>NC_141164.1:34112057-34435494 GCF_053477565.2 Lygodium microphyllum | reverse complement strand
TACTGGTCCAAGAGGGGCACCCCATTGCGTATGAGTCAAAGAAATTTACTAATGCTGAAACAAGGTGGAGCACACATGAGAAGGAAATGTTGGCAGTCATCCACTGCCTTAGAAAATGGAAGCACTATGTTCAAGACAAGCATACAATAGTCTTCACCGACAATATCTCCCTCAAATACTTCCAATCCCAACCCAAGTTATCAGCAAAGCAAGCCCGCTGGCTAGACTTCCTAGCCGAATTTGACCTAGAAATTAAGCACAAGCCCGGCTCTACTAACAAAATAGCAGATGCCTTGAGCTGGAAAGCTGACCTGAAAGCTGTCAGTGTTGTCAGCAGCAACTTCATAGAACTTGTCAAAGAGGCCCTAGAGCAAGATCAAGACATGCACAAGATAATCAAAGATGTGGAAGCAGAGAAAACCCCCCATGGAATGTACACTTTAGAAGAGGGTATTCTATTTTTAGGCAAAAGATTGTATATCCCCAACAATGTGGAATTAAAGAAACTCATCCTACATGAGATACACGACGGCAAGATTGGAGGCCACAAAGGGCAAAGCAAAACCTTGGAGGCCCTTAGGAAGCAGTTCTTTTGGCCAAACATGAAGGAAGAAGTGATAGACTACATCAAAACTTGCCCCACTTGCCAAATGGTCAAAGCACCCAGATCAAGACCAGCCAGACTACTACAACCATTACCAGTACCTAACCGCCCATGGGATGTCATCAGCATGGACTTCATTGTGGAACTACCGGAGTCCCATGGGTACACAATCATCTTTGTAGTGGTGGACTATTTTTCCAAGCAGGCCCACTTCATCCCGGCCAAACCACCACTGAATGCCAAGGAGGTAGCACGCCTCTTCTTCACACATGTATTCAAATTGCATGGCTTACCACTGGCCATTGTATCAGATAGAGATGGAAGATTCATGAGCGACATGTGGAAGGAACTCTTCAAGACTCTGGAAACCCAACTGAGATTCTCATCATCCTTCCACCCGGAGACAGATGGACAGACAGAACGAGTCAACCAAGGCATCGAAGATTATCTCCGCAGCTATGCTAGAGTGGATCAGAAAGATTGGGCCTTGTACCTTGATGTCTTGGAATTTCACTATAATAGCTCCATCCACTCGGCTACAGGGTACACTCCCTTTGAGTTAGCCACAGGAAAAGTAGTCATCACACCACTGGCCTTAGCATCCGGAGCGGCCAAAGCGGAGGATCAAGATGCAGAAGAATTCTTGAAGAAATGGAGAGATCGCAATGCAACAGCTAAGCAAAGTCTCGAGCGGAGCAAGATAACAATGATAGAGCAAGCAAACAAGAAGAGAAAGGCTGTACTATTCGCCAAAGAAGACATGGTCCTAGTGAGCTCTAAGAATATGTCACTTCCCAAAAACATGACCCCAAAGTTCAATCACCGCTACTATGGACCCTACCGAATCACTCAAGTGCTGAACGAAGTCACTTACAAGCTGGACCTACCAGACAGTGTTTGTGTTCATAATGCATTCCATGCTCGTCTTCTGCGCAGGTTCTATCCCGACAACCAATGGGGACAACGCGTACCAATGCTCCATTCCAATGGTCCCTTCGAAGTAGAAGCATTCCTCCGACGCCGGGAACAAAGAGGCTTCCCCGAATACCTCACCAAGTGGCACGGGCGTCCACTCAAGGAGGCCACTTGGATCTCAGAAGCGGAGGCCCGTGAACGCGGAAAGGATGCCTTCGCCCTTTGGCTCGAGGAGAACCCCCCTGCTCCTTCTACCGACCTTGAGCCGCCCCAACACTCCAACAAATAATGCGGTTCTCAATCATAGACCTCAAAGGTACCTCCACTCCTCAAATGTAATCGAGTCGAGGGTGGACTCACATGGTAGAAATCATCACAAATAACTCCATCAAAGAAGAAAAAGCCCCAATGTCTTAATGCGGCAGACACTGGCCAGTCTGATAGTATAGACTGTGTTAAGACCCCGCGGTCCCTTTAGACCGGCAGACACTGACCAGCTTGCTAGGAAAAGCTGCGTTAAGACCCCGGATGAGTCAAATAACAAACGCTACCCTTAGATTGCTGAGGTCAGCAATCCAGTAAGTGGGGGTGAGTGTAAGGGCTTTGTAGCTATACCATGCCGTTGCTACCGATTGCACCTATATAGGGAGTAGTAGTGACTCAAAGCCCTGCCTTGTTTCCACTGTACGTGTGATTTCCTATACCCAGTGGTGAACCCTCTTATGTGCGGCGTCACGAGGGTGTAGTCCTGGGATGTGTCTATGTTGTCCCGCTTTTGGATTGAATAATACAAGAGTATACCTTGAGCTCATATCGTGTTACCTTTCTGTGCCATGTTGAGTGCGTAACGAGTGCAGGTTTATCACAGGGGGGGGGGGGGGGGTTTGCGGGGGGGCGCCAAAGGCTCCAAAGGGCACCTCTTTTGGTCTTCTCCAATGTCCACCTTTTCATATCTTGCCCCATTTGTGGCCATTTCCCCGTCCTGGCTCCGATTCGAGTGCTGTAAATTTCTGTGCGTCTGGCTTTACATCTCGCATTGACTGGCAACTCCCGACAACTGGCACGGTAGTCTAAAAAATTATCAAAAATCAACAAGGGTCGTTCGGGCGCCTTTTAAAAGTCATCTTTCACTTGGTGCTTAAAATCGTCCTAGTTGGAGCCGCTGCCTTCGATCTTGAATATTTTTCCCCTAAATTCCATATTTTTTGGCAAATTTTAGGCACATCCCGGGCTCAAAACTCCGCTCTCAATGACGTACCCTTGTAAATAGCTGGAGATTGAATTACTGAACATTGGTGGTCTGCTCCTTTCTTTTCCACGAGAGCATGAATGGATCCTGTTTCAAATTTTTCACCTAACGCGCATTCATCGGGCTGTCCAATCATGGTATTTACCCGGACACTAGTTGTTCTTCCACATCCATGGCCTGGGTTGTTGTTGCCGTTTCCTCGGCCTCTTCCACCAACCTGGTTTGGGCTAGGATTTTGAGGACGGTCAAGACAATTAGCCCTTAGGTGTCCAATCCTTCCGCACTGGTAACATTGCATGATTCCTATCCCATTTGGTCCTTGGGTGATTGCATTAGCTCTACCATTTTCTTTGGTATTGGTCATGTCGATACCACGGTTTGGGTTACCCCTTCCATAGTTGTTTATTGGACGGTTTCTTTGGCCATTTCGGGTGATTTCTTTGGCCATAGGTTTTTCTTGCATAAGAGCACCTTCGAGAGTCATTGGTCTCATTGATTCAAGGCGAGTGTCCAAATATGGATTTAGTCCTTGGGAGAACCTTGTAATCTATTGAGATGTTATCATTGGAGGTACATATTTGCGCACACTCACAAACTTGGAATAGTATCCTTCCAAGGTTAGGCTTAATTATCATAAGTTATAGAATTCATTCATCTTGATTTATTCAAAAGATGGGGAAAGATAACGTCCTTTCATAGCTTCTTTGATCTCCTCCCAAGTTTGGGAAACTTTTGTTAATTCTGTATCTTGGCAAAACTATTTCCACCAAAGCTTAGCTTCGCTAGTAAGATGAAGACGAGAAGTCATGGACTGATTTGCAGCAGTAGTTTCAGCAGCTAGGAAATAGTCGTCCAAAGCCTCAATCCACGCTTATGCGTCTTACTCCACCTTGGGTCCTTCACCACTAAACCTAGGTGTTGGTGTCTGCTTGAGAAGAAACTTCTTCTCTTGGAGTCCCTTGTATGTTTAATTAATTCGCATTAATTGGCGATTCTTATTATCTCTGTAACTTCTTTGTTACAAAACGAGGTGTTTCTAGATATCGATAAGACTTTGGGAGATTGGGATACTCTGGAAGCTCATAAATTTTGGACTTTACACTTTTGCATAAGGATTATCCTATCGGAAGAAATAACCTTTATATATTGGTCATACACCCAACGATGTAGGGTTATTGGCTCCCCATTAATTGTCATGGTATCATTAACCCTATGTTCTTCAAGTAAGAAACATTGAACTAGTTTTAGTTTTTCAAGCCATTTCAACAACTTGAGATGGACTTTCACATCTTCGCATAGAGTACATGTAAGGGTCGTCCCTTCCCTAGATTTGGCCTCCAGTTTTAGCCCTTTTCATAAGCTTAAGCAATTCCATAGACGAGTCTTCTCTAAGATAGCCATTACGCTTTCTCTTAATTCCAACATGTTTGATTGGCATACAAGCAGTGGAGTACATGATCTCAAAAATAACTCACATAAAGCGTACTTCATCATTAACTTGTCAAAACAGCTCAATTATCATCATAAGCTCATAAGCTCATAACTCACACTCTTCAAAAATAATAATGAGACTTTATATTTATGAAAAGTACTTACAAAGATGTATTTGATCATACTATGATCTACCAATACATCATCTCATGGATCCTTTCCTCATGAAAAGTATCAGGGTGGTCTATATTCTCATATCTTTGGGGATTCTCATGTACATGGCAAACAACATAATGTGGTGGCTCTTGGGGATAACCAAAACATCCAGTACCAAAATAAGGCTTGGCACTACAGCAACTCTCTCGAGTGCTACTATTTGTAACACTTTTCGGTGTACCCACAAGGTTTCAAATACAAGCTCATCCCCAATGTCTAATGACCATTGAGCAAAGGCACTGAACAAAAGATATATCTTAACTATCCTTAGTTGTTCAGCCCATCAAATCCTCCATAGTTCATAATGAAGAAGAATGTTGTGCTCACAATATATCTCCATATGTGACCCATTCCTTGGCCATAAATCTTTCATGTGCCATGAGTTAGGATAAGGTTACAATACAATTGGAGGAATAAAAAATCACCTCCATTATCTCAAATATAGCCTCGCAGTATGAGAATTTATTCGACCCTAAGGCTACTTGATACATGATGGGAAAAATATCCCGCAAACGTGTAGCTTTCTCATCACTAAGTTCCTAATGAGCACAATGTGTATGCTAGTCTTAGGGCAAGATAATCAACAACAGTTTTCTTCAAACAAGTGTGGTTATTTTTTTAATCTTTTTATACGTTGACTACTTAACCTTACACTAAAAGCTCTTTTGAAACCAAGGCTCTTTTGAAACCTAGGCTCTTTTGAAACCTTAGCTCTGATACCACGTGTGAGGTGCCTCCCCCAACAGACCCGAAGGATTCCTCTAGTAGTCGACTGAAATTCATATCCATGCACATCACCATCCCGTCTCCCCATGGGAAACCTTGGACTTAGTTGAATATGGAAATCTCAGTTCTACTTCATAGGGGAAGCATGGACAATTACCCCTAATAGTAATCTAGCGCCCACCTAAGAAAGACCACTTTGTAATCAATCAAAGGTAGAAGTGAGGTTAACACTGCACTTGCTTCAAAGAGAGTGAGAGACAGGGGAGAGTGTAACTCGATCCCCCTACCCATAAGGTAAAATCTCAGCTCTGGCCCCCAAAAACGGTGTTAAACCTGATAACTAATCCTATCGATATTGGGAGGGTCACTATTTAATCAGCTCTATCTAATGTTGGAAAGTTACCCGACTTATCGGGTCCACCCAGCCACAGGCATCCAATAGTCAAGATCGTAGCCTCCCACTTTCCTCGATGGGTTTGCTTAGCTCTCTAATTAGCAAAGCATACTACCACACTATTTGGACATATAAAATCAACTTCCTTTTATTACTCTGTTAGACTAGGCTCATTAAACTCAACCTTTAGCACATGACAAACAATTCGAAAAATCAGATACTTTATTTCATAATAACATCCAGAGCCATCACTCCGCAGAGTGGTACAAAATTGTCTTTCCGTAGAAAGACACCGTCCAGCCTAGAATAGGACCTTCCGATCCCTCGGGATTGGGTTGTATGTGATTGCACTCCGTTTGCAGTCAACATGGAAATTTACTGCCTCAGAGCCCCTCTAAGCTTCCCTGAGCCTCAGGAACCGTCCTACATAACAAGGACACTTACCACTCATCCCTTTGCCCTCTCAGGTGCTCGAGTGATCAAAATCAAAAACACCTATCTCCCTTGGGAGCGTACGATCCCCACCCGCATGTAAGGTTTTCCACACTCCGCAGAGTGTAAGGGAGCATTGGGTTGGGGACCCCAATGTCCTAAACCACCACAATCCACATCTCATCCGTCTGTGCAAGCACGGAATCATAAGAGCCATAACTCATCATTCACAAATCCAAAAGCAGTCATAACCATGAGACATTTTTACCAGTTGTCAATGCGATACATAGAATATATCCCCTTCATCAATTTCAGTATTCCTTCTTAAAAAGCACTTGTTAATATTAACATGCTTTTACAAGTCTAAGTGAGTTCTAACCAATCGTGATCATTTTCTTATGTACTAACCTGATTATCTCCATTTAACCATCCATCGTGCTTACGGTTTATAGCCGTGACCCCGATTTGTTGTGGGATGGTTGGTTCTTCAATTTGAATGGGTTCGAGGTTAACTTTCGCTTGTGCTTTAACATCCTGTTAAGTTTCGTCAACAACAACGGCAACCACTTCCTCATGTTGGGGAGGTCTCTGAGTGTGACCTCGCTTAGCATCTCGACGTCTCTTGGGAGCCATGGAAGAAGCCTGATGGGTTCGGGCAGCGCTTTCGTGTAGGGGTGGAGAGAGAGAGAGAGAGAGAGAGAGAGAGAGAGAGAGAGAGAGAGAGAGAGAGAAAGAGAGGCTCGGTTGATTTGCAGCAGAGCTTCGTCGTGTCAATAGCAGTAGAGGGACTTATGCATGGGTCGTTATGTGTCTATGTGTATGTGTGTTTGATGTGATGCTCTACCCTTATTTATATAGTGGGGGGGGGGGGGGGGGGGGGGGGGGGGGGGGGGAGGGGCGGGGGGGGCTAAAGAGAGGGCGCCTGCTTTTTGTGTTTTTGATGACATCATCGAAAACATTGGATCATAACTTCATCGTATGAACTCAAAATATAGACGTTTGGATACTTAAAACGATCAAAATGCATCTGGTCGACAAGCCTATGCGGGCAGAATTGCAAAAATCCATCAAAAATAGGCGAAAATAATGGTTTTTGTAAATCAAATTATTTTTATCAATCTTTTGTCTTGGACGACTTATCCCCTTCAAAATAAGTCACAGTATATATTTGGATCCATCTAAAGTGGAAATTAAGTCATCTAAACATGATACTAGAGATTTCAGACTATTCTAGTAAACCAGTCCTACTTCCTGTAAATCCTGCAGAGATTCTGCAGTTTTTTCCATGTGTGGATGTGCAACATAAAACAATTTTCTTTGGAATGTATACGCACATTGTTTATTAAAATAAACTAAGTAATGGAGACATTACAAAGTCTCTTGCTAGAGTCCTAATTCTATTCTTGAAGAAGAAAGACAAGTCACTTCGAATGTGACTGGATTATCGAGGACTCAACAAGTTAATAGTCAAGAATCGATGCCCTTTGCCATTGATACCAAAGCTTTTAGAACACCTTGGAAAATCCAAGGTCATCACAAAGATTGATCTACGAGGGGCTTACAATCTTATATGGATCCAAATAGAAGATAGCCTTCCACACAAGGTATGGTCACTTCAGTATGTTGATATGCCATCCGGTCTCACCAATGCTCCTGCAGTGTTTCAACATATGATGAATTATATCTTTCGAGAACATCTAAATGATTTTGCAGTTATATACTTGGATGATATCTTTATATTCTCAAAAGATCCAAAGGAGCATGAGCACTATGTAAAATTAGTTTTGGAAAAGCTTAGAGAAAAAGGACTATATGAAAAACTTTAGAAGTGTTTTTTCCACCAAAGAGAAGTGGAATTCTTGGGATACAATATCTCCTAGAGAGGAATCTTCATGGACCCCAACAAGATCGAGACTGTTCTTGACTAGCAAACACCCACATGTGTCTGTGATGTCCAATGTTTCCTTGGCTTTTCCAACTTCTACATGATATTTATTAAGGATTACTCAAAGATAGTCACACCACTCATTAGACTCATAGAAAACTCAAAGCTCTCATGGACCCCAGAAGCTAAGAAGGCCTTCGAGACCCTAAAGAGCACTTTCACCACTTCCCCAATCCTAGTCCACCCAGATCCTACCAAGCCATTTTTCTTGGAAACCGATGCATCAAACTATGCCTTAAGAGCCATTTTGTCCCAGCATGGAGATGATGGTCATATGCACCTAGTGGCATTCCAGTCGAGGAAGTTCTCCCCTCTAGAGATAAACTATGAGATCCATGACAAAGAACTCCTTGCCATTGTAAATGCCTTTGATACTTGGCGTCATCATCTAGAGGGAAGTTATCGCCTATACATATCACAAAAATCTAGAACCCACATCCTCAATCGAAGACAATCTCACTAGAGTAACTTCTTATCTAGGTTTGGCTTTGTCATCACCTATCACCCAGGACGCCAACAATGCCAATCAGATGCTTTATCAAAAGATCCTATCTACCACCTAAGAAGGAAGAAGACAATTTTGATCACCAACGAGCGATATTACACAAGCCAAAGCACCTATAGCTAGCAACCATCTCCAATTGTCACCAAGATTACCCTACCTTGATCCAGTTAATCCATGAAGTCTACCGCATAATGATTTAGCCAACAATGTCAAGAGAAAAAATCAAGAGGGAAAAGGAAATGAAGTTTGTGAGTTTTAGGAAACTAATGGATTGTTATACTATAAGGATCTACTTTACATCCCTCCAAGAAAGCCGAGACTCTAGGTACTCCAACAATGCCATGACACCCCAGTAGCAGAACACTTTGGAGTTAATATGACCTTAGAGCTTATTTCAAGAGATTTTTGGTGGCCCCAAATGTGGAAAGAAGTTAAGGAATACATAAAAATTATGTGATACCTACAACAGGGCCAAAGTACCTCGTCACAAACCACATGGCCTCTTGCAGGTCCTTGCCCATTCCAACGCGATCCTAGTCTTCTTTATCCATGGATTTCATAACATATCTTCCCAAATCAGAAAAATATGACTTTGTTCTTGTTGTGGTAGATAGGTTCACAAAAATGGCACATTTCATCCCTACCACCAAGACCATCACGGGCACAACTACTGCTAGACTCTTCCTCATATACATTTTTAGATTACACAAACTTCCATACGACATCGTCAGCTATCGGGGTCCCCAATTCATTTCCAATTTTTGGAAGAGCCTTCGCAACCTCCTTGGAGTCCAAGTTAAGTTATCCACTGTCAATCATTCACAAACTGATGATTAAACAGAATAGGTAAATCAAGTCTTGGAATAATATTTCCGCCGCACCATCAACTACCATCAAAATGATTGGTTTGAGCTCTTGCCCTTTGTAGAGTTTACTTATAATAATAGAATCCATGAATCTACCAAGCAAACTTATTTCTTTACAAACTATGGCCAACATCCAAGGATGGATGTACATCTCTCCAATCAAGTGTAAAGAACTAAACTCCAACTTTCACAATGTGTGATCGACTTTCCCTTTATTCAATGTCACTGAAAGAATAAATAATGAAGTGACAGTGATGGGCGTCCACTGCCTACAATGTGCAGGCACAAGTACTGTCAATGTAGTAATACACGAGCGACTAGGCATAGGCGCCTTTAGCCCCAACATTTTTTAACTCTTTGCATTAAGAGTGTCTATGCATGTTTTTTTAGGTGGGGGAGGGGCAAGAGAAATATATGTGTATATGATTTGGATCTCTTTGCATTGAGAGAGGGAAAGTATATGTTGTGTATATACACGTGCATGGGGGCAAGTGAGGGAGATATGTAGATGTTCTTTGTATATCTTTTCATAACCATATGCTTTCCAAGAGCCTCCCTATCAACATTTGATTGCCAAACTAACCCAAGAGGTTGTTGTACCAAATCTCTCACCTCCCTATAGCCTTTGGTCATTGATTTTCTATTGATCCTAGAATTAATTAGTCCACCATACCATGGAAAAGGTGCGTGTTTAAAATCTTTCTTTTTGCAAAATATTTTCCATCTCTCACCTCCGTATAGCCTTTGGTCATTGATTTTCTATTGATCCTAGAATTAATTAGTCCACCATACCATGGAAAAGGTGCGTGTTTAAAATCTTTCTTTTTGCAAAATATTTTCCATCTCTCATCACCTACTAGCAGATATACACCAAGAACTCAAGCAACAAATCCAAAAGGCGCAGAATCAGTACAAGCACTATATTGTAGACCACCAGCATTGTCTCCAACATCCAACATACAAAGTCAATGATAATTAACCTCCAGACAACAAGGCAATCCACCAAGCTAGACCACCAGAGATTTGGGCCCTTCACTATCCTAGCCCAAATCAACCCAATTGCTTATTGGCTCCAACTCCCCAACACCATGAAGATCCTCCTAGTCTTTCATGTTTCCTTGCTTGAGCCATACCATAGCTCACCACTGAGGGGGAGAGATCTAATCCCCCATCACCTATCCAGATTGAAGATCATGAAGAATTTGAGGTCAAGCATGTCTTAGACTTGAGGATCTCCCAAGGTAGATTGGAATACATTGTTCACTGGAAAGGATATGACATCAATGATTGCACTTGGGAACCTGTAGAATATCTCCAAAAAGCACCTCTCAAAGTTAAATAATTTCACAAGAGGAATCCAATGAAACTTGGACCAAACCATCAAGCTACTCCTTGTGGAACTCATCGCTAGAGGAGGGGGTGATGTCACGGACATGCCATGATCAAGTGTACGGATTAATTCTTGCTCATGCCATATGAATCCACACCCCATGCGAATGTGCTCTTAATAGAATATCCTCGAGCCACCCTTGCCATGTCATCATAGAACATTTTAGAAGATATGCCATGTCATCACATGTATCATCAATGATATCATCATGGGACATTCTAGAAGATCTTTAGTCCCACTCCAACACCTATAAAAGGAGGGGCTCACCATAGAGCTCCTCAAACATGTCACAAAACACTATTCTTCCAAATAAGGAACAAACTTCTTCATAAATTGTACCATCAACTTCAGTGAGCTTTAAAATTCTAATCACCTATCAAATATCAAAAGCATTTAAATTCATAATAGGATAATAATGTGAACAAAATAATAAGTAATTAAATAATATTTTAATAAGATATAAATTTAACTTAAATTAATCTTTTTTTAGAGCAACATTGTTTTTTATATTAGTCTTGAGTTTTTTTAGATGAGCAAAGCTTTATGGACTAACCACATGTATAACACTAGTGCCGCCCCAAATACTCAAACTTATAACATCAAAAGATGAGTATTTGTATGCTCGCATATTTCAAAATATATAATATGCTTGATGTAGCTTTGTAAAGGATTTCATAATTTTTGAAAATCATACTCTTTTAGCTTCCAAAAGTATGCCTATATATTAAAAAATATTTCAAATTCGAAGATAATTATTTAATTGTAATATTGCAAATATTACTTTATGTATTCATCATTAAGGAATCATCTGGCTCAATTCCATTAGCAACATTGAGCAAACTATATGCACTTGTTCTTTTTTGTAAAGATATGACAACAATGAGTGTTGTGATTGGGCATCTTTTGTTTTCATTGTCGAAAAAACATTGTGCAACACTATTTCTATAGTTTTTGATGTTGTTAAAAGGATAATACATTTGAAAATTATTAATTCTAGTTACATATTCTATTTTTGTAGAAGGTTTGAAAGATAAGTCATACTCCATTGTTCCCCTATCTCTCTTGTTCTTTTTAGGGTAAACTCATAATCATAGATTTTTATACAATCATTTAAACTTATAGTGTCTAAAAAATCTTTAGAGTGGGGCTCCATAATCAAAAATTTAATTGAACCATTACCATATACATCTCTAAGGCATACACATAGTATGTGGAGTGAGAGAAGCTACTCCCTCCACATCTCCATGTTTCGTTGCAAAAAATCAACTAATAGTATAAGGTATACCTTCTATATGAACCTTCTATATAAGATAAGGACATTAGCATGTTGTGACGTGTGCCTCCATTGTAGAAAGGAAACACTGTTATGAATGGTCAATGTCTAATAGATCCTATACATCTTACCAAACATCCATGGATCATCAACTGCATGTTTTGTTCATAGAAAAAAGAGTAGATATTCTCAGATATATATTTCCCTTGTACTTTTTGCACAATATGTTTCACTGCTTATAAAATTGGGGACACCTTTATTAACAATGTAGCATTCTCCAAAACTTCTAATTGTAATTTTTTATTTAAACTTGATTGGACTATGTGACTTGTTAATAATGTTGATTCTAACATTATTATAGTGTTTTGAAGATAACCACTCTCAATATTACTACACAATCAAACTCATTCTTGTAAAAAGAATCATTTGCTTCCTTTCATTTCTTGTTTTGATAATATCAACTTAAAGTTCTAATACTCTCTTTTTTTATATTCATCTGTAATTATTCCATATTTCATCTCACTATTTTAAAATTCACACACTAATATTTTTAGGAATACCACTACTAAGATCTATATATGCTTTGTGTGTGTTCCTAATAATGCTTTCCACCATTATTTGTCTTACCATTTCAATTTGCAAGGCAAACATGGATGATATTTCTTCATGTCCTTCTGAATCTAGTCTTCCTTTCAATACAAATTCCTTAATATTGTGTATCTAGACATTATTGTTCATCACTTTTAACATTTCATCAGTGGAATGCTTATTCAAACTAGATATTATTACATATCCGTTAGCATTGATAACAATCTTTTTCTGCATCGAATTGTATTTTGACTCCATTTATAGTTAAAATTTCTAAGAGAAAATAGATTATTTAAAATAAATTATTAAAAATTAGTATTATTATTATACATATTTAAAATTATATATTTAAACCTTATTACTGATCACTTTTAACATTTTATTATTGGTATGCTTATTCAAATATCAAATATTATTACATATATGATATTATTGATAATAATCTTTTTTTGCACTAAATTGTATTTTGACTCCATTTACGATAAATAAATTTCCATGAAAAAATAAACTATTTAAAATCATTATTTAAAATTTAGTATTGTGTATGTATATATGTGTACACACACACACACACACACACTTGATTTATTAAATTATATTTTGAGGTAACATAATTTTATAATACTACTTCATACATTTAACTTTTAGAATTTTTTATTTTAAATGAAAATTTTATAATATTATCTAATATAATTTAAAACTGTAAGAATACTACAATACAAAATTTATGGACATGATATAATATAATACTCAAGCTTTAAAAATTATATTTTATAATGTAACACTTTATTTTTTACCATAAATTTATCATAACACACACACACACATATATATATATGTATGTATATATATATGTATGTGTATGTATGTATGTGTATATATATATATATATATATATATATATATATATATATAATATTATTATATTATTAAGATATTCTTACAAAATACATTTAAAATTATATGCTAAATATTTTTTATACTTCTAATCTAAGTTTCACTACAAGGGAATGAGGTGATAGCAACGACGATTTGTGACGTAAAATAACAGCGTCAGGATCGCTATATGCATCGCTAATTGTGATATAGCGAAACGCTGATAGCGATGCAAATAGCGGTAATGATGACGATGATGCTGTCAGGTGATGATGAATTCAAAAAAGAGTCAGGTGCAAAACAAGTGGCAGAAAGCATGTGAACAAAGTGGAGATATTGAGGATGAGACAATTTAAAACGTCCATCAACATAATACAGTTCATACATTAGGTTGCAACGATTTGCCAAGCCTTATGTGAGGAGATATGCTTTTGCAAAAGAAACTGTGAGATTGCTTACGTGGAATACTGTGTTCATTATATTATGCTGTAAGCCTGTATGGGTAGAAGCAGTGTGAAAATTGTACTTTACATTGTGGTGTATGGGTAAAAACTGTGAGAACTATCCCGATTCCTTACACAGTGATGTGTGAAGACATATGTAGTCTCTTTATTATTAGAGGCCTCTTCCATATGAGGCTTTCTAGGTTTTGAACTATTTCACTCTCATGTGCTTCTTCAGCATTTCATGGTAGCAACCTTAGCATGATTAAGACAATGCATCCATTATGAAGTAACGCCTCAATCTTGGTCCTTCATAGATGGTTGGAGATCACAAAAACAAAATTAGGTCCCAGTCTTTTGTGACTACATCCAGCTGGGAGTAGCTGTCTGATTCTCAACTGTCTCCAACACTTGACCCTTTTGGTTCCTGCATGAAATCTTCAGACCCAGTCAAAGTCCTTTCATTCTTTGTGCCGATGACTGTTCCAAGGCATTCGGAAGAATGAGACAAAGTCAAGTTTAGCCCAACCTTTGTCATGCATTTGCTGTAAAAGGGTGCCCATCTCTTTCCTGTAGAGCGGGGAATATCCATGAAGCCTGGTGTGGAACATCTTTCATCTGTAATGAATAGTGGAGGCATCTCATACACAAGGCATTTCAGCGTTCTGATTTGCTAGTGTAAACATGTAATGCCACGCTCCCATGTCTAACATCAGCAGTTTTGCATGGGTCTACAACTATGCACATGACTCGTCATGTAGAAGATATCAACATGCCTCATTTTTAATCCCATGCCTTCAAATTTATCTGCAACATCCTGCACCTATGCAAGACTTATAGTCATACAGACATAAAGCTGCAGCAGACCTTTTATCTTAACGTACTGCATGGTCAAAGACACGCTTCCTTTTTTGCCACTTCTGACAAGCGCCTCAGGCATGCACTGCGTCAGTCCACAAACAACTTCCTGACCTCTTCTATTCCTGACCTCTTCTATGATGCTAACATGGCTTTGATTTTATCTGCATCCTCTTGCATACCAGCAGCTGCATAAATGTTACTCATGCAGATATAAGCTGCAGTGGACTTTTCATCCAATTGTACTGCATGTTCAAAGGCCACTCTTCCAAGCTTCACATTTCCCCATTTTTCACAAGCACCCAACAGAGCACACCACATCGATAGATGGGCAGATGGCATCTTCTTGATCACTGCTAATGCCTTGTCAAAGTGACCTAAACGGGCAAAGAGATTGACCATGCAGGTGTGGTGCTCAAAAGTTGGAGATACACCATAGGATGTGCTCATTGTCCTGAAGTGGTTTTGGCATTCATCCACCAGACCTGAGTTGCAGCATGCATTAAGCACAATAGTGAATGTGACAGCATCTGGAGAGAGGCCATCATGTTGCATTCGTTCAAAAAGTCTTAGCACTTCTTCACTATGCCCATGGTGGGCATATCCTGCCATTATCGCATTCCAAGTCACTACATTCCGACTCGGAAGCTTATCAAACACTTGTTGTGCTTTTTCAAGCGCACCGCATTTGGCATACATATCCACCAATGCATTACCAAGCACATCTTTTTCCAGCAATTCCCCTTGGGCAATCTCTGCATGTATTTCTTTTCCCTTCTCAGCTGCTCCTATGCTGCCACAGGCATTCAGGACACAAGCAAAGGTGATTGCATCGGGGGGAAGGCCTTCACATCGCATCCAGTCAAAACACTTCAATGCTTTCTCACAATGCCCCTGTTGTGAAAAACCTGTGATTAATGCATTCCAAGTTACTATATTCCGGTTAGGAAGTTCATCAAACACTTCCTGTGCTTTTTCAAGCGCACCACATTTGACATACATATCCACAAGCGCACTGCCAAGCACAATATCGTTTTCCAGGAGCCCTTTTTTAGCAATCTCTCTGTATATTTCATCACCCTTCTCAGCTGCTCCTATGTTGCCACAGGCCTTTATGACACAAGTGAGAGTGACCGCATCTGGAGAGAGGCCCTCCCATTCCATTCGCTTGAAACAGTTCAGTGCTTCCTCACCATGCCCATGATGAGCATATCCTGTGATCAGTGCATTCCAAGTAATTACATCTCGCACTGGAATCTCATCAAACACTTGTTGTGCTTTTGGAAGTGCACCGCATTTGGCATACATATCCACCAAAGCACTGCCAAGCACATTGTCTTTTTCTAGCAACCCCACAATTTGAGCATGAGTTTGAGTGCCCTTCAAAGCTGCTCCTTTACTGGCACAGGCTTTTAACACAGAAGCGAAGGTGACTGCATTTGGAAGGATGCCCTCACGCTGCATCTGTTCAAAGCAGTTCAGTGCTTCTTCACCATGCCCATGTTGGGCATATCCTGCAATCAGAGCAGTCCAAGTTACTACATTCGGAGTAGAAAGCTCATCAAAAACTTCTTGTGCTTTTGGAAGTGCGTCACACTTGGCATACATGTCCACCAATGCACTACCAAGTACAGAATTGTTTTCCAGCAACCCATCTCTGCAAATCTCTGAATGTATTTCACTGCCTCTCTCCACTGCTTCTATGCTGCCACAGGCCTTTAAAACACAAGCAAAGGTGACTGAGTCAGGAGAGACACCCTCACGTCGCATCTGTTCCAAACAATTGAGTGCTTCCTTGCCATGTCCATGTTGGTTATATCCTGCTATTAGCCCATTCCAAGTGACTACATTCCGAGTGGGGAGCTCTGCTAACACCTCTGCTGCTTTTGTAAGTTCACCACACCTGGCATACATATCTACCAATGCACTGCCAAGCATGATATTCTTTTCCAGTAATCCATGTCGAGCAACCTCAGCATGTATTTTGCTGCCTTTCTCAGCTGCTCCTATGCTGCCACAGGCTTTCAAAAGGCAAGTAAATGTGATAGGATCCGGAGAGAAACCCTCACATAACATCCCTTCAAAACAGTTCAGTGCTTCCTCACCATGTCCCTGTTGAGCATACCCTGCCATTAGTGCAGTCCAAGTGACTACATTCCGACTCGGCAGCTCATCTAAAACTTCCTGTGCTTTTTGAAGTGCACCAAACTTTACATACAT
This sequence comes from Lygodium microphyllum, assembly GCF_053477565.2. Lineage (NCBI taxonomy): Eukaryota > Viridiplantae > Streptophyta > Polypodiopsida > Schizaeales > Lygodiaceae > Lygodium > Lygodium microphyllum. The sequence goes on along the minus strand of NC_141164.1, from coordinate 34,418,563 downwards.
ATTGACCAACGCACTGCCAAGCACAACATTTTCCTCCAGCAATCCTTCTCCAATGATCTCCGAATGTATTTGTTTGCCCTTTCCAATGGCTCCTGAGCTGCCACAGGCTTTTAGAATCCAAGCAAAGCTGAAAGAATCTGGGGAAATGCCCTCATGTTGCATCCGTTCAAAACAGATCACTGCTTCTTCACCATGGCCCTGTTTGGCATATCCTGCAATTAGAGCATTCCAAGTGATCACTTCCTGAACTGGAAGTTGATCAAATGTTTGCTGCGCTTTCGCAAGCGCACCACATTTGGTATAGGTACTGATTAAGGCACTGCCTATGTAAGGGTTCTTTTCAAGTAAACCATGTTTAAGGATGTCATTATGTATTCTGCTGGCATTGATCAGGTCCCGATTCTTGGCACAAGCCCTGATTGACACCAGGACATCAGAATACCCTCGAGATTTCTGGCTTTCAAGGTTCCCACCAGGGAGAAGCCCCTCCTGCTCCTCTTGTTCTGATGCTGTATGATGGATTCCCGTGATCGGTTTCTCCTTTCCCACAGAGAACTGTCCATATTTCAATCTCAGCCCTCTCCTTCTGACCTCCTCCACGGCCTGAGCTGGACTATACCAACCGGGAACACACAAGGGCTGGTTGTTGATTGTGTGCTTCAAGTCCAGGGGTGTAGAACTGATCTGTGATGTGCAGGGTAGAGCTCTCATAATAGAGAAATGCCCCAAAGGAGTGGACCATTCCTCTGTTATTGAACTTGCAGTTATCTAAGGAGCTCGCTCGCGCTCTCTCTCTCGCGCGCGCGCGCGCGCTCGCGAACTAACGTATAGGCGAGCGTTCCAACAGAGCGACTGGCTTAATGTGCAGGACACAACAGAAGGTTAAACCTTTGCTTCATGAGAGGCTTCCAACAAGTTTCTCTAATGTTGACATGGGAATAGACGCTCAATTTTCTCTAATATTAACATGGGTATAGACGCTAATGAGCATTTTTTGGAAACTCGGAATGAGGTTAAGGAAGATGCACTTATACAAGAGGAAGCCTCTCAAGGACAATGCCATAGAAGGGGCATCGCTATGCTAATTATGTGTCATCTGGATCTTATTTTACTGTATGGATTGACCACCACAATGGATGAGGAGTTTAATTGTGGTTAACTACCCCAAGGTAAAGCCTTCATGCTCCAATTTAGGTTTGTGGGACACAATTTTTTCATGGCTTTGCTCAGCTCACCAACTGAAAATGAACATTAGGGGCCTATAGTCTGAAAAGAGGAAAAGGATATCTTACACACAAAAAACCTAATAGCATTATGTTGCAAAAAATAAAATTGGGACAGGATGAAGCCATTAGCTTGAATGCTTAGGGATACCAGCTAAGGGGTGTGTTTGGGGATGAGGCAATTCTCTAATATTGATCAGATTGTCCATTGCCTAAGTTGTTGTGGTCAAAAGAGGAGGGATCTTTGCATGGTGCTAAGATCACATTGGGTAAGGAGCAGATTAACCTAGTATCTGTCTATGCTTACAACACCTTAGTGCACATAGGAGATAGTGGGAAAAACTAGCAAATAGTGTCTACTACCTAAGTTGTTGTGGTCACAAGAGGAGAGATCTTTGCTTGCTACTGAAATCACATTGGGTAAGGAGAAGATTAACTTGGTATCTATCTATGCTTCCAACAACTTGGCACATAAAAGCAAATAGTGGTAAAAACTAACAAATCGATTGTTCAGCATCCTAACATTGTGTATGGAGGTCTGGAACGTGACATTAGAAAAGATGATGTCACACTATGGACGAACAATCCTTATAGTAGAAACCAACAACTGAGACAAATCGCACGTTATGATTGCGTTGGCGGATGTTGTTCCCATTAGTCAAAAAGAAAAGATATGCCACATGTGCCATAATCACCAATATGGGGAGAACTAGAGAGTTGCACGCTTGGATAGGGCTTATGTTAATGATGGAGCATGTTGGATCTCCCTTGATTGCAAATTGGTTGTCCTTGTTGACATTGTGGCATCAAATCATTGCCCTATTCAAATGACTTTTCATCCACTATTAAGTTGTGGTACAAATGGAGGATCACTGCTATTTCACCTCAACATATCATTTTTGGAGGACCCTTGCTTTGTTATTAAAGCGAAGTACACGGGATATGGCTAAAAAACATTGTGGCTCTTATGGTAATTATTTTGGTAGCCAAGCAACATGGCCATACTATTGCACATAAAAGGAGAACTACTTTGGATCTTACTCCCGAGTTAGACATGCTCTTCTGTCTATTGTTTCTATTTCTTCTAATGACCCTATTGTGTGCAAACTACTGCACAAGACTAAATCATTCCTTAAATCTCAAGCAACCCATAAAGTTAAAAGTTGCAAAAGCTCAAATAAGGGCTAAATGGGAGGCTAAAGATGATGCCTCCTCCTTCTACTTTGACACATTAAAGAAAAAGGGTAAACAAGGTTAGATATAGTTGTACTAAACACTAGGGAGGTCGAAGACTTGCAGATAAGGAGCATATACTATATGCTTTTAAATGGCACTAAGCAAACATTACAAGACAACCCTATCCTAGACCTTGGGACTATGAAAGTAAGATCCAAAAGTTCTTTGATGGATTTATGCTTACCCTTTCCAAAGAACAAGTCAATCGACTTGATGCTCCCTTCTCAACAAATGAACTAGAGTATGCCTTAAATATTATGGAGAATGGGAAAACCCCAAGTTTAGATGGCTTGCCTAAAGAATTCTATAAAGCCATGTGGGATCATTGTGCAGGGAGTGTATTGTTATTGTAAATGATTGGTGCAAGGTAGGCACACTTCCTCATGAGGTCAACTCGGGATTGATTAAACTCAGTAAGTGGAGTCCCCTTACTACACTCACTATGTTGTACAAGATCACTACTAAGGCTTTGGTATTAACTATAAAATGATTACCATCCAAAGTGCACAACAATCAAGACTTTGGATGGACTTCTATTTTCTCCAGAAGTTGTAACTCACTTTAACAGCAATCTCTCACCTTGTCTCTCAACACCCCACTCTACACTAACCAAGCATCATTCTCTCTATCCCAAGAAAGCAAGAACATAACACTAGCTTCGAGGTGTAGTGAACTCACCAATTTACCTTCCCATGTTATAGTTCAAAAGCTTGAAGGCTCAAAGATAGTTCCATGACTATGATCAACACAATCCAATGTTGTTACTCCTTCGCATCTACCACCAAGCACACTAACGAGTTGAGAAGCTAGTAGAGAAAAAGAGAAAAGCAAGAAGATGACAAAGAGCTTCACCTTCTCTCACTCCCTCGCTTGACACACCTCTCACTCTCAACAATGGAAGCAAGATGATAGAATAGAAGAAGAGAATAGAAAGCTTCAATATTTGTATTAAATAGAGCTTCCGTAACATGTATACACCAAAAGGAGTCAATACAACTAAGACCTCCCACCCTTATGTAGACACAAATTAGGGTTAGGGTTATATCACCTCTCTAGGATGGCGCACCATTTTAGGGTTAAGGTTTGCACCCCACTTTGTGTTTTAGGATTTGTGCCCTTGTAAATTAGAGTTTGTGCCCCTTTTGTGTTTTAGGGTTTCCACCGCTGTGAATTAGGGTTTGCACCCTCCTTTGGGCATTCTACTTCTTTTTTCGGATATAAGCTAGTCAATCCTCATAGAATGCTTGAACCTTAGCCTAGATAGACCAAGCCTGCTCTAATACTATGACAAATGCATGTGCACAACTCCCGGGTGATAAATACAATGTTAATGGGAGTGAGCCCGAATCCCATAAAATAATACACCCATGATAATATGATGATGTTCATAATACACAAGTGCCCAAAATAATATAATGAAGCTTCAAAAAATAAATATCCACCAAAAAATAGCATCTGCACTTGTGCTACAATAGCCTTCTCAAAATAACGTTAACAATATTTCTCCCCTAGATGAGTGCCAATCCCATGGCACTCACATCGTAGGTAGCATGCTATAGCTTACACTAGAAATGTCGAATACTAGGAACAATCCTAGAAGAGTGCCAATCCCATGGCACTCACATTGTAGGTAGCATGCTATAGCTTGCATTGAAAATGTGGAATGCTGGGAACAATCCTAGAAGTAGTAGTCCTGATGGTGGAGAAATGGATGTTGTTAATTAAGAACTTGTGTTGAAGAATAATGTGCCTAATAATAAAAACCTAGTACCGAAGAAAATAATGCTCTTGTTGATGTTGTAGATAATGTCCAAAAGATATGGCTCGATGATGGAAAATGATGGTAGCATGAAGCATCAATGTGTTGAGAAATGACAAATAATGTATGCTCCAGGAAGAGATGTCCTGAATCCCATAGGCACAGTGGTGCATAATGTTACCTACCCAGCTACTATAAAGCATTATACTTGACTATCACTTTCATATGGAATGAATACAATATCATGATGCTTTGTACTTTCATTAGTGTCTTTGTCATTGTCAGTCCATTACACAAGATTGTCTTTATGAGTCCAAGCTTCCATCTTGGAATGTAATTCACTTGTGTAACAATTGGTCTCTCTTTGTCTATGTCAACATGAGTCTTGTCTTCATCTTCCATCCTCCATAGCTCCTATAATGCTCTAGATCTGCACTTTTCACATGGTATCAGAGCCCAGTTGGGCATGGCACTACTCCTCTAGCTCTATTTCACTCTCATCTAGCTTAGCTTGAGCTCTAGGAAAAGTCTAGAACCCCATCTCCTACTCCTTCTCACTGCCCTGCTTGGCAACCATAGCAACCCTACACCTACCCTGCTTTAAGCTCTTAGATCTCTTCAACCAGACAAGAACTTGACGAGCTTCCTTTTGGAGATCTCTACTCCTACTCCTCGAGCTCCTCTCTATCACCTCAGAGCTCAACGTTAGGTCATCTATAGCTCAACGTTGTCAACTTTTGTTCTTTGTGTCCTCCATAGCCAAATAGGACCTATAGTCATTTGAGCTCCTGGATCTCACAATCGAGGCCATATCTCACTACGATTTCTTTTGAGGATTTGTTCAACTTAGGGCGCAACTTTGTACCACTTTACAGATCAACATTGGCCACTCTATGCACCAACATTGACAAAATTTGTGATCGTTGTAATTTCTACGCCTGTCTAAATTTGTACAGCTCGATCTCTACCTGTGCATTGCAATTTCTCCTTTGAGCATAGGGCATTTGAAGGGTGGCTTCTAAGCTTCCTCTCCATCAAATATTCAATTAGATCATCCACTTAGCCGATGTACCATCCAAAAAATTAGTCACATGTGCTTTAAAACCCTAATAAACATCATAGCCATTAACATTCAAGCTTCTTTCTTCACTCCATTCTCAAATCCATTTGACAAATCCAAGCACTGTTACTCAAATCTGCTACTAAACTCAAGTTGAAGGACAAGACAAGGACAATACAAGCATCAAGAATCATCATCAAGAAGAAAGAAGATTCAAGCTCAAGACTAGACATAGTATCTCTTGATACTACCGAGTGTGTCTTAACACTATCTTGCACTTGTGTTGCTTGACACATTGAAATACAACTCTTTTGTTGGTTAATTAAAGATTATAAACATGGCAAAGCTTGAGTAAATAGCAAAGTTCAATGGAGAAGGTTTCCATGCCTAGAAGGAAAAGACCATGTACCACCTCCTGAGAAAAGACCTCTGGGATCTCTTTGAAGATGATGAAGGTGATGCAGATGACGAGAAATAAGATTTAGAAAGTGGGATCCTTGTAGTAGCTCCACAAAAACCAAAGAATGGAAGAGATGAATAGCAAGGCACTACGCATCATTGCCTGGGAACTAAGTGATGATGTGCTACATCATATCTCAGGCATTAGAGATGCTAGAATTGCTTGGGAGGAACTTGACAAGATGTTTGGTACCCAAGCAATGAATTCAAAGGTAAAATTACTCATGCAATTTTATAAACTGGATATAAAATATAGTTCTTCCATGACCATACACATTAACAAGTTCAAGAGCCTAAAATCCTAGCTTGCAACTCTTAAGAAGAATATTGATGAAGATGAAGCAATAGTCGTACTGCTTGCAAGTGTAAATAAGGATCCATATGAGAATCTTGTGTCCACCCTAATTAATGTTCCAAGTCTCTCACTTAAAGATATTGAGCACTCTCTTATTGATGAAGCGAACAAATAGAAGAACAAGAATGCAAAAGATGGTGTCCCATCATCTAGGAAAAATCTCTTATACACCAAAGGAGCTGCTGGACCCAAAGGAAGAGGTCGAGGATTCAACACTAACAACAAAGATTGGATTACATGTCATTATTGTGGTAAGAGTGGCCATATAGCCAATGAATGTTTCCACCATAAAAGAGCACAAAAAATGCATAATGGTAACCACCAGAATCACTTCATGAATGAAAGAGAAGAAGAAGAAGAATATGCTTCTGCTACCATCAACAACTCTGACAAATTGTTTTCAAAGAATTTTCATTGTATCTTTCATATGTTTTTTCCACAGTGGATCTCTATGTTTCCCTTAGTGGATTTGCTTTGTAAAAATCCTTGCCAAAGATGTAAAGTTTCAAGCTTTAACTTGACTAGGTTGCCTATGAGGTAATCTCCCGGCCATGTCACCATGTAGGGGAGGCAAAAGCCAGCAAGTGTAGGAACTCATCATTTGAGGGGGGGTGTTGAGAAATGAAAAATGATGTATGCTTTAGGAAGAGATGTCCTGAATCCCATAAGCACAATGGTGCAAAATGCTACCTACCCAACTGCTATAAAGCATTATACTTGACTATCACTTTCATATGGAATGAATACAATACCATGATGCTTTGTACTTTCACTTAGTGTCTTTTTTATTGTCGGCCCATTACACAAGATTGTCTTTATGAGTCCAAGCTTCCATCTTGGAACCTAATTCACTTGTGTAATAGTCGGTCTCTCTTTGTCTATGTCAACATGAGCCTTGTCTTCATTTTTCATTCTCCATAGCTCTTGCAATGCTCTAGATCTGCACTTTTCACACAATTATGGCTTCATTGAAGAAAAAATCATGGAATGCTAGTAGGGATATAGAGGTCACCAATATTGATGGTTCTTCAGTTCTTCAAATAGGCCTTCAAAAAAAAAAAATCGTGCAAGTCAACATATGCTCTCCAGAGAAGGGGTGTGTCTAACTTACTTATGCACTGATTTGTGCACGTGCAAGTGCAATTAGGAGATGGGTCAAACTCCAATCAAAGCCTAAATTATCCCACACTTGAGGATCCAAAACCATGAATAGGTTATGGTACAAATATTATGTGAGTACATAGGCATACATAGTCTAATACATAGTTAGAAGACTACTCCATGGATTCTTCTCTTGACGAGGGTTTAAAAAGGAATCTTGCACTGGTGAACATGGAAGAAAGTGTCATTGTGCTGAGGGAAAATAAAGTTATTGGAGAGACACCATTGGGGAGATGGACAAAGGGTAGAGTCCAATCCAATAAGCTCTTGAAGCACGTGGTTCTCTGCAAAATCAACACAAGGGGGGAGTGGATGAAACTAGTCCCTTTTTACATGAAGTACTTTTTCTTCTTGCTTTGAATTTGAGTGAGTAGCACTAGGATAAATGAAGTGGAATGGAAAAAATGCAAATGACTTAGGGAGATAGGTCTAACCAAGGCAAGCCTAGATTCCCTAGGTAAGTCCTAACCTTGATGTACCCTAGGTAAATGTGGGAAAAATGGAAAAAGGGCTAGGGGGTTACAATGGAGCTAGTCGATCGAAGCCAAATGTATCTAACTTGAGGACCCCTAGGTGCGGTATAGTATATATATCATTTTCATTTCCTTTTTTTCTCACTTGCCTTTTTTTCTTCTTACATTTCTCATTTTGTGTTTTTTTTAATTTTTTTAAACTCTATTTTTGAAATAATACAATATCAGATAAGTTGGCAAGAAGCCTTACAAAATCGAAGTGCAAGTACAAGAGATCTAAAGGCTAATTGAGAATAGTAGACTTGACTCAAAGAGTGGAGTTGTGCACCAAAGTGTACACATGGAAATGGAAGACTGAGCCTTGAACCTTGAAAGCACTTGCCTCATTATCGATATAGAGTTGGTGAATAAGAACTAGTAGTAGGTGATGAAGACTTGTAGTAGTGATGAAGCAAGCATGACTTCCCCTCAAGAAGTAGATGACCATTGTATGTTGTGTCCAAGGATGTGATGGATGAAGAAATTGGGATGTTGGTATTGATGGTGCTCAAATTTCTTTGTCTTTGTGAGAGGCTCTCAAATGATCTAGTTGCCATGGTGTTGCCATATCTTGGAATCTTCAAAGAAAGAGTCTACTATTGATGATGTCAGCTTGAAACGTGAAGTGCATTGCATTGTTGTGTCACCTATTATTTGCTTGCATTCACTTGGTGAAACCTTGAGAATACCATGCAGGATGCAAAGTCAATAGATATAAAGAAGTACTCTTTTTTTTTTTGCATTTCACCATTTTACTGTGAGCAAAAGCTATGATCTCATACCTTGATCTCGCCTCCACAGAAGATATATCATTGTTTCAAAAGTCAAAGGGTCTTTGGCTCTTGTTAGTGCAACAAAAGAAATTTATAGGCAATGATAAAAAAATAGTTATATACAAGGGTCAGTATTTTGTAGTTTTTGGGATCCACCAATCATAGAATTTTGGATTGTACTCCAAATCAGCAAAAGCATCCAAGTTAGTTGGTTTTGTTGATTATCCACAAATGTAAGTAATCATATCATCAAGCAAGGATGGTCCTGCAAAGTGACTGGCAATGTGCAACTCCTTTTCAATTAGAATCTTATCAAGCAATGGGTGGTATTTCAACTTTTGTGGCAAGTCTAGATACCAAGCTAAGATGATAGAATGCAAGGAAGTAGTCTCATAGTAGCATACTGACTATACGACACTGCTCAACTATTGTCATAAGACGACTACCATCACAAGCAATCTCAAGCCAATGAGAAAACCATTTCTACAAAAATGGACTTGAGGAATTGCAATTCTGCTCAAGTTCATCAAGTGTTGATGATTGGTCTTCGAGTTTGGTCATAGCAGCATAAGAGAGAATAAGTTGACATGACTTGCAATTGCTTTTGAGGAAGGGTTTTAGCATATTCATCTTGCAAGTGCTGTACCCTCCACCTCAAACAAGTGTACAAAGATAGACTCAGTGGTAGTGGGTGTGGCCTTTGAATCCTTGGACCCCTCCTTGGGCTTTAAATGGGGGTACTTTTGCCAGCACTTCTCCTTAGGTCGAGTGCCCTTGCCACAATGGGGGCACTTTGGCTGCTTCTTGGAATCCTTGGAATCATCCTTCTTGGCCTCTTGTTTCTTAGCTTGGGGCTTTCCCTTCTTCTGCCCTCCCCCCAAGCCTGCAGTAAAAGCCTTTCAAGAGCATTTTGTGGTAGAGGTATTCACTCTCTTCCCAAATGGGATACCATTTGGAAGCAACTTGATCATCTCATCACCAGCAAGTTCTAAATCGATCGTTGCAAACAACTTAGTATAAGTAGTGAATATGGTATCAAATTGAAGTAGCCATTCTGTTTTTAGAGGAATTGAATTTCTTGGTTAAATGAATAGCCATGATATTGAGTGGTCAACAAACAAGCAAAGGTTGGAGACTAGAAGGAAGGGAAGGTTTAGTAGGGTTGATCTAGAGGTGAGTTTGAGAAGCCTCCTCTGGAGCATCTTGGGGTTTAATTGGCTCAACTTGGTTGAACTAATGGTGTGGGTTAGTAGGGATACTAGTAGATGCGGGATTAGGGTTTGGAATTTCAAGCACACTACTTTTAGCCACTATGTTAGTGTTAGAATTTTAATGTACATCACTCTACTTCACATCATGGGATAAAGAGTCATTCTACGTGGTACTAGAAGCAAAAGAAAGGTGATGTGTTGTGCCATTCAGCCTTGGGATAAACCAATTAAAGAAATTGGAATTGTGCCATAACAAATCATGGCTATTAAGAAGTTGCGGGTCATGTGTGAAGTAGAAAATATATCTAATGACACCATTCATCATGTTGCTTTGTCTCAATTGACTTACAATGTTTAGCTCTTCCTTTAAAAGGAGTTTCACATAAGAGATCTAGTTTAGCAAGTTTAGAAATGTTGACATCGTGGATACTCATAAGCAACTCTCAAAGATATAGGTGTTCCATATGTTGGATCATGCATGGAAGTCAAGAGTGTCTTTCTCTGCTCACCAATAGTCATTAGAAGGTTGCCATACCTTGTTGCTAAATCTTGACCAAAATACCATTTCCTATCAAACTCACTTTGAACTTCGGCTTTCATGGCTAATGTTACAACATATTCCTTACTTGACATGCACTACTTAGGGTGGAACATAGGATTCAAGTAATGCTTCTCTTGCTCTACCTTGGTCATTTTCTTCATGACTTCTCCTAGGACCGCTAGATAACACCAACAAATTTGTGATTGCTCTGACCATGTTAGAGGCCTTTCTAAGAGCATCTTATCCTCAACATTCTAGATTCTAATGTTAGCAATGTGAATATGTGCACGAGTTAGTGAAGCCAATAGTGTGTCATCTAGTTCCCTAGAGCTCGTAACCTTGGATTGATCCTTTTTTTGTCCCATTTTTATTAAAGCCTCCAGGAGAGGTCACTTAATTAGCTTCAAAAGCACTAGAGCTTTTGGCTGAGAAGAACAAGACTTCTGAGTCATTGGATTCATTGTGCTCTTTGGGCTAGAGTTAGTATTTTGTTGTGAGACTAAAGTACTAGAGACTTGTTTCTCAATTGAATGTATAGGTTTGGTTGTAGCCAAGGATTGGGATTGCATGGGTTCCTCCTCGGAATTGAAAGTAGTAACTTTTGAGGCAATGGATTGATCAATCATGTCAGTCAAAGATTATGGAACACTAGGATCCTCAGACTTACGGGAGGTAGTCTTGGTCTTCAAATGTCCAGATTTGTTCTTGACAATACTCTCGAAGGGAGGTCATTGATCTTGTAATGTTTTCTTAGCTATCCCTTGTGGATCCTTTTTAGTGATGTGAGTAGCTACACTAGGCTATTCATGTTGGATATCTTTTTTTGGCTTGGGTGACAAAGATTCTTAGTTGTTGAGAGACATGGTTGTTTGGAAGGACCAAAAACTTTTGTGGGTTGTTGCTTATAAATACTGGAGGGATCTAGAGTCAACACTAGGTGACAAAGGTTCTTGGTTGTTGATAGACATTGGTTGTTTCAAAGGACCAAAAACTTTTGTGGATTGTTGCTTGTCAACACTCGAGGGATCTAGAGTCAGCTTCCCTAGACTTTCAATTTTAGCATGAGCGACAAGAAAAAGTAGTGATTGCTTTGTGTCCTCTTTTTGACTTAGTGACTACTCAGTCACATTGCTAGTTCCTCTTGTGGATTAGTAACTTCTTCAGACTATTATATTTCTTAAATTGTGGAAACATGTATCTCAAGAACTAGATGTTCCTAGCCACTAGCTTGTGAGTTTGTATCTCCACAAGTATCTTGGCCTGAGACCTAGATTTGTGTTCAGGTCTCTTTTTCTTTCTCTTGTATTTTGATGGGCCTTGGGCTATGGTTAGTGGAGGTGGCTTTGTGGGTGGTTTTGGCAACCAAATATCCAACAATACCCTTGAGCACATAGCAACGATTTGGGAACCTACCATGGCTTTGTGCTAGCTCTCTAGCGATGCTTCCAATTATATGCCCTAGGTATCCTATTCTTTCTATATGAATTTATATTTCTAATAGCTTGAGAAGCTATTGTGGTGGTCCTAGTAGACACCTTGGGCTTTACTTTGCTACAAGGAGGATTCACACTAAGTGGTTCTCTCTTGTATGTATGTGGCTTGAGTAGCTCCTTTAGAACTCTATAGTCACTCTCACTAGGTTTTTGATCTAACTCTAAGAGACATTGTCTGCCCTTGCTTGGAGAAGAGACAAGGTTCCTTTTGTTGAAAGTAGTGATAATCTGAGCTTCTAGTAAGCTTAAATGTATTCGGTGCACTTCATAATCCACAATGCATTTGATCACATGCTTCAAAGTTCTTTTAAGCAGAACCTCTCTACCCATACCTTCCTGATTTGGAAGCACATAAAAACCAATGGATAGGCTCTCAATCTCTATAATCTAAATAATCTTGCATCGTCCTAGGAGGGGAGAAGGTGATCCTCCATAAGGTTTGATGACTGTATTTGTTGGGACCAGTTTAGGTTGACCAATCGTAGTCCATATATCATAAGTCAAGATGTTGTAATCAAAACCTTCGTCAATGAGAGCATCAATGATGACCTCTCACTTGGCAATTAGTTTGAATCAAAGATATGGAGGAGGTATTAGCTCTTCATATTCTAGGTCAGTGTTGGTGGCTTTGACCTTTTGGATGTTAGGCCCTATAGATCATGTGAGGGTACTATTGGATGCCTCACATGTTGGATAGTCATGATACATATGAGTGATGCCACACTCAATGCATCTAAGGTTAATATTTGTGAATGTGTCTATTCCATCTGATCTGCTAGTTGTGGCCTAGGCTCTTGAGTTGCTAGCTTAGTCATATTTTTTATGGATAGATGGATGGGAAGGTTTCTCTTTATTGTTGACTTCAAAGATTTTAGGACTTGTAGTATTATGGCCTGGTCCGCTATGAGGCACATCAATTGAGTCTTAGGCTTTGAAACACCAGATGATGCTCTCCTTGCAAATTAAAGTTCTCCCACGTGTTTTGTTCTTCTAAATCTCTAGAATGATGTGAATTTATCGTGATACTCTTGATAGCTTAGTCGATAACTTCTCTCTCATTGGGCCCTTCTTCTAGTGATTGGACTTTAGCTCTTAGTGGTAGCTTGGATGATTTCCCCCCTCAACTTGTTGTGTGTTCTATACCAAGGTGTGGAAATGATTTTTGTGGTTTTGCACTATGATCCTAAATTTCCCTAGGTGATGCTAGCCTAATGTGTGTTGCCTAGGTGCTAGGTGTCTTATGATGTGACAAAGTGTCTCCTAGGTCGCTTGACCTTGGTTTTGGACAAGTTTCTTAGTGAATTCCTAAGGCATTTAAATACTTCTTCCAACAAATTCATTTTAAAATAGATAGTCTTCAAGACACTTGAGGCACTTTGAGTGTACAAGAGTGGGATGTGCAAAATCGAGCTTCCTTTTGTTCAAACAATATGCATATGTACAACAATTCCTCAAAGTATCACGATCATGTCAAGTTGACAATATGGCAAGTAAGGACTTGACTCTGAGAACATAAATATGGATGCATCCAAGAGATAGGTCCTTGTGATGCAAGGAAAGAAGCACTTTGATGCAAATACTTAAAGCAGGAGGTTCAATTTTAGAATGTGAATAAAGCAAGTATGAGTGAACTTTAAAGCATCGTATGAGTGATTGTTGGTGTGAGTGTGAGTGATCAGTGAATGTGAGTGTGAGTGAATTGGTTAGGGTTTAGGAGTGTGAGTGAATGGTAGAGTGAATGATCTATGAGTGTGAGTGGACATTAGGGTTTATGGGTGTGAGTGTGAGTGTATTAGTGAGGGTTTAGGAATGTAAGTATGAGTGAATTGGTTAGGGTTTAGGAGTGTGAGTGAATGGTGAGTATGAGTGTGTGATCCATGAGTGTGAGTGTGAGTGTGATTGAATGGTGAGTAGAGTGTGGGTGAGCCTTAGGGTTTATGGGTGTGAGTATGATTATATTGGTGAGGGTTTAGAATTATGAGTGTGAGTGAATTGGCTAGGGTTTAGGAGTGTGAGTGTGAGTGTAAGTGAATCGGTTAGGGTTTATGAGTGTGAGCATGAGTGAATGAGCTAGGATTGAGGTGGAGTGAGTGAATGGGGGTGGTGTGAATGAGGTGTGTAGTGTGAGTGACAAGTGTAGGTAGGTGGTGCAAGTGCAAGTCCTGGGTAGATTTTAGTGTATGAGTGCCTAGTGTACGAGGTGTCAAGAGTGAGTGGGTGGGAGTGAGTGGATTAATGTGATGTATGTATGGGTCGTGAATTTAGAATGTGAGTGAACTATGAATTCAAGTCAACTTTTAGTGTGAGTATAAACTATGATGATGATGATCTTTTAGTCCAAAGGAACTCTAAGTCTAAGTGGATCCGAACTATCAAATGGCAACAAGCAACAACCAACCAAACAATGAAACAATGGAAATGTATTTGATTCTTGCATTGTGTGTTTTGAGTTTTTTGAGTTTCGATCACTTCCTCTCCTTCAATGCACATACAACCAAAGAACTGTAACAAGCATGATGCACATTCAATCCACAATAGTATGACACAAATTGCTTATATAAGAGAAGTTTGAGTTTGGATTTTTTTGCCTTGCCTTTTATGTTTTATGTTTTTTTAGTTTTGAGTTTTGCTCACTCTTCTTCCTTCGATGCCCACACTGTTAATCATTCATAATAAGAGAGTTGCATCTACAACATTGATGCATAGATTGGTCAAGTAAAAAAAGTTGGGTTTTAAGTTTTGCATTTTTGTGTTGCTTTTGCTTCAATACACACACAATCCAACAAGCATGACAAGCATGATGTATCTTCAATCCACAAAAATGTCACATGGCTTGTTTAAGCAATAAAAGTTTGAGTTTTGAGTTTTGTATTTTTCATTTTTGTGTTTTTTTAGTTTAAGTTTTGTATTTTTTCCTATCCTAACAATTCCTATTGCTTCAATCTTAATCCAACAAACTGGTTTCTTTCAACTCAGCCTTCCTAACCTAGTCAAATGAATTTCGAAATGCTAGCGACAAACACATATGATCGGCATCCCATCGATCCCATTCACGCCCATGCACAAGCCTCCTATTCCACCACATAGTAGAAGTGTGAGAACCTCAACGATCATCGTTTGTCCCATGGCAATGAAACCAAAATATTTAGCCACATACAAACAATAGAGACTTTGGACATGGTTTTCTATTTTTTCAAAAGTTCCAACTCACTTTGGTAACAATCTCTCACCTTGTCTCTCAATACTCCGCTCTACACTAACCAAGCATCCTCCTCTCTATCCTAAGAAAGCAAGAACACAAGACTAGCTTTGAAATATAGTGAACTCACCAACTTACCTTCCCATATTGTTATCCAAAAACTTGAAGGCTTGAAGATGGTTTCATAACCATGATCAACATGATCCAATGCTATTGCTACTTCGGATCCATCACCAAGCACACCAATGAGTTGAGAAGCTAGTAGAAAAGAAAAGAAAAGCAAGAAGATGACAAAGAGCTTTACCTTCCACCAGTTTCTCACTCAATAGACCTCTCACTCACTCTCTCTCATTCACTCTCAATAATGGAAGCAAGATGATAGAATAGAAGAGAATAGAAAGCTTCAATAGTTGCACTAATAGAGCTTCAATAGCATGGATGCACTAAAAGGAGTCAATACAATTGAGACCTACCTCCCTTATATAAACACAAATTAGGGTTAGGGTTAGGTCACCTCTCTAGGACGGCGTATTGTTTTAGGGTTAGGGTTTGCGCCCTAATTTGTGTTTTGGGGTTTGCACCCCTTTTGCATTTTAGGGTTTCCACCACTATGGTTTGCACCCTCCTTGGGGCATTCTACCTCCTTTGTGGGATCTAGGTCAGTCAATCCTCATAGCATGCTCGAGCCTTAGCCTAAATAGACCAAGACTAGGCTAATACTATGAAAAATACATATGCACAATTGTGGGTGATACATTACTATGTGCACGACTATGTGCACGAGAGTGAGCTCAACTCCCATGAAATGATATAGCCATGATTATCTGATGATGTCCATAATACACAAGTGCCCAAAGCAATATAATGAATCTCCAAAAAATAAATATCCATAAAAAAATGGCATCTACACTTGTGCTTCAATTACATTCTCAGAATAATGTTAACACAATCTTGAATCTAACACCAGCCATTGACTAGGCAATTGGAAGTGGTTAGCATGTAGTCCTTATTAATATGGACTTTGACAAAGCATATGATCATGTATGTTGGGAGTTTATCATCTGTAGCTTGGATGTAATTGGCTTCCGGGGGGGTGGGGGAGGCTTTATAAAGATGGTAAGCACCTTATTCTTCAAAGTTGCAATGCAAGTCAACGTCAATAGTATGCTATCCAAACCTTTTGATTTGGTTAGTTTGATTGAGCATGGATGCCCTTTGGCACCTTTATTGTTTATTATTGACCCCCTTCTCTGCAAGATTGATTGGCTAGTGTGTAGAGAAGCACCCTTTAGCCTCTGAAACTCTCTAGAATGAATATTTTGCCTCCCAATTCTTCATTAATGACAATTCTAGTATTGTTGTTCTTGAGAAGACTCGGGTGGATACTCTGCTAGAAGCTTTTCAAGCACTCTTAGCTATATCAAGTTTCCTTATCAGCTGGAATCAAATTGAACTACTATACATTAGCCTTGGTGATGAACTAGAATGGATTTCTAGCTATGCTTTTAGGGTAATACATAAAGGGGAGGTTTTTAGATGTTTGGGCTATCTCATGGGATTGGGCTTTGACTCAAGCTCAAGGGTTTTGGTGGTTTTCTCACAAAGTTAAGGACAAGATTCTCAAGTAGACTTAAGGAACATACTTCTTTAAAGGAAAGTTGGTAATTATCAACTCCTTTTTGGTTGTTAGTATTGTCTTTGTCACTTCAAATTTTCCTTTCATTGCAACTATGTAGATTTGTTGTAAAAACATTTATGATCCTTCTTGTGGATAGTTGGAGAGACCCACCAGTGACACCAATATCTTGGGAAGTCATTATATCTGGTAAAAAGGAGGGTCATTTGTAAAAACCAAGGCTTCTAGAATGGTTTTGCAACTGCTTAGGAGACTTGATATTCACCAACCTTGGGCCATATTAGCAAGGTGTTGGATTGAGAGTGTTAAATTGCCTATAGGGCAAAGACATCAATTGGGAAGATCTCATCTATAATCCAAATATCTAGAGCTCAAAATTTGAGGTTCAAATGTCATTTAGAACTAGTAAAGTCATGTAAGGAGATTATCTAAGACTCAAAATGGGTTGGGGTCACTGATGAGAGGGAGGATCCTATCCTATTGCAGCTAGCATGGATTTTGGGGGCTACTTATCAATGTGGCTTCCTACCTATTGGAGATAATCTTAAAGCTTGCCAAGAGTATGTGCGATGAAGGGCTATAGGAATGGGGTTGATGTATGGGAGCCAAATAAGATTAGATGGCCAACATTAGATGAATGCAAAATAAAATCCAATCTCTCTGATTTGGAAATAGATTGCCTACAACTTGTCTTTTCCCATAGGCATGAAGATTGGGAAATCCTGTAGGGTTCGTCCACTTAATCTATTGAAGTACTATAAGATTGGTAGAGGTAAATATTAGTGGAGGTTCATCCACTTAATTTATTGGGAAATCCTGTAGGGTTCATCCACTTAATCTATTGAAGTACTATAAGATTGGTAGAGGTAAATATTAGTGGAGGTTGCTAAGAGGGAGGATTTCCATGCTTTTAATATTTGGCACATATTTAAGGTTCAAGATCATTGGAAGAGAAGACATGCCAAGAAAAAGCTAAGAACTTAGAAAAGAAGATTCATAAGGGTTTGGTCTAGTACTTCTTTCAAAAGACTTAACATAGTGCTATGGAGAGTCATCATGAACAAATTCCCTACTTGGGAAAGACTTAATAATTACTAAGTGATAGGACTTCTCCATGGTGTGTCTTTTGTGGACTCTAGGAAGAATCTAGTCCATGGTGTGTTCTATGTGGACTCTTGGAATAATAGAGGCAATATCTCCTCTGGGATTATGTTAAGGTCAAGGCTTTATGGAGGTCTTTATCCAATCGAGTAAAGGAAATTGGTTTGAAATTCAAAATAGATGCAAATGGACCCTTGCTTGGCAGTTTTAGTTCACCAAAGAAGTTAAAGGTCATTTACAAAATGTAATATGTGTTATATTTATTAGAGCCATATGGCTTCATAGGAATGCTAAAGCATTCAGGAAATGCTCAAGATATGCTACTTTGAACTTTGAGGAATGTAGGGTAGGTATTCTAATAGCTCTTAAAGGTTTGGGCAAGAAGGCATCTATGTATAGGGCCTTTTATAAGTCTTTGTGGAAACTTAACTTAGTCTTTCAATTAAGATGACTCATCTCTCTTCCTTTTTTTGGGAAAGGTGTACATATTTATCTCTTTAATACATAATTTCATTACCAAAAAGGAAAGGAAGAAGCCTTAACAAAGGAAACAAGTTTGATGCCAATTTTACAGGCAAGATTTGGATCATATTTAGTTTGGTGAAGTTATGCCTTTAGTAAGAGAGTACTAGACATAACAAAATGAGTATCTACTTCAAGTTTCATAACAAGGACTTGACACTCCATGCCTAGGCTTGGCAAACCATGACACTAAGTTGGTGGAGCTTCACATTCATGTTATTAACCATTTAGGTGCCTAGGCCACACAAAAAGTGCAACATCACAAAAATGAAGTGCACTTCATGTGGCAAGAATGTTGTATGTGTGCAAAAGAGTCTCCACAACCCATCCAACAATCCTTTCTCAGAGTGAAAGGCTGTAGCCAACATGCAACTATGTGTGCACATGCATAGGTGGTGTGTATTTGGGTGTATATGTGTACCTTTGTTTCATTTTTCCATTAAGTGCATGGAGTATATGCAATGTGTAGGTATATTTGAGCACTTTTTAGGGGGTTAGCATGTAGTTGTGTACATCCAAGTGCTTTGCATGTGTGCACATACGTGAGCATATTTAGACATTTGCTTGGACTAAGTGAAAAAGTGAGCTATAAGGATTGTGTGGACATAGAAGATAAAAATGCATCATGCATGTCAATTTGAGAGAGAGAGAGAGAGAGAGAGAGAGAGAGAGAGAGAGAGAGAGAGAGAGAGAGAGAGAGAGAGAATGTGTGTGTATACATGTGTGAGTGAGTGAATGAGTGAGTGTATATGTGCATGTGCACACACACACATGCATGTGCATGTGCACGTGCACACACACATATGCATGTGCACGTATGTGTATGCACATTGTTTAGTGAGCTGTGATTGAAGACAAGCCTCTTTGTGAGGTGCCTCATCCAACAGACTTGGAGGAGTCCTCTTAGTAGTCGACTAAAATTCATATCCATGCACATCACCATCCCATCTCCCCATGGGAAACCTCAGACTTAGTTGAACATGGGAATCTCAGTTTTACTTCACAGGGGAAGCGTGTACAAGTCACCCCTAACAGCAATCTAAGGCCCACTTAAGAAAGACCACTTTGTAATCAATTCAAAGGCAGAAGTGAGGTTAACACCGCACTTGGTTCAAAGAGAGTGAGAGACAGGGGGAGAGTGTAACTCGATCCCCCTACTCATAAAGTAAAATCTCACCTCTGCTCCCCTAAAATGGTGTTAAACTTGGTAACTAATCCTACCAGTATTGGGAGAGTCACGATTTAATAAGCTCTATCTAGTGTTGGAAAGTTACCCAACTTATCGAATCCACCCAACCACAGGTGTCCAATCATTAAGATTGAAGCCTCCCACTTTCCTTGATGGGGTTTGCTTAGTTTTCTAATTAGCAAAGCATATGACCACACTGTTTGGACATATAAAATTAGCTTCATTTTGTTACTTCGTTAAACTGGGTTTGTTAAACTCAATCTTTAGCACATAACAAATAATTCGAAAATTGGATACTTTATTTCACAATAACATCCAGAATCATCACTCTATGCAAAGTGGTACAAAACTGTCTTTCAGCAGAAAGACACCGTCCATAGGACCTTTCAATCCCTAAGGATTGGGTTGTATGTGATCACACTCCATCTGCGGTCAACAAGGATTTAACTAGCTCAGAGCCCCTTTTAAGCTTCCCTGAGCTTCCGGAGCCATCCTACATAACAGGGGCACTTATCACTCAGCCCTTTGCCCTCTTAGGTGCTCGAGTGATCAAATATTAAAAACGCATATCTCCCTCAAGAGCATAGGACCCCCAGCCGCATGTGAGTTTTTTCACACTCCGCGGAGTGTTTAGGGAGCATTGGATTGGGGACTCCAATGTCTCAAACCACCACAATACATAACTTGTTCGGTTGTGCAAACTTGGAATCATAATAACCATAATTCATCATTCACAAATCCAAAAGCAATCATAACCATAAAAAATTTTTAACACACTTATACGTGATGCATAGATTCTATCCTCCTTGTGAGTTTCCGTGTTCTTTCCTAAAAAGCAATTGATAATACTAACATGTTTTTATAAGATTAAGTAAGTTCTAACTAATTATGATCCTTTTCTTATGTACTAACCTCATCATTATCTCCGTTTGACCATCCATCGTGATTATGGTTTATGGCCGCAACCACAGTTTGTTGTGGAATAACTGGTCCTTCGGCTTGAATGGGTTCGGGGTTAACTTGTGCTTGCACTTCAGTATCGTATTGAATTCCTTCAATAATAGCCACTTCCTTGTGTTGGGAAGCTCTCTGAGCATGATCTCTCTTAGCATCTCAACGTCTCTTGGGAGCCATGGAAGAAGCTAATGGATTCAAGCAGCACTTCTGTGTAGGTGTGGAGAGAGAGAGAGAGAGAGAGAGAGAGAGAGAGAGAGAGAGAGAGAGAGAGGCAATCCTTTTCTTATGTACTAACTTGATTATCTCCATTCGACAATCCATCGTGATTATGGTTTATGGCCGCAACCACGATTTGTTATGGAATAACCAGTCCTTCGAGTTGAATGGGTTTGGGGTTAACTTTCGCTTGTGCTTCAGTATCATATTGAGTTCCTTCAACATCAGCCACTTCCTCATGTTGGGGAGCTCTCTGAGCGTGATCTTACTCAGCATCTCGATGTCTCTTGGGAGCCATGGAAGAATCTGATGGATTCGAGTAGCACTTTTGCATATGTGTGGAGAGAGAGAGAGAGAGAGAGAGAGAGAGAGAGAGAGAGAGAGAGAGAGAGAGAGAGAGGCTGATTGCAGCAGAGCGCTTCGTCGCCTCAACAGTAGAGAGACTTCTGCATGTGTCATTGTGTGCCACTATGTTTGTATGTGTATCTGATGTGACGCTCTACCCCTGTTTAAATAGTAACCTGGGGGGAGGGGGGTAAAAAGAGGACGTTTACTTTTTAGCTTTTTTGATGATGTCATTGATGATAAAGAGGGAAAGCTTTCTTTTAGGGTTTTTGACAACATCATTGATGATGTCAGGGAGAGCCTCCATTTTCATAATGCAAGGATACCAATTTAATGAACATATGGGCAAGCACTGCACTTCTCGTCGTCGGGTGGCATCACTCCAAGGCACCGCACTTCTTGTTGTCGGGCTGCATCATTCCAAGGCTTACAAGGTGGTGACCAAGGCATAGACCTTGGCATCTTGGCCTTGGCATACTTGGCAACAGTCTACGAAGCCTTTGTTGGCGCCGTTGGCTACACGTGAGAAGCTTGCACTAGCTTGTAGGAAAATATTCACAGGAGGTCACCCATCCCAGTAGTGTCGTCACCCAAGTGCACTTAATTGCCAAGTGACTATCCACTAGACTAGTTCTTTTTGTTGTTCTATACTACAAACATAGTCTTAATAAGGTAATCTTGGGAGGGTCTCCCAAGTCTTTCTTCCATGATCTGGCATATAATACCTCATTAATAATAACAATTAACTTTATAGCGAGAGCCAATTTCATAATTAGAGTTACTTTTTAAAAATGTGCAACATAAATCAATTTTCTTTGGAATATGGGTATTCTTTTATAAGGGTTACATCATCAACCCAA
Organism: Lygodium microphyllum; assembly: GCF_053477565.2. Lineage (NCBI taxonomy): Eukaryota > Viridiplantae > Streptophyta > Polypodiopsida > Schizaeales > Lygodiaceae > Lygodium > Lygodium microphyllum. The sequence continues at coordinate 34,396,755 of NC_141164.1, read as the reverse complement.
GTGGCATCCTCTTCAGGATAATCCTTCCATTGTACTAGGTGTTCTCTTAGGATTCGACTTCTTAGAGGGTTCTCCCTTGTATTTAGAATCTTCTCGGGTTGCATTTTCAAATTTCCTTGGGCAGGCATAACTATTTGTTCGTCATTAAGCACATGACTAAGGTTTTGGTACATAAGGTTTTAGTAGGCTTACATGAAATACATTGTGAATCTTGAGATGGGGTGGAAATTTAAGCTTGTAGGCTTGCCTTCCCATTTCTTTGATTACTTCATATGGTCCACAGTACCTTGGACTAAGCTTTTTGTATTTTCCCAAGGATAATGAGCTCTTGTTGGGCCTTACCCTTAGAAACACCATGTCACCTTTCTTGAATGTTCTTATGGATCTTTTAAGATCTGCATAGGACTTTTTTCGATCTTGAGCAGCTTGGATGTCATGTCAGATTAATTGGATTTGTTGGTCCATCTCTTCAAGCATAGCCTTAGAGGCCTCTACCTTGAGAGTGGGATGTGAGAAGTTTAGAGGTGTATGGCATTCTTGCCCATACAAGGCTTGAAACGGTGACATCTTGATTGTTTGTTCAAAGGCAGTGTTATGAGAAAACTCCACCAGAGGTAAATGTTCAATCCATCATTTTAGTTCTTTGCCACAATAAGACCTTAGAATATCTTCAATGGTCTAGTTCACCCTCTTAATTTGGCCATAAGTTTGAGGATGATAAGCAGTACTGAAGCATAGATGCATTCCAATTGCTTGGAATAGACAAGTCCAAAACTTAGAGGTGAACTTGGAGTCTCAGTCGATTATATTCTTTGGCAATCCATGTAACCTAAATACTTCTTTGATAAAGACTCAAGCAATGTCAGATGACTTATAGGTTGTTTTGATTGGGATCAAGTGTACAAATTTTGTCAATCTATCAATCACTACCATGATGGAATCATATCCACTAGCAGTAGTAGGTAATCCAACAACAAAGTCCAAACTTATTGACTCCCATTTCATTTGTGGAATGTCCAAGGGTTGTAACTCTCCAAGCATCTTGATCCTTTTTGCCTTGACTCTTTGAGAAGTCAAGCATTGAGTTACATACTTTAATACATCCCTTTTTAATCCTGGCCAGTGATAGCTCTTACAAACTGCGTTGAGTGTCTTGGCATACCTTGGATGTCATGTAATGGGGCTGTCATGTGCTTCCCATAAGATATTGGTCTTCACTTCTGGTCCTTTTGGGACACAAAGGTGATCATGGTAATATAGACAACCATTGCTAGCATGATAATCCTTAATCTTAGACATGTCTTTGTCAGAGCTTTCTCCTTGAAGTACCTTAGCCATGAGGTCTTCATATTCCTTATCTTGAGAAATAGCTTGGCATACAAGTTCAAGTACAGGATTATCAGGTATGGATATGATTCTTAAGCTTTGAACTTCTACAATGCTATTAAAAGGCTTTTCAACTTAAGGCATCTGCAACAAAATTGTCCTTCCCTGGATGATATTTGATTTTAAAATCAAATTCTTGCAGTATCTCTATCCATCTTCTTTGCCTCATGTTTAAGTTAGCTTGGATGAAGATCCACTTAAGAATTTTATGATCTGTCTAAAGTGAATCCCCTTCCCAATACATAGTGTCTCCATATTTTCAAGGCATGTATTACTACGAGTAACTCAAGGTCATGATGGCATAGTTGGAGATCAATTTTCATTTAGCTATGTCATAAATGCAACGCTAATTGTTTTTGTGAAAACTTTATTCTAAACAATGTAAAAATCATAAGTGTAATTTTTCTTTCATCTTTCAGACATCGAATTATATTACTACGCACCTAATTTATGCGCGTCTAGTATATATTTTTCTATACAATTTTCAATTGATTTAATGCATTGATTATTTTATGATATTATCTAAATGATTTTCTATAAATTATTATAAGACTCGTATGTGTCTGTTTATCATTAGCTAAATGAAATAGAGATAGTCACTTTCAGGGGGAAATTATAAAATATTCCCTTTCCTAACACAGTTTATCTTTTTTAGTTATTATAATTACATGCGTCATTAACAAAATAACAATAAATATCACGAAATAAACCATAATTACGATATTTTCTCCATGATAGCATATAATCCTTTTTCAAGTGAAAGAGTCTTTTTAGTGAATAGTTTATTATTATATTACTTAGGCCATTTTCTTAAGCGATAGTTCATATGCATTTTCTTTAAAATGCGTTTATAATTATTTAAAGCCAAATATAGTGATAAAACACAATATTAGTGAGTTTGGAAATCTCCCAATTTTTATTTTTTGAATACTAAAAAGGTGGCACTGGATAACACGCCCATAAGTTTCTCAAAACCATATGATGTGATCTATCATTGGAAAGTGCTTGAAAAATGGAGTCTATTGAGCTATAGAGTGCTAGATTTGGAGTTACAGTGTTCAAGTTATGACAAATCCAAAGATTTGACCATGTGTCCCAAACTTATGGGAAAATCTTATATTTTCCAATATGATATTATAAGCTTATAAAATATTATTTTTTTCCAAATCGACAAGATGTTACCTCTATCAGGTTTATAGTAATGGGGGTTTCGCTAATTTCTATTGCGTTATTTTCTCCATCAACCATGTTTCTTGCTTCTTTTGCTTCAAATGGGCTTCTTGAATTTTTGCGACTTGGTGGAGCCATGGATGTCAAGCGAAATTAATGTGGTAGCTTAGGGAGAGTTGGTGGGTCATCTAGAAAAATTTCACCAACGTTTTGCTTAGCGATATGATTGTATGGAAGAAAGGCGTAACAAGGGGTATAGAAAATCGAAATGAGGTAGAAGAAGGGGTATTTTTCTTCTTCAAGGCTCAAGCTAGAATGGAAAAGAGATGTAGAGAAAATTTTCCATCATTAGGAGGTCTTCCTTCTTGCTTTCTTTGTGAAGGAGAGGGGTTGTATTTATAGCCATGAGGGGGAAGCATGCAGTCACTCATTCTTTTGGCTACTTGTCAAGAGCTACGTAAGCTTGATAAAAAATGATTTTTGATTGCCTACCTATTGAATGGTGGCATGGGGATGATTTTAAAATGTTTTCTCTCCCTCGAGGAGTAAAAAAGGTCATGATTTTTTGCCTATTTTTTCAAAAGCATATTTTTTCCTTCAAAACGACTTCATCTGGTAGTTTTTGGCCAAGCTACCTCATGACTTATCTAGTTTATAAAGTCATGCCATACTCTTTGGTACTTAACTTACTCAATATCATACTTGTTCTTGCGTGTTCTTTGTCTACCGATTAAGGCTTTTACGATTTGTCTTGCCGTTGCAAAATCAATGCGATCTTTGATGCATTAAATGGAAGCATGCAGAAAATATTATGATCAAGCCGTTATAATATTATTTATGAGGCGTATTTGCTTTATTATTGGCTGGGTTCATTGAGGCATCTTCTTGTATCGGATTGCAGAATTGATTTAATGCAAGATTTAATCTTACATGTGGTCACTTATGTGATAACTCAACGAGTAATTTTTAAAACATTTCAAGCCCGAATTTGTTTTATGAAGTGTTATGGCGGAAATATTACATCCTCTCCTCAAAGAAATCGAGATGTTCTCATCTCGAAAAGAACTAGGGAAACTGTTTTTCTAGAGCTGTCTCTTCTATCCAAGTAGCATCCTCCTCAAGATAGTCTTTCCATTGGATAAGATACTCTCTAATGGTTTTGTTTCTAAGAGGTTTCTCTTTTACATCTAGGATCTTATCAGGTTGGAGTTCAAGGGCTTCTTGACTAGGTATTACAATTTGCTGGTCATCAAGAATATGATCTTGATTTGCCACATAAGCTTTTAGAAGACTAACGTGAAATACATTGTGGACTTTCACATGATCAGGAAGTTGTAGTTTGTATGCATTAGCTCCCAGGCATTTGAAAACCTTGTATGGTCCACAATAGTTTGGACTCAACTTTTTGAACTTTCCCAATGACCAGAGAACTCTTCTTTGGGCGTACACGGATGAATACCATGTCTCCCTCTTGGAAGATATGCTCTTGTCATCCTAGATTAGCATAAGATTTCGGGCGATCTTTGGTAGCTTGGATGTCTTGTCTGATAGTTTTGACTTGATCATCCATGTCTTCTAGCATTTTCTTAGAAGCCTCAACCTTTAGGGTTGGGTCAGAGAAATTCAATGGCGTCAAAGAATCTTGTCCATATAATGCTTGAAATGGAGTCATTTGAATACTCTAGTGATATGATGCATTGTAGGAAAATTCTACTGAGGGAAAATACTGTATCCACTTTGTCGGTTCTCTGGAACAGTAAGCTCTCAATATATCTTCAATGACCTGATTAACTCACTTTGTTTGACCATCAGTTTGGGGATGATAAGCTGTGCTAAAGCAAAGTTGGGTTCCAATTGCTTCAAAAAGGCTTTTCTAGAAATGTGATGTAAACAGAGAGTCGTGGTCGCTAACGATCCGTTTAGGTAATCCATGAAGCCTAAATATTTCTTTCACAAACAATCATGCAATATCTGAAGCTTTGTAGTTGGTCTTGACTGGGATAAGATGAGTGACCTTTGTCAGCATATCCACAATCACCATGATTGAATTATACCCTCCTTGAACAGAAGGTAAGCCAACTACAAAATCCATACTGACGAACTCCCATTTCATTTGTGGAATGTCAAGTGGTTGGAGCTTACCTGGCATTTTGACACGCTCAGCTTTCACCCGCTGGCAACTTAGGCATTCAATAACATATCTGAGTACATCATGCTTTAATCTTTCCCAGTAGTAACTTTTCCTAACTGCATTAAGAGTTTTTGCGTAGCTAGGGTGTCCTAAGAATAGGGAGTCATGGGCATCCCATAATATCTTCTTTTTTAGCACTTGGCTAAGGGGAATGCAGAGCCTTGTTCTGAAATAGGCAAGTCCAACATCCACATTGAAATTTTGGTATTTGACTCTGAGCTTAGGATCAGTGTCCTTAACTAGGTTTTCTCTAAGCATTAACTGATACTTAGGATCCTTGTCTGCTTCTTCTTTGGCTAGCTCAATGACTGGATTGCTAAGCATCGATATCATGGTAGCTAAATTCTCTCCTTTAGATGGCTCTTCCATGATAAGTGCATTCAAAAAAGCTTTACGACTTAATGCATCAGCAATCACATTCTCTTTCCCAGGTTTGAACTTGATTTCAAAATCAAATTCTTGCAAGACTTCAATCCACCGACGTTGCCTCATGTTGAGGTCTGGTTGAGTAAAGATCCATTTGAGACTTTTGTGGTCAGTGATGACCAAAGTAAACTTGCTTCCAAGAAGATAGTGTCGCCACAATTTGAGAGCATGGATCACAACTAATAGCTTGAGATCATGGGTGGCATAATTCCTCTCATGGATTTTCAGTTTCCTTAAGGAATAGGCTATTGGATGACCTTGTTGCATAAGCACACAACCTAGTGCAAGAGAACTTGTGTCTGACTTCAAACTCTTGACTTAGGTCAGGTAGCTTTAAGATGGGTGCTATTACCAAACTTTTCTTGAGCTGCTCAAAACTGGTTTGCTCAATGGGCGTCCACACAATAGCAATTTTCTTTTTCAGCAAATCAGTGAGAGGTGCAGCTATCAGGGCATAATTTTTAATGAAAATTCTTTACCATCTAGTTAGTCCTAAGAAGCTTCTCACTTCCTTAACTGTCGTTGGAGGTTGCCACTCTTGAACATCTCTAACTTTGACTGGATCTACAGAGATTCCTTCAGCAAATACTATGAATCCGAGATATTCCATCTATCTTTTGAAAAAGGCACACTTCTTTTTCTTCGCATAGAGCTAGTGCATCCTCATGGTGTCCAGCACAATGCACAATTGCAGCTCATGGTCTTCGTCTCTCTTGGAGTAAGTTAGGATGTCATCAAAGAAGACTAGGACAAATTCTCATCAAGATAAGGTCGAAAAATGTCCTGCATTAATCTATTAAATGTAGCAGGGGCATTAGTTAGACCAAAAGACATTACAAGAAATTCAAAATGACCATATCTGGTATTGAAGGCAGTTTTGGGGATATCTTCTTCCTTGATCCTTATTTGGTAGTAACCAAATCAGATATCAATCTTGGAAAAGATTCTCGCCCCTTATAGCCTATCAAGTAGCTCGTCTATTCTTGGGATTGGATATTTATTATTAATTGTTACCTGGTTTAGACCTCGGTAATCAATGCAAAGGCGGAGAGTTCCGTTCTTTTTCTTTTGAAACAATACTGGGGCTCCTAATGGCGAATTACTTGGTCTGATGTATCCTTGATCTAATAACTGCTTGAGTTGCTCTTTCAGCTCAATTACTTCAGGGATAGATGTTGAGATAGCAAGCTCAACACATGCGGACATTGATGATGAACTGCCTGGCTAGATGAGTCCACACGTCTACACTTAGCACATTGGTGGTCATTATGATACTCACATGGCCGTTGACTTATCACTTATTATATTTAGTTTGTTACACCTACCTACAGCTGGCAAAGATATAACGCCAGTCGATTAGTGTAGTCGGTTATGCACTATTTGACTTAGAAGGCCACTTTCCTTTATGTTGTATCTTATCTATACTTTGTGTACATTGCATAGTGTGTGGAAGAAGAAGAAGAAATTAGCAAGAAAACATTTTGGCCTCCATCTCTCTTCTTGTGTTCTTGAGTGAGCTTCCTCTTGTGTATACAATGTGTGTTTTGCATAGTAGCTCAAGCAAGTCCCCCCACCATGTGATTCTTGACAGGGTATCAAAGCCGTGCCACTAACAGAGGCTAATGTTGAAGACTGAAGTGAAGGAGAAGAAGCAAGGTTCGAGCAAGCAAGCAACACGTAAGAAGCTCTCCTATTCTTCCACTCTCTCTCTTTGATGGTGCTTGTGGAGGCACCGGAAGCAGGGTAGAGCGAAAATCTCAGATTGCTGTGAGATTTGGTGTGCAAGTAGAGCATTGCATATTCTACAAATACATCCTTTAGGGCTTTTTCACAATTATTTTGGGAATCTGAGGCCGTTTCAGGCCCTATTTTAGAGCCGCAAGGTTGCGGACATCAATTTCAGGGTACACTGTGATTTCGGTTGTATTGACCGAAAGTGGGTGCACATGTTACAAATTTCAAATTTGTAATTTTTGAGGTGTTTGCAGGAATCAAACATAAGGTTTATCTACAACCAGGTTGTAGATTACATGTACTATTGAGCAATCAGTGAAAAAGGTTGCTTGGTGTATTGCTATGCACGTATTCTGAAAGATTGCAGAAGACTAGCTTGATGTGTTGTATCCTTGTTTGTGATAATGGCAGAGAACAGTGGAAATCCCATTATTGAGAAGCTCGACAAGAACAATTACCCTTCATGGAAGTTCTGTGTGACGAACTTCCTCATTGGAAAGGGCCTTTATGAGTTTGTTTTAGGTGAAGAAAAGGAGCTAGAGCTGGGTATCCCTCCTACTGCAGATGAATTAAAAGCATGGAAAGAATGGAATGCGAAAGACAAAAAGGTGATGTACTGGTTATTTGCAGTCATTGATAATATGATGTTGGGACATATTAAGAATGCAAAAACTTCACATACAGCTTGGATAATTTTTTAGAACTTGTTTCAGTAAATACAAAGGCATGAAAGATTCGACTCAAGCAAGAGTTGAATGCCCTGAAGAAAGGGAAAATGTCTGTCAATGAGTATGTGTTGAAGGTGAGGAGCATTGCAGATACTTTAGCAGCGATTGATGCAATGCCTGATAATGATTTGGTTTCATCCACTTTGAGTGGCCTTAACAATGAGAAGGCATAGAAATCATTTGTTACTTCAGTATACGTACGGAAGCCATTTCCAGATTTTGATGAATTGATCTCTCTCATGATTCCTGAAGAGATCAATATGCAGGGTGACTCATCTGAAAAAAATGGTGAGCAGGTTCAAGCATTTTATTCAAGTTCAGGAAGGGGACGTGGTAGATCCTCTTCGAGAGGCCATGGTATGGGATGTGCTGGTGATAATCATCAAAACAAGTTCAATCAATAGTTTGGTGAAATGCAAGTTTTTGGAGACAGAGGAAACTTTAGAGGCAGGGGGAGCTCTAGAGGAAGAGGTGGATGGCAGAACAGAGGTTCTGGAAATTCTACTATTGTTTGCCATTATTGTGGCAAAACAGGCCATATTGCAACCCATTGCTATGCTAAGAAGGATGATATTCGCAGTGGTAAATTGCAGCAAGGAAACTATGCATCATCTTCACAATAGAATGAAGACAAAAATGAGCGTTTGTTTGTTATACAGCATATGATGAATGTAGTTACATGAAAGGGGACACATGATGATGTATGGTATGTCAATTCAGGTGCATCTAATCATATAACCAGTCATACTGAATGGTTTGGAGAGATGCAAGACTTACAAAATCCAAGTTATGTGCAGATGGGTGATGATTCATGCCACCCAATTTCACACATTGGAAAGGTTCCCTTGTCCTTGTATGATGGCCAGACAAAGAGTCTGACAAATATATTACATGTGCCATCAATCACAAAGAATCTAGTGTATGTTGGCCAAATGATAGAGCAAGGGTTGCAGGTCCGATTCAATGCAAAAGGTTTTTTTGTAGAAGACTTTAATGATAAGTGCAAGCTGGTCGCAAAAGGAAGTAGAGTTGGCCGAATATTTACTTTAGATGTTGAAATTCTTGCAATGGATGCTGCTATGTATGCTAAAGAAAAACGAGTAGTTGCAGATATTGAAATATGGCATAAACATATTGGACATGCAAATGTGCAAAGGCTTAAATTAATGCAATCCAGAGGATTAGTTACAGGGTTGCCTTCTTTTAGAGTTGCAGGCTTAAAAGTGAAGTACTTGAGATCAGATGGAGGGGAAAAGTACCTCTCTAATGAGTTTATTGGCTTCTTGAGGACTCATGGGATAAAGAGGCAATTTACTTGCAGGTATATCCCACAGCAAAATGGGGTTGCAGAAAGAAAAAATAGGCATATTGTAGAAGTTGCATGGGCATTAATGGCTGAAAAGATTATGCCTAAACATTTTTGGTCTGAGGCTGTCCATACTGCTATCTACATTATGAACAAAACTCCCATAGCTGCAATTCATGGGATGACTCCTGAAGAATGCTTTACTAGCAAGCGTACATGTCTTTGGATAGATACACAGATGCAGATTGGGCTGGCAGCATGTCAAATAGAAGATCTACTAGTGGATTCATGTTTTCCTTTGGTAGTGTAGCAGCTACATGGAGCAGCAAAAAGCAACCTACAATTGCTTTATTGAGTACAGAGGCTGAGTATAGAGGTGTTGCTATGGCAGCATGTGAGGTGGTATGGCTGCAAAAGCTATTAGGTGATTTGGATGTGCAGGAAGGTAGTCCAATTGTTATTCATTGTGACAACATGAGCAGCATATAGCTAGCTAGGAATCCAGTGTTCCATGATAGGATAAAACACATTGAGGTGCACTACCACTTTGTGAGAGAGAAGGTACTTGCAAGAGAGATTGACTTGGTATATATCAGCACACAGGATCAGATAGTTGACATTTTCACAAAGGCATTGGGTGTAGGGAAGCTTTGAAAGTTCCGAAGCTTACTTGGAGTTGCATAGATAGAGTTGAGCTTGAGGGGGAGTGTTGAGATGGCAAGCTCAATACGTGTGGACATTGATGATGGACCGCCTGGCTAGATGAGTCCGCACATCTGTACTTAGCACGTTGGTGTTCATTATGATACTCACATGGCCACTAACTTATCAATTATTATATTTAGTTTGTTACACCTACCTACAGCTGGCAAAGATATAACGCCAGCCGATTAGTGTAGTCGGTTATGCACTGTTTGACTTAGAAGGCCACTTTCCTTTATGTTGCCTCTTATCTATACTTTTTGTACATTGCATAGTGTATGGAAGAAGAAGAAGAAATTAGCAAGAAAACGTTTTGGCCTCCATCTCTCTTCTTGTGTTCTTGAGTGAGCTTCCTCTTGTGTATACAGTGTGTGCTTGGTGCAACAGCTCAAGCAAGTTCCCCCACCATGCGATTCTTGACAATAGATATTTTATATGGACTCTTAGCAATTGGAGTGGCTCCTGGTTCAAGTCTGATCTCGACTTCTCTTCGAGGTGGTAATTCAGTCAGCTCTTCTAGGAAGATGCCATCATATTCCTTCATCCAATATGGCTCTCCCTCGTCTTGTTTATTCTACTCAACCTTATTTAATTTTATGAGATACACTAGTAATCCTTTTCTTAACCCTTTTATTATGCAAGATGATTTGGCTAGTTGAACCTTGGGTTTTCATGCCTCACCTTGGATCATCATTGTTTCCCCCTTTAGGTTTTGAAAAGTCACCTAGCCTTTTCTGCACTAAATATGTGCGTCATTGGGGATTAACCAAACCATACCCAATAGACATTCATAGGCCCCTAAATTCATGATCCTAAATCCCATTTCAGAGAGATTGCTTCCCAAGCTAAATGTCACTTTGCAAGTTTGCTAAGTAGACATGATTTCTTTTCCATTAGCAAGTTCCTCAAGTAACCTAGATGTAGGTATTGTGTCTATACCTAATTTCTTGGCACACTTTGGTGACATGAAAGAGTGTGTGCTTCCATAGTCAATCAGAATTTTAAAGGACTTATCCTCAGATTCTGTTGGTGTTTGAATCCCTGAAAATTGGTGACTTGGGCCTTTCTTATGGAGGGTGGCGTGAATTGATTCCCTCTCCATATCGGCTTCCATAGTTGAGTTTCCCTCTTCTTCAAGATCTTTAAGAATTATAGTAGATGCTTTTCCTTTTGCAATTAAAGCTTGGTTCTGACCTCTGTACTATCCTTGGCGAGGAATTTGGTAAAGCTTTGGACACTGTCTTTTAAAGTGACATGGCTCATTATACCTAGGTACTCTTGAATTACTTCCCGTAGGTATGAAGTTCCTGACTGCATTTGTTTTGTCCCTCTTTCCTTGACCAAGTGGACGTTGACCTTGGGCTCGCTTAACATAGCCCCATGAAGTCCCTTTGTTTTGATTCCAGAGCTTATTATTCCTTGGCTTTGATTAAATCTCTTGAATAAGAGGTACTGCATGAATCAAAGCATCTTGCAGATCAGTTAGGCGCATGGATTCAAGGCGTGTGTTCAGAGGAGCATTCAATCTGTGACAAAACTTAGACACCTGCTGAGCAATAGTCATGGAAGGTGCATATTTAAGTAGTGAGATAAACTTTGAGTAATATGCCTCCAGGCTCATTCCTAGTTGTCTTAAGTTAAAGAACTCATTCATTTTTAGCGTGCAATAAGCTAGTGGCAAATATCGACCATGCACAGCTTCTTTCAACTTTTCCCAGGTGATAGCTGTCTCAGCAAGTCTTTGGTCTTTACAACACTGTTTCCACCACAAGCGTGCCTCACCGGTCAATTTCAACTTGGCGATCATATCCTGATTAGCAGGGCTAGTTCCCACGGCAGTAAAGTAGTCCTCCATGGTCTCAATCCAAATCTTTGCCTCGGCTTCAACATCTTTGCCCTTGCCATTGAATTTCGGTGGCTTAACCTGCTTAAGGAGATATTTCTTCTCCTGAATTTTAGTTGGACTAGCAATAGTTGTATTACCTTAGGTTATCATAAATTTCACAAATTAGTTTAGTGCTTTAAACTTTTCAGCTTCATTTCCACATTAACATATCTTACTAGTTTTGTAAAACAATGATGGGCCAAAGAGCACAATATTTTTACAAAATCTACTCGTTGTTATCTTTTATAATCAGTAGCCATATGTTATGATTTTTACAAGTAAGGAATATTTACAAATGGCATATGTTTACAAGTAGATATACATCAACATCGATAGGATAGGCTAGATGCTATGTACAATTTTCAAAATAGGATATCATTATATCTTTCTTTTTCAGGGATGGATATCAGTTACATTCATGTAGAAGAAAGTAGGCAAATTGCTGTCTATGTCGTCCAGAAACCTATACTGTGGAAATGGCAGATCTGGAAAACCATGGATACGGTAATCTCAATACTTGCGACATCCTTGGATTATAATCCTATCAACTGGGATTACCGTCAATACCTTGTCATAGACGTAACGGTCTAGACGTATCTGCCGACCACTCGTAATCATAAGTGGATTCCTTCTAGATATAAAAAAGATAAATGTCTCAACTACTGTTAAATTTTCCATCCATTCAAGGCGTTTTAGATTAGTCTGCATGTTGAAGAATCAATCGGCCTCAATGTAACAATAACGCTCATCCAAGAACCATCTTCTTTCACAATTCCCGAGGGATGGATCATATAGGTGATCGAGTATCCTGATCATTTCTCTTCTCTACTCATCATCCATGGAGTTCAGCACAGATGTGTACATTGCTCAAAAAACAAGGAATTGGTTCTAGGCTTCATTGTTCTACCAAAGTTTATCCCTTAACAATCAACACACTGATTATTACTTACAACAGTTAGTCTTAAATACCATAGATATTTTTAATTTCAATTAGGCTCTGATACCATGTGTCACGTGCATACCTAACAGTTCCGTAGTGTCACGTTTAGTGGCCCATCGGGGAACTATCCTAGATGGCTTTGCTCGGCACTCGCAAGAATGCACAGGGTCTATCGTCTAGGTTTCCCAGAGTCCACCCCGTAACGGAAGGTCTTGATGTATCATCTAGCTCCATTGGAGGTGTCCCACAAGGGCTTCTTGTCCGATTGGAGCAATTGTAGTTACCCTTGGTTCATGGAGTGCAATGTTTTTTTCCAACTAGTTAGGATTCAGGGAACCTTAATGGATTTCTACCACAGCCGCTGCACCTTTCCCCTAAGATAATTATTGATCAAGATTTTATAACTCAACCCTAGGTAAGTCAATGCTCAGCTCTACCTAATTTCTCCTAATTAACGTTTCATTCAATCTCTAGAAAGAAGCTCCCAATTTACCAGGACCACCCATCCGTATTACGAATCTGTCAGGGATCTTGCCCACGCACCCACAAACGGTTTTCTTTATTTTTCTAATTCCCTATCACATTAAGTTATGACATATAAAAGTAGCTTCGTTGATTAACCCATTATCATAGGTTCCTTTGCGTAATTTTACGACAACACAAAGATAGAGAAAAATAATCTTTTAGCAAAACATATTTATTTATTATTTTGCAAAAGTTATTTACAATGCTTTTTCCCTTCTGCGTATGCAGAAGATAAAACCTCCATTCATCGGAAAATCCCTTCTGTCTGTGTAGAAGAAAGTAAACCCTCCAAGATTTCCATCCCTTCACTAGTACCAGGGACTCTATGATCCCATCCTGATTCGCATGAGGGAGAGGCAGTTCCTAGGAGCAATCGAGAGATTTATGGCCAAAGTCCCCCTGGCACTCCCGCCTTCTCCTGCCTAATGGATTCCTCACCGAGCGACCTCTCGCCATTGGGGCCGGTCCAAAGCTCCTCGTGGCGGTACAAAGCAATCCCCCTTAGAGTAGGGTTCCGCATCTATCCATGGGGGAGGCATAGTATGATCTTTCCTCTTATTATCATGATTATATATTTACAATCAAATCTAACTACTACAAGCAGAATTAATCATTCTTGTGCAACCATCAATACATGCACAAATGAAAAAAAGAAATAGCAGCAAGTGTTTTTAGCATAAGAAGCAGCCCCCAATTCTAGGGTTTCTCTTTTAAGGTCCCACCTTATTCTTAGGGTTTTGCTTCCTACTTGCAACCCTTTTTTCGGGATCCACAAGTTATTTCGTGAATCTGATGTCTATTTTATCCTTATGAAACCTTGGTATTTTCACCCTAAAAGATAATGTGGATATTTATACCTATGGCATGCAATGCATGTGCTGCCCTGCCCTAACCCACACTTAGCAAGATTTCAAATGCTTTTCCAAGTCTATTTAGACATTAGAATTTGTATCGAAAAATTCTTATCAATGTCCAATAAGTCTTACAGACTTTCGATATTTATTTAATTTCCTGATAATGATAGTTTCAAGGTTGTCGAGTATTTCATAGTTGTTTTTGCTTCAACATCCTCGATATTTTAGGCAAGGTTTTGTCATTGATTCATATGTGGGTCGACTCATGATATTGACGCTCTCGCTAATATAACCATTAATATTAGCATTGTGTGTATTTTCAGCAAGAAAATAATTTTTATTTTATTCTGCTCGTATTCTATGGTTTAATCGATGATGTCCGACCATTTGTTGAACTTTCAACATTATCTAGGAAGATCAATTTTCATTTAGCTATGTCATAAATGCAATGCTAATTGTTTTTCTGAAAACTTTATTCTAAGCAATGTAAAAATCATAAGTGTAAATTTTCTTTCATCTTTCAAACATCAAATTATATTACTATGCACCTAATTTATACATGTCTAGTATATATTTTCTTATACAATTTTCACTTGATTTAATGCATTGATTATTTCATGATATTATCTAAATGATTTTCTATAAATTATTATAAGACTCGTATGCGTCTTTTTATCATTATCTAAATGAAATAGAGATAGTCACTTTCAGGGAAAATTTATAAAATATTCCCTTCCCTAACACCGTCTACCTTTTTTTAGTTATTATAATTACATGCGTCATTAACGAAATAATAATAAATATCACGAAATAAACCATAATTACGATATTTTCTTCATGATAGGCATATAATCCTTTTTTAAGTGAAAGAGTCTTTTCACTGAATAGTTTATTATTATATTACTTAGGCCATTTTCTTAAGCGACAGTTTATATGAATTTTCTTTAAAATGTGCTTATAATCATTTAAAGCCAAATATAGTGATAAGCTTATAAAACATTATTTTTTTCCAAATCGGCGAGATGTTACCTCTATCAAGTTTGTAGTAACAGGGGTTTTGCCAATTCCTACTGTGTCATTTTCTCCATCGAACGCATTTCTTACTTCTTTTGCTTCAAATGGGCTTTTTGAATTTTTGCGACCTAGTGGAGCCATGGATGTCAAGCGAAATTAACATGGTAGCTCAATGAGAGTTGATAGTCGTCTAGAAAAATTTCACCAATTTTTTGCTTAGCGATATGGCTGTATGGAAGAAAGGCGTAACAAGGGATAGAGAAAATGGAAATGAGGTAGAAGAAGGGGTATTTTCCTTCTTCAAGGCTCAAGCTAGAATGGAAAAGAGATGTAGAGAAATTTTTCCATCTTCAGGAGGTCTTCCTTCTTGCTTTCTATGTGAAGGAGAGGAGTTGTATTTATAGCCATGAGGGGGAAGCATGTAGTCACTCATTCTTTTGGCTACTTGTCAAGAGCTAACTAAGCTTGATAAAAAATGCTTTTTGATTGCCTACCTTTTGGATGGTGGCATGGGGATGATTTTAAAATGCTTTCTCTCCCTTGAGGCGTAAAAAACGTCATGATTTTTCACCTATTTTTTCAAAAACGTATTTTTTTCTTCAAAACGACTTCATTGATAGTTTTTGGCCAAGTTACCTCATGACTTATCTAGTTTATAAAGTCATGCCATACTCTTTGATACTTAACTTACTTAATATCATGCTTGTTCTTGCGCGTTCTTTGTCTACTGATTAAGGCTTTTGCGATTTGTCTTGTCATTGCAAAATCAATGCGATCTTTGATGCATTAAATGGAATCGAGAATGCTAAATCAAATATAATGGGGGAAATATTATGATCAAGCCATCATAATATTATTTATGAGGCGTATTTGCTTTTTTGTTGCCTGGGTTCATTGAGGCGTCTTCTCGTGTTGGATTGCAGAATTGATTTAATGCAAGATTTGATATTACATGCGGTCACTTATGTGATAACTCAACGAGTAATTTTTAAAACATTTCAAGCCCGAATTTGTTTTATGAAGTATTATGGCAGGAATATTACAATATGCTAAAGGCAAAGGTGTGGTTGTAGACATTGAAATACAATATAAATATATCAGACATACAAATATGTAAAGACTAAAACTAATGAAATCTAAAGGATTGGTTACAAGTCTGCCTACATTTAGAGTGCAAAAATACATAAGATCTATGAAGTATATTAGTTTGGGAAACAAGCAAGGCATTCTTTTTCGCATGACAGAGATGTAAGCAATAACATGCTTGATTTGCATATATAGATGTTTGGAGGCCTATATAGAATGTATTTTTTGGTGGCAATAAATATTTTGTTACATTTATTAGTTAGTGTTGTATGAAACTTTAGGTATATTTCATGGAGAAAAGAGTGAAGTATTTGAGTACTTTAAAACTTTCAATGCCATTATTGAAATAGAAACATGCTTGAAAGTTAAGTGTTTGAGGTTAGATAGAGGGGGAGAATGCCTCTCTAATGAGTTTAGTAAATTTTTGAGGTCTCATGAGATAAAGAATATATTACATGTAGGTAACTTCCATAAGAAAATGGGGTTGCATAAAGAAAACCAAGCATATTGCAAAAGTTGCACAGGCATTGTGGTTGAAAAGAATATATCTTATTATTTTTATCTAAGGTTGTTCGTGCATCCATCTATATTATGAGCACAACTCTAATAGCTACAACTCATGAAATGAACCCTGAAGAATATTTTATAGACGAGAGACTTGAAATGTTATGAATGAATGTGTTTGATTGAATTACATGTATTCGTGTGCCTAATGAGTTGAGGAAGAAATTAGATACAAATGCTAAAAATTATATCTCTTCTTACATTCTATTACACAAAAATTGTATCATTGTTATAACCCTATTGGTGGTGAGTTTAGAGTAAATAGAGATGCTATTTTTTATGGGATGAGTAGTTGATATACATTTAGTGATGTATTAGATGATGTGATGATCATGATTGTCATGTGCAATAATAAAAAGCAAGAATTACGGACCCTTAGTGGACCACATATATTAAATCTAATAGTAGATCTATTGTTAGTCCCCTAAGAGTAGCACCACATCTTTAGCTGCATCTACTAGTATTATAGGTAACGACAAAGGGAAGAATAAACTGTCAAATTGTAATGATACATCTACTACTTCATTTGGTTCTTGATGGAGACTCTAGTAGATCAAAGAGTTTGAATGATGAGTTTGGTATTCCTTCAACTTGCAGGGTGGAAAGCCTATTGGCTACTCATTATCTTCTCATGTGAAGGTCCATCAAGCAAATTATTCCCAATTAGGTGATGAGAATGTGAGATGGCCAAGATCCCGTATACATATATGGTGGTGGGTAGTTTGATGTATGCTATGATAACCACTCAATCTGACATAGCATTTGCAATGGGACTTGTGGCTCATTATATGTCAACACCTAGTAAATGACATTGGGATGATATGAAGGGTATCATGAGATACCTTAAGGGCATTGTAGATATGTGCATTTGTTATGGTGACCAAGATACTAGAGTCGTGGGGGCTACATAGACTCTGACTATATAGAACATGCATGTAGTAGGAAGTCCACCTATGCCTATGTCTTCACCTTTGCTAGAGGTGTTGTTTCTTGGATGTCTAGGGTACATGCATGGCCTCAAGCTTGAGTACATTGCAACCATTGAGGCTTTCATAGAGGCCCTATGGTTAGGCTGTTTGGTTGCAACCTTGGTATGCTATGACTCCTACATTACATTTGGACCTTATGAGTGCCATTCAATCGACACATAATCAAGTCTTTTATAAACCAAGAACATTGGGGTCTATTATCAGGTCACCAAAGAGGTGATTGAGGACAAGCAGATAGATCTTGTCAAGATCTTGACTAATGAGAATCCTACAAATTTTCTTACTAAAAGTCTCCTAGTGGAATGTTATGCCTTCCTTAGGAAGATATTGGACATAGGATGAGATAACATCTAGTCCCCATCCTATAATACTTTTATATACATTGTGTACTTTGTCACTTTTTTCTTGTTTTCTTTGCACTTAGGCACATTCTCCTTTAAGTGAGAGGTTGTTGGGGGTTAAAGATTGTCTATGCCTAGCCTCCTATATTTACTTGCACGTATAGCTTGCACACATGTACTTTGTAGGTAGCAATCGCTCGTCATTGTCACACGTTGTGACTATTGGAGTTTCCACATATTGTCTTACTCTTCTTGCTTGAATCTCAATATCTCTTGCTTTCGCTTATGCTTTCAGTCTTACTCCACCTTTTGTTTCTTTTCCTCATGGGAAAACTCAACCATGAAGACTTTGTGAAGAGAAACAATGTTATTATAAATGGAGGCCCCATGCATCTTTTTGCATCACTTGGTGCACCACCCAATTTAATTCTCTAATTAATCAAGGTTAACTTTGATTACCATGCATTACCAAATAATACAATCCAATAAAATGCCTACTAAAGGAGACCTCTTAGGCCTTCAAGGGAGATATATTCCACTCTATCATCATCTCCATTCTCTCTCTCTTTCATTCCACCCTCTCCCTTGTCCTCATTATTTTTCCACTCTTCTTCTCACTCCATCATTCTCCTTCATTCTCCCCCCCTCTCCCTCCAATTACTCCCCACTCTCTGTCTATTCCTCTCCACTTCTTGACTAACCCATCCTTCTCTCCCCCCCTCCCCCCACCTTGTCTATACTTCATTATCCCTATCATCCCTCCATCCCAGCACTCTCAACCCCTCAATATCATCCCCCATTGTCCACTCTTTTCTCTCTCACCCATCATTTTCATTCCTCTTCCACTTTATTCATCTCCTTCTCCCATAGATTTATTCCTTTGTTTTCATCCTTCCCTCTCTCTATATTTTCATCACCTCCAAACCTTCTATTCACTATTCAAGTGTATTGTATCACCCATTCTCTCTCCACACTGTCACTACCATTCTCTCTATTTTTGTTTGTAAAAAGTGGCATACCCTACTTTTATTTTAACTAGGTGTTGTGCCTCTTTTTCCATACTTAATGAGAAGAGGAACTATGCTTTATGTAGAAGTCACAAAGCTAGAATATAGTTGATTTTGAGAGGGAGTGTTGAGATGGAATATTCAATATGTGCAGATATTGATGATGGACCACCTGGTTAGATGGGTCCACACATATAGTACTTAGCATATTGGTGGTCACTATGGTTGTAATGTACTCATCCTCGATAGTAGACAAGACAATGCATTTCTATATCCTAGACATCCAAGAAATAGCACCTTCAACACAGATGAAGGGATAGCCAGAGGTGGACTTCCTACTATATATATGTCTTACATAATTTGAGTTTGTGTAACCCATGAATCCATATCCTAGGCTGCAATAGCAAAAGAACAAATTTGTAGTGCCCTTAAGGTATCTCATGATACCCTTCATGGTGTCCCAATGTTGCCTACTACGGGTCACCATATAGTGAGCCACAACTCCCAATGAAAATGTTATGTAGATTTAGTAGCTATCATGGCATACATCAAGCCTGGGAGGTCCACCTATCAGAAATCATCTATATAATTTTCATTCAAAGGATATTAAGAAGTACCCTTTCTTTACATGTTAGAAGGCCTTAAAATGACCCCTTGTACTTTACAAAACTTATGGTTTTTTTTCAAATTGTAATTAAAAATTTTCTTTTGTAAATATAATCCTATAAATTTTACTAAATATAATACCCTTTCTTTTGAAATCACGTGGCATCTTACATGCTCTATAAGGTGGACCCCTTGGGACACCAAGCTACCCACTGTGGATGTATAAAATGAGGTTGATTGTTTGCAAACCTTGATAAATCAGTTACCATCCAATTGGCACATAATCTGATCTTTCATGCAAAGACCAAGCATTGTATTTACCATTTTGCATTAGATGCTTATGCTATTGATGTACCATTTGACATGAAAGCATACATACAACACTTTTACTTGGTTTGTTGGGGTTACCTTGTTGAAATTTAGCTCGAAATCATGTCTTCGAAAAACATGAATGTAAATGTGGTCATAAGTGAGAAGCTTGGCAAGATTAATTATCATGCATGGAAGTTTTTCATAAGGAATTATCTCATTGATAAGGACTTGTGGGATGTTGTAGATAGCACACATGCTAGGCCAATAGGAGATGATGGTGTAATGAAAACATGGGTGAAAAAGACCCATCAAGCCATTCACTACATGTCTATCACCATTGAGGATAGCATATTGGGCCACATACATGACAAAACTACTGCAAAAGATGTATGGGATGGAATAGACAAATTGTATGAGATAAGCATTAATGCTCAAAAATTGCAACTTAAATAGGAATTTCATGACATTTAGAGGAAAACAAGAAATACTCAAGATTATGTCTTTAAGCTTCAAAGCATTATGGACTAGGTTGGTAGTATTGGAGTCACTATTAATGATGATGATGATTATGTGGTTGTAGCATGCCTACATGGTCTAGGCAAGGTGCATTAATCATCCATTACTAGCATCTTAGTGGGAGAGAATACACCAACCTTTAATGATCTCATTCGCCCATTGATTAGTGAGATAACTAGATTGATCAAGGAAGGTGTTGTTTCAAGCACAAGTGGTACCTATAAATAGTAAGAGAGAAGAGTGTGCATTGGTTACAAGTGGCCATGATAGAGTTATGGTGCTAATGCAAGAGGCTAAGATTGAGGCCAAGGCTATGGTGACTATCAAGGACACAAATTCAACCACAAAATAAATCCCAAAACTATCACAATAAATGTGGATATGCAAGAGGAAAAGGGAGCAATAGAGGTTGTGGTGGAGGCCAAAGCACAAGGAAGGAAACCTGGGTCTTGCAAAACTATTATGTTATCACAAGGCACTATGGGTATGAGTATATGAAGAAGTTGTTAGAATATCAAGCTCCTGTTACTCTTCAGTCAGTCTATCTTAATGTGTGTGATTGACATTAGCTAGATACAGCTGTACACATGTGTGACATTCAATAAGTCGGTGTAGTCAGTGACTTAAACACGGTTAGTTTTGGTTAGTCATACCTATGTGTGTAAGTCTCTTTCAGTTAGTATGATGGAAGAATAATGGAAGAACAACAACAATGAGCTGGTACTCATCTTCTACTCCACTCTGTCTCTCTCCCTCTCTTCTAACATGGTATCAAAACTTGAACGCTTGAAGCTTGAAGGCTTGGTAGTGGCCATTTGACATCAAGACATCAGATCTGAAGAAAACGTCATCAAAGGAGACTGTGCCTACATCCCATTTTTTTACAGAAGCTATATCTTGCTATAGAAATGGTTTTTGGAGAAACGACTTGTTGTTCCTGACAGTTTCAACGTGGTTTACAACTTTGTAGAAGAAAGTTTTTCAAATTCCTCACAAATTTTGAGATATTTAACACAAACCTGTGCAGACTGGCTGTTTACTACAGTAAACATCAGGTGATTCCATGGAACTAGTGGCTTTCATTCTAACAATGTATATGCCCTTATTATCATGCATTTGAGCATAATATTGGAGTGTTAAATGCTCAGTTTTGGAGCTTATTTGCAGGCTAGAAATAGTAAACCGGTTGCTGTGTGAATTTGGAAATAATATACCTACAGGGTTGAAGTATCTGTGATGCTTATTTGGTACTGACAAATGCTTGGATCATACCACTTGAGTGGTAGATGCTTTTTGGGATATTAAGAGTGTTGAAAGTCCAAATTTTGGACTGATTTGTTGCTAGTTATACTAGGGTATTGACTGGTTATTGTTTGCAGGAAGGATACCTATCATCTTCACTTGACATACATGCCATACATTCTAATCGGTTGGACATGTATCAAACTCCTGCATAGAGTGGCAACTGAATGAGATGTTTTGGGATTGTTTTGAGGTCTAAATACTCTTATTTTAACAGAGAAAATACTATTGGTTATAGCAGTGGGCTAGCTATATTTGGTACTACTACTTGCATACAGTACAAACATTGATACTTGTATGGATATAGTTTGTTGCTGGGATATTTTGTCACTACCATAGAATGTTTTGAACTGATTTGAGCTTGGTTTATGCTTAGTTGACTGTGTTTTTTCATTGTTGGAATACAGTTTGCAACAAGCAGGTTGTTAGGAAAATTATCCTGAATTGCATGAAACTATCCTGAATAGCAGGAAACTGGTCCTGAACTGTAGGAAAATGAGTCAGATACTTATAGGTTGTATACATCACTAAATACCTAAGTTGCAACTATGGAAAATGCTCAAGGCACTAACAATATCACTCAAATTGTGGGAGAAAAGCTTGACAACAAAATTTTTGCTTTATGGAAGTTCTGTATGAAGAATTTTTTGGTTGGCAGAGGTTATTGGGACTTATGTACAGGTGATGAGGCTGAACCTGAATTGCATGAAAGGAATCTGACATAAGCTATGGACTGAGAGAGCATGCAAGGTATTACATTGGGTTTCCTTATGTATATCAAATGCTATGGTTATATAGATTGCTGGATGCAGTTCCCCAAAGGATACATGGAACATACTCGTGAAGAATTATGGAAATGTAACATATGCAATAAAGATTCAGCTAAAGCAACAATTCAATAACATGTCTAGGAATGGCAGAAGCATTCAGGCCTACACTATAGAGATCAAGAACATAGCGGATCAACTTGCCACCATTGGATCTTCAGTGTTGTCAGAGGATGATATGATTGCAGTGACATTGAATGGACTTGGCAAAGAGTATAAAGCATTTGATACGTCTATTTCTCTGAGAGTTGAATTCCTTGATTGGGATAAGGTAATTGCTTTGCTATTGCATGAGGAAGTTAATCTTGGGCTAAATACAGGTTCTAGTACGTCTCAAAGTAGAGACATTGTTCTTTACTCTAGCCAGCGTGGTAGAGGCGACAGAGGCCATGGCTCTTTGCGAGGTCGAGGAGACACTCGAAATGCTTATGGACAACATCAGCAAAATGACTGGCATGGCACAAATACACAGGGCCAGCGTGGATCTAGTG
The DNA here is from genome assembly GCF_053477565.2 of Lygodium microphyllum. Lineage (NCBI taxonomy): Eukaryota > Viridiplantae > Streptophyta > Polypodiopsida > Schizaeales > Lygodiaceae > Lygodium > Lygodium microphyllum. The sequence goes on along the minus strand of NC_141164.1, from coordinate 34,373,853 downwards.
ACTTTAGAGGCAAGGGGAGATCACCCCATGGTAGAGGTGGTGGATCTGGTTCATGGCAGTCAAATGATCAGTCAAACAGAGATAAGGACTATCATTACTGTGGTAGATATAAACACATTGCAAAGGATTGTTACAAGAAGCAAGGAGATATGAAGGCAAAGGGGAAATAGCATGGGCACTATGCATCTTCTAGTGATGCTCATGATGAGCAGGTTGACAAATTGTTTGCCATGCAACATGTGTCTAAGAATGCATCTAGGAAAAACAAAGATGAGAGATGGTACATTGATTCTGGGGCTTCAAATCATATGACACCCCATGGAGAATGGTTTGATGAGATGGTTGCAGGTTCATATGGTTATGTGTGTCCTGGGGATGACACCCAATATGACATTCAACACACATGAATTGTTCCATTGTTGATGCCTAATGGAAAGAAAAAGAGCATGCATGATGTACTACATGTACCTACAATAACCAAGAATCTTTTGTCAGTTGGAAAGATGTCAGAACAAATCTGTAGGTGAGATTTAATAGAGATGGATGCTTTGTTGAAGAATATGGTAATGACTGCAAATTGATTGTTAGAGGCCAAAGAGATGGCAGAATGTTTACTCTTGATGTATCAATTCCAAAATTGAAAGCAGCCATGTTTCCACATGATGATGGTGCTATATGGGATGTTGAGATATGGCATGAGCGGATTGGCCATGTGAATGTACAAAAGCTAAAATCTATGCAGCAGAAGGAGATTGTGCTTGGACTACCTAAGTTCAAGTATCATGACTTTGGACATGTATGTGATGCATGTCAGTTTGTAAAGCAAGCACGATTTCCATTTATGAGACATGTATGGGATAGCTCATGACCCTTGCAGTTGGTACACTCAGATGTATGGGGTCCGTATCATAATGCTTCGTTTGGTGGTGCTCGTTATTATGTATCCTTCATTGATGATTTCACAGGTATACTTGGCTTTACATATTAAAAAATAAGGATGATATGTTTAATGCATTCAAGGACTTTAAGAAGCATGCTAAAAATGAGTTGAGCTGTAAAATTTCATGTCTTAGATCAGATGGAGGTGGAGAATATGTCTCTAATTACTTTGATAGGTACATTGCTAAACATGGGATCAAAAGACAATTAACTTTGCAGCTATACACCACAGCAAAATGGTGTAGCAAACAAGAAAAATAGGGTACTTATGGAATCGGCAAGAGCTATATTGAATGAGAAGAGTTTGCTAAATAGTTATTGGGCTGAAGCAATAGTGATTTCTATCTATGTGTTGAATAGAACCCCTATAGCAAGGATTCATGATGTAACTCCATATGAGAAGTTGTACGGTCATAAGCCTGGCATTTCACACTTGAAGGTATTTGGCAACATTGCATATGTGCATGTTCCTGATGAAAAGAGGAAGAAATTGGATCCTAAAGCTGTTAAGAGTGTGTTCCTTGGTTATGCACAAGACCGGAAATCTTACAAGTGTTATGTATCATCTACACATGAGACATTGATTAGCAGAGATGTTTTTTTAATGAGCTAGCATCGTGGTATGGCAATCCTATTGCAGTGGCTACTGATGGATGAGCCAACACTGGTAATGCTGAAAATACACCTACAGTGAGTACATTTATGTGAGTGGTCCTATAGATGATGGGTCACCTACGAAAGTCCTTGGTCAGGATGCTTGCGGAGTCATACTCCTACATCCACTGACACGGATATGTCAATGAGGGGGAGATTGGATAAGGGAGAAGAAAAGATGCTTGAGGATGTGACAGTCCACTTACAATAGGTTATGAGTCATCTAACAGCTACAATTTGGACAGTGAGTTGGGCATTCCGTCTATTATGATGCCTGAAGCAAGGCAGTTGTTATGTACTGCCTCATGAGAGGCAAGCTCAGAGTGAGCCATAGTTACAGAGATCTGAGAGAGTTAGAAAACGAGTTGGCAAGTTTACATACACTAGCTCTTCAACCTGCCATTATGCATATATGGCTAGTGTGACAGGTTACAAAGAACCTACAAAGTTTGATGATGTAGTTACATATGATAATTGGTGTGCTGCCATGGATGAGGAGTATGTAGCCTTGGCTGAAAATGAGACATGGGAACTAGTTGAGTTGCTTGAAGGCAAAGTCTCCATTGGCTGCAAATGGATGTACAAGGTTAAGTGCAAGTCAGATGGTTTGTTAGAACTCTATAAGGCCAGGATGGTTGTAAAAGGGTATGCACAACAATATGGCCTTGACTATGAGGAAACTTTTAGTTCGGTGGTTAAAATGGCAACGTCAAAACTGTCATTGCTTTGGCAGCATGCAAAGGCTAAAAATCATGGCAAATGGACGTCAAGAATGCTTTATTGAACGGTGATTTGGTTGAGGAAGTATATATGGAGCAGCTTGAAGGCTATGTTCACCCGAACTTTCCTACACATGTATGTAAGCTGAAAAAGGCTTTATATGGAATGAAACGGGCACCTAGAGCATGGAATGCTCGAATCAACAATTATTTATAGCAATGTGGATTTAGATTGGGTGATGTAGATCACTGTCTGTTCATGAAGAAGACAGATCATGGATATGTGTTTGTAGTGGTTTATGTAGATGATATTATCATCACTGGAGATGATGAAGAGGGCATTGCTGAACTTAAATCATGTTTACAGGCTGAATTTAGAGTCAAAGACCTTGGTGAACTAAAGCATTTTCTTGGGATTGAGGTAGTCACTACGCCTCAAGGTATATGGCTGCTACAGAAGCAGTATGCTCATGACATGTTACAAAAGTATGGTATGGTTGAATGCAAGCCTATGGAGACACCTCTTGATCAGAATGTCAAGCTACAAATTGATGTTGGGAATCACATAGAGAATGTGATGATGTATCGATAAATGGTGGGCAGCTTGATATACTTAACTATTACCCGTCCTGACCTATGTTATGCAATGGGGCTGATTAGTCAGTCCATGCAGAAGCCTCGCAAACCACATTTAGATGCAGTCAGGAGGATCATGAGATATGTAAAGGGTACTAAATATTATGGGTTGTTTTATGTATATGGAAAATCCCTTGACTTCACAAGGTTTACTGATGCCAATTGGGCTAGTTGTGCCAATACCAAGAGGTCAACTAGTGGTTATGAATTTGGATTGGGCACCAGTGTGATTAGTTGGCAGAGTAAGAAATAGCCTATTGTTGCATTGTCTAGTACAGAAGCTGAGTACAGAGGAGTTGCCTTAGCAGCTTGCGAAGCAGTTTGATTAATAAAACTGTTGAAAGACTTGGGAATACAGTTGGAAAGTAGAGTGAAATTGCATTCTGATAACCTCAACAATGTTATGTTGGCTAGCAATCGTGTCTACCATGATAGGTCCAAACATATTGAGGTTCACTACCATTTTATCAGAGAAATGGTTCTTACAGGGAAAATTGACTTGATTCATGTGAAGACAACTACTTGGCAAAGAAAAGTTCATATATTTCAGACAACTACTTGGAGTTTATTAGATGGTTTGAGCTTGAGGGAGAGTGCTAGAATATCAAACTCACATTACTATTTAGCCAGTCTATCTTTACGTGTGTGACCAACATTAGCTGGATACAGTTGTACACATGTGTGACATTCAATAAGTCAGTGTAGTCAGTGACTTATTAGTCTTGGTTAGTCATACCTATGTGCGTAAGTCTCTTTCAGTTAGTATGATGGAAGAATAATGGAAGAACAACAACAATGAGCTCAGACTCATCTTTTGCTCCACTCTATCTCTCTCCCTCTCTTCTAATAGAAGTAGGCTGATATACATTCAAGGAAGATTCCCCAAAGTAATTATGCTTCAAAAGATCAGTCACATGGTGGTAATCTATTGGTGATGCAGCATGTTCTTGTTGCTATAGATGTGGAGTGATATGTGGACCTTGGTATGTTCAACCACATGACTTCATGTGTTGAGTGGTTTGATACTATGAAGGTAGTAGCACATGTGTCTTATGTTTACACAAGGGATGACACAAAGCATTAGATTACACATACTGGAAACATGCCTATTCAAAGTGATAGTGGTGTAAAATAGACTTGGTGAGGTTATGTATGTACCTAGTATCACAAAGAATCTTGTGTCAATCACTCAGATGATAAAGAGAGATTTAAATGTGTGATCTAACAAGCATGGATGCCTAGTCTTGGATATGAAGATTAATATGCATATGGTTGCCCATGCCAAGAAGGTTAGTCGCATGTTCAAGATAAGTGTAAGTATGCCCAACGAGATTAGGAATAACTTAGCCATGCTCACTATTGAAATTTTAGACATTGAGATGTGACATAAGCAGATAGGCCACATGAATTTTCAACTATTGGATGGTCTTCTAGAGCTCAAAGTTGTTACAAGTGTGTCATGGTTCTAGGCTATATGCCCTTGATGCATTTGTAGCGCTTGATAGTTTGCCAAGAAATCATGTAGGCCATTTCCCAAGGAGAGAAAGAGAGCATGGAGAGCTTATTTGATTGCTTGACAGTTTTCCAAGCAATCACATAAGCCATTTCCCAAGGAGAGAAATAGAGCATGGAGAGCGCTAGAGTTGCTGCACAGTGCTACATGCACAGCATTGCAATCAGGCATAAGCAGGATGAAATATTATGTTTCCTTTGTAGATGACTTTTCTAGAAAAGCTTGGGTGTATTTCCTATGGGAAAAGTGTCAAGAATCTCATGGTGGGGGGACTTGCTCGAGATGATACGCCGAACACACACAGAATGCACAAGGAGAAGCTCACTCAAGAGACAAGAAGAGAGATGGAGGCCAAAACGTTTTCTTGTTGGTTTCTTCTTCTTCTTTCACACACTTTACAATGTACCCAAAGTAAAGATAAGATACAACATAAAAGTAAAGTGGCCTCCTAAGTAAACAATGCATAATCGACTACACTAGTCGACTAGCGCTATAACTATGCCAGCTGTAAATAGGTGTAACAACCTGAATATAATAAGTAATGAGTCAGTGGCCATGTGAGAGTCATAATGACCACCGACGTGCTAAGTGTAGACATGTGGACCCATCTAACCAGGCGGTCCATCATCAATGTCCGCATGTGTTGAGCTTGTCATCTCAACAAAATGTTTGAAGTGTTTTGAGAAGTTCAAGCTCTTTTATAGCATGGTTCACTAGGAAATATATTATTACCATCTATTCGAATGGAGGGGGAGAATACATATCCAAAGACTTTACATAATACTTAATCTCTCATGGCATACAAAGATAGGTTTCATGTGCTTATACATCACATCAAAATGGTGCAACATTATGGAAAAACAAGAGTATTGCTCAGGCTGCTAGAGAATTAAATGAAAAACACATAGCTAGACATTTTTGAGTAGAAGAAGCAATACAATGCACACTTTATATTATGAATTGGATGCCTATAGTGATAGTACATAACAAAACCTCAAAGGAGGTGTACATACGGTGTAAGCTAGATATGTCTCATTTTAAAGTTTCTGGATGCATTTGTTATTTTCAAAATCTTGATGAGAAGAGGAAGAAGCTAGATCCTAAGGTATAGAGATGTATTTTTGTTGGATATACAAGAGAAGCAAAAGTTTACATGTGTTACAATCCAATCACTTGTTGTCATGGAGTGTTTGGGGTCGAAAGTCTACCACAGGGTTAAGAGATAGTAGGGTGAAGGGAGATTCAAGAAGAGCAATTGGTAAAAGAGAAGGGGTTCAAACAAATAGAAGGTGTAGAAGAATACTCGTAGAGGTGAAGCCTATCAATTTATTTCTGCATCTTGAGAAGATAAATCCCTTGGAAACAAAAAAAAAAGTGCATCAAATAGTAGCTTCTTCTCTGCTGCTCAAACTGCCAATCTAATGCTTGCATTGGCTCCGAAAGGGGGTAAAATACCAAGATACCTAGTCAAAATACTCCTAAATCACTCCTTCTTCTTCTCCCGATTTAGAATGTTGTTTGCTGCTTGTAAACTGTAATCATGCATCGTGCAATTTTTCAATCCTTATTTTTGTATAAAATCCCCCAAAATGGCTAAAATACACTTGCTTTTTTTTAAAAACATGTCATCCTATTCTAGAAGTTGTCTACAGCTTTTGGATATTTACAAGAAATAATATCCAAAATATCAAAAATAGGCTAAACTTGTCCAAAAATTTAGTATTTTTGAACCATCCACACTATAAACACTGACACTAATGACTAATATGGCATTGACTCTCTAGATTAATAAGAAATCCAAATGATGATGCACTCTTGAGTTTTTCACATTGTGTCTGAGTGTAGCGGCACGACATCCACCCCCTCTTAACCTGCACATCCTTTGGTGTGCCAAAGTCTTATGGATCTACAATGTCAGAAGAAGTATTCTATGCTATGTCAATATCTTCATCTTCTACCTCTTCTTATTCCATATTCTCATATTCATGCTCAGTATCCAACTCCTTCAACTCATATGCTGAAGACTCCCTACATTTAAAGAACTTGATATGTTTTCTAGCCACTAGAATCCTTAGAGTTGTCCCATCCATCTCATTTAATGCATAGGTAGCATTGTCAAAAACAAGCCTTACCACATATGCATCAAACCACCGCTTTGCCATTGTTCGACTGGCACTATGTTGATTTTCCAAACTCCTATCATAAACTAGCACCCAATCCCCTTCTTGTATAGCTCATGGTCAAAGTCTTTATCACTTGTCAAACCTCTTCTTGTTCTTGATCCTTGTAGTCTTCAGCTTTTTCATGGCTATTTCAATGTCTTTAGGCCTTCTTTCTAATTGTCTAATGTGTAGGACTAGCAACTCTTCTCTATTCAAACCCTCTTTCCATGGTAGAACACTCCAAGTAGCAATAGTCTCCTCAATAGCCATGATTGGTTGTTGTCCATACATTAATTTAGCAGGCATATACCCTATAACTGTACTATGAGTGGTCCTATCAGCCCACAAAGCAAAGGGTAACATTCTTGGTCACTCTTTTATCGTGTCCCTGCATGACTTTGCTAATGCCTTAATGATAGACTGATGACCCCTTTCACTTTTGCCTTGCTTCAGGATTATAGGCTAAAGTTAAAGGCAACTTGATACCCAATCATAAAAAGAAGTCACGAGCCTCAATAAGAACTTGCAAACTGCTTGAGTAGTCTTTGTACTAAGAGCTCGACCTTCCACTTGATTTGTCAAGTTGTCTCGTGAAAGCACAAGATATCTCATATTCCATAAACTTGTAGGCATAATAACCAAATCAACTACCCATTTGTAATGCATAGACAATGGATAAGTCGATTGCAACCCATCTCTATGCTTTACCGTGGAATACATCTAACAAACACTGCATGATTCCACATAACGCTCCACATCTTTATACATGTTTTGCCACCACTACTGCTCTTTGATCTTGGCAAATGTGCCCCAAACACCTTTATTTCCAACCCATAAGCTTTCATGAAACTCTTGCATCACCTGTTGTTGAGAAGTCGTATCTCCCAATACACGTACTGGAGCTCCTCCCTTTTTCTTTGCATGCTTCCATAAATATTCATCTTTCAAGAAAAACCCATAAGCTTTTCTTTTAATCCTTTTGAATTAAGCTTCAAACCACTCAGCCTTCTTTGTCATGAGGCTAAGATATTGGCCTATTTTTAGCCAATCATCCTTATACAACTCTTCCAAAAATTGTGTTCTCACTTAAGCATAACATTGATGATGCTTTCTCTCTACTGCCCATCTCTTCTCCATGGCTGTAAGCTCTTTTCTTACTACTGTTGAAATCCCTATTACAACAGTTGTACCTGCATTAATGATAGTTGTACTTGTTGTTATAGATCTGTACTTGTAGTAACAGCAGCTGCATACTGCTGTCATAAAGTTGTTTTCAGTACCTATCACATCTTCCTCTTCATCTTCCATCAGCTCCTCCTCATCTTCAAACCTTGTTCGTGAAAGCATGCCAGCCACGGGGTTTTCTCTACTTGCAATATGGTGAAAATCATTGTTAAGTGACTTTATATATGCAATCCACCATAGCATGGAAATATTAGGAGTTGAGCAATTTACTATCATGCTCAATAGAGGTAGACAATCAATCTCTACCACTACATGATCTCCCATAAAATACTCCCTATCACACTTAAGGGTTCTCACTACAACCCCAAAGTTCTCTTTTGACTTGAGAATACCGCTTGTCGTTCATTGAGGACCTTTTCTCCAAATCAAATGGCATACATATTCCCATCAACATCATCCTGACCCACTACCCAACCAATGCCAATTGGGCTTGTATCCATGGTGAGAATAATAGGCTGCCCATTCTCATAATTTTCTCTCTTTAGTGTTGGGGCTGAAATCAATAAGCCCTTTAACTTCTGAACCGCCTTCATATGTTGTTTACCCCACCAAAACTTTTGCCATTTTCTCAAGAGCTTATATAAACTTTCAACCACATGAGGAAAATGTGGAATCCATATCAAGTAAAAGACACATGCACCCAAAAATCTTCTTACCTGAGATACATTCAAACATGTCTCGTGCATCCTAATTATGGCATCAATCTTTATTGGTGAGAGCTTTCTTCCATATGGTCCACACATGTGCCTAACAACTAATACTTCCTCCACTCCAAAAACCGACAGATTCAAATGCACTTCTTCAAGACAGCTCAAAATGCTACCACAATCAACAATATGATCAGCCACAAACCTTCTACATCCTTGCAGAGACAGGACCAGAGGTCCAGGAGATAGAGGATGCCGCAATACCTCCTGAAGGAGAAGAGGTGCAGATGTTGCAACGGAAGATAAAAGTGGGTGTTGCTCCATTCCCTAGCCGATTGGAAAAGCCCATAGATCCTATCAAAGAATATGACTTGGTCAAAGACCTAGACACCTTTAAACCTAACCTAACATTCTGACAGTTGCTAATGTTGTCTCCTAGCTGTGGAAAGAAATTCAAAAGCATATTGATGAGGAGAATAGGCCTAAAGATTGCTCCTTCCACTAGCAACCAAGTTCAATAAAGCCTCAGAGCCTGTGAAGTTGGGAATAAATGAATATAAGTTCAAAATAGCTCAAACAAGTAGCTACTAAAGACTTTGACTTAATGTCATTTTAGGGGGCAGGGATGATACTTTACCTTATGGGTAGAGTGGGCCACACATTTAGCTCCCCCCTAATTTCTCACTCTCAATGAACTATGTGGTAGAAGTCCATGCATGTACATTTTTTGCTCACATTTGGGATGTTCTAGTACTCACTAGGAATCTTGGTTGATATGTAATGAGCCTTTTAGCCTTGCAAATGGGAGCCAACTTTTTAGAACTCAAAAGGTTGGAAAATGATTACTCCTTGAGAAAGTAGATTTGTTTAATCTTTAAGCCTTGATTCAAAGCAATGAAGAATCTGTTGTTGATGAAGAGTGGAAAGTTTGAGAGATGGTTGGAATTCTTAGTTAGTCATTGCTCTTCATATCAAAATGTGTTTGACAAATTTGGCTCCTTAGGGTCGACTTTCTTCTCGCATTTCCTTGATATTTGTTGAGAAATCTACACGTCCAAGTCTTTAGTCTTGATTTTATCTTTTAGGTCTTTTACAGTTCGTTGATTTTATGCTTCTTTGTTGCTATGTTAAGCATATCATGTGCCACTTGTTTGTTTGCATTCACTTGATAAAGCTTGAGAGAATATGACTCTGAGAAAATTTAGAAAATTACAGTTAATATCACTTACTTGTTTGTATTGTTAACCATTGGTTGCTTTCGCTTACTCCCTCCCTGTAATGCTTTTGAGTGTTATAGGGGTACTAATAGTGCGGTATGCATGGATTTTTTTATGTTTTTGATTTTTTTGGTTTTTAAAATTTGAATCCCTACAAGGGAGTTAGTTGAGATAGAGGCTCTCATTGAGGAGATCCAAGATCTTAAAGTAGGGTAGGTGCAGGCTGCCTGGCTATGGCTGCCATGAAAGAAAGAGTGGAGATTGAGGTGAGAAATGAAATCGTGAGCTAACAATCAACTAACCATAGGTAAAGAGAGACTGGAGGAGCAAAGTAGAGCTAAGCCATGCTCACCTGAGCTCTAATACCAAGTCAAAAAGATGGATTTAGAGCATGGCAAGAGCTATGGAGGTGGGAAGAGAAAGAGAAGATTCGTATTGACATAGACAATGGACTGACTATTATACAAGTTCTTCTCATGGATATCACATCCTTTTATTGGCACATCATCAAGAAAGGGTAAGGTCAACTGAGGGATATACTCCCTCAAAAATTTATGCATAACATTCATCATATGCACCATTGAATTGGTTGCTCCCTGTGGAAGCATACACATCCTAACCAATCCAAGTGGTGTCTTCATGGTAGTGATATCCCGGCTCTCTAGTGCAAGTTGGAACTGATCATATCCTGAATATAAATCTCCCATAGACTAAATTGCCTTGCCAGCAAATGCTTCTGCAAATTCATCCACTATCGGGCATGATCCAACATTACTTATGGTGACCTTAATAACTGGTTGTAAATCCTATATAAACCTCAAAGAACCATTCTTCTTTGGAACAGTAAACCACAGATTCGAATATGGAGCTAAAGAAGGCTCCAAAATCTGCAGGATATGCTTGTTCAAAAGCTCCAGTAGCTTAGGAAAATATGCCCAAGGTACTGGAATAGGCTTAAAATTCCATGGCACATGAGCTAGTGTAAAGATCACCATATGTGCAACTATGCTCAAGGGATCAACACATCCAATTTCATCTAGTTGAAACACAAAGGCTTTCCCATGCCTTGCTAACATCTGCAAGAAACAAGATCTTTTTGCAGGTAAAAGAAAGCTTTTATCACCAATTTTCAGCTTTTGTAAAGTTTCAATTGTGAATTTATGTCCTACTCCATGTGGATCCCGCAAACTAGGTTGTTGAGACACTTTTTCAGCCAACCCATCACGTTTAGGTGGTAAAGGCAAAGCCATAGGCTTAACCTTCTTCGCAACTGTTTTGTACTTTGTATCCACCCTTGCTTCAGCCCTATTTTGTAGCCATAACATTCATGCCCAGAAAACTCTTGAATGACTTCATACATCTCTAAAGTGTCAACATAAATAACCTCTTTTTATGCCCTATTTTCAGCATTAATTGTTGTAGAAACTTCAACCACTATATCAACATCAACCAGTCTTGAAATACCTTCATTTGTAGCCATCAAACCATATATCTTCAGCTCTTTTTCAGCCCACATCCTACATATTTCTTTTCAACCATGTACATGGTTGAAATATTCTTAAAACTACGAAGACTACATGCTATCCATTCCTGCAATCCAGACACAAACATAGTTTCCCCCTTTCTTGGAGGCATAATTATCTTCCTAGAGACACTGCCATAGCCTCCACTTACAACAGTGATGTCTAGAAACCCTTAAACTATCATGCATTAGGTGGCATGGGATTATCCCACAGCCTATCTCGATTGTAGGGATGATTCACACAAACAATGAAAAACGGTACCGCCTTTGTATTGTTTTTACTCGAAACCCGAGCATATGAATAACCATCATCCAAGGATTTTGTTTCCAGCCTTGATTTTGAAATATAGGGCTGCCCCAAAATCACCCGATAACTACATGAACCATGCATAAAAAGATGACATTCATCCTTTACATCTCCAATAGTCACGGGTACATTCGGACAAGCCGCATAAAGATCCCCTAATGAATTGTTTGTTGCCTGCATGCACCATCCCCGATCTACATCAATCGACGAACCTCCATTCTCATACAAGTTGTGTGCTATAACATTGATTTCCGAACCATGATGCAAGAGAGCTATGCAATGAGTCTCTCTTCAAGAGAGCTATGCAATGCGTCTCTCTTTCTCCCACTTTAACAATTGTCTTTGTTGTAGCACGAACCCAATGCATTTGTGAATAATGACTACTTGGAATAAAATGAGCATCTTTTTCTTCATGTACTTGTTGATGGACATCCCCGTTATACATAGCCTTCTCTCTATTCTTACTGCTTCCCATAAGACCAATTTCAGTCATTAGCTTGTTGTCTACACTCCCATTTAACCCATTTTTAACATCACCCTTCTCCAAATCAGCATTACATGCATCATCATATTCCCTCTGAAGTTGTTTCTCTATGTCTTTGTCAACCTGCATCAATGTTTGCAAGACTTCACCATCAAACTATCTTTTTTGTCTCTAAATCAGCATTACATGCATCATTATATTCCCTCTGAAGTTGTTTCTCTATGTCTTTGTCAACCGGCATCAATGTTTGCAAAACTTCGCCATCAAACTATCTTTTTTGTTTCAACATATCAATGATTGCATCATGAAATTCATGCTTCGCGATTCCAAGAACTCTGCCAAGTGTGAATTCCACTCTATTGTCAAGTATGCAATCTTCCAATACCTTTTTAAGGTTTGTGGCAGTCTCAAGATCTGATTGTAACCTGTAATTGGGCTGCTTCCCCTTTTCTTCCCTTCTTGTTTCTTCTCTTGAGATGCATCCTCCATAACATGCTCATGTATGGCTTTTTTAGCCTCTTTTTGCTGCTCCATTTTACTTCGTGTTATGCATTTAGATGGGTTTGAAGAGGAAGAACCAATAGTGTCCTCATCTCTTCTTCTCTTTTCTTCCACAAGATCTTCTTGTTTATGAACCTCAGCCAAATAAGCATAGGCTAAAAATGAATCCACTTGTGCATTCCATCTTGTTCTCCCTCATATACTTGGACTTGCATCAGCCAATTCAAACTTTGCTATTTTTCCTTTTTCCATGGAATCTAATGCCTGCATCATCCAAATGCAAGATTTTGCTTCAGCCATGCCTCCTTTACAAGATTCTTTGGTCCTTTCAATTCTCAACCCATATGTGGCTGCCTCTATGGCAACAAATGTTGTCCTTGTTTGAATCAATTTTGTGACTCTTCAATGATTGTTGCTTGTTGGCATCCAACTGCGCATACCAACTTTCAAATTCACAAAGCAAAGATGTAGCAGCCAACCCTTTAGTGGGCTTTTCAATACAATCTGTAAATGTATTTTTAGTTGCCAATCTTGCATCTTCCAAGAAAAACTCTTCTCTCAAAGCTTTCTTAAAAGCTGCCCAATCAGCATCTCTTCTATGTAACTCATCAATCCAATCATGCAATGCATGTATTACCAAATGGGAGAAATACCGACTCCATGCATATTGCGATACCCCATGAAACAACATCTTTTCTTCATACAACCGAATGAAGGCTGAAACATTTTGACCCCTAAATTGCTTCAATTCCTATCCCACTACGTCCAATACATTCACAACTAAGGAATCGATTCTTTCTGCTTCCTACCGAGTTTGCATATATTGTTGTAACAACAACTATTGTTGTTGTTGCTACTGCAACAAAGCAATCATCTGTTGTAAAGCATCACCACCACCTGAACTTGCGCAATCCCCCATCTTGATACACCTACTGCCGACTTGTTAAAATACTGAGAATGCATGCTATGGAGGATAACTAATGAGCAAATAGACAATCATAATGAGGCAGAAGCATTGAAAAGAAGAACAACTAATATTATCCAAGCATAATGCAAGTACAACTGATTGATAATGATTGATGGAATGAGTGTGGGGATGAGTGCATTTTATATGCTTATAGTATGTGGTATTGGTAGATGGAGATAGGTGGAAAGGGACCATGGTATTCAACAACCGTAGATTTAATAAATCATGCATACATGACCTAGTCTAAGGCTTTATTTGCAGTTTGTTTCTTTGCCTTGTTTGTCCCATACAAAGAGGCTATGGTGGATGTGATTGCACATTTCTCAACACCCCTCCTCAATCACAACCAGAAAAGACACTGAGTATACAGAGGGTGTCGTGAGTAGAACCTTGCTAAGTGTAGACATGGAAGCAAAAAACAACCATACAAAGCTAGAGGCTGTTACAAGGCCTCACTAAGTGTGTGGAGGCTGTAGTGTGCAAAGGCTACATGAGTTTAGGAGATTATGGTGGGAACATAGGGCAAGTCCACATGTTAAACTTTAAAAGGTCTATCATCAGAAAATGAGCTACAAAAGAGGGACTGGTGAGTCTTATCCTTTTGTTCTTGGGGTTCTTCTTCTCCTTCTTCTTTAATGTTGTCTTCATCTTCTTTGACTGTAGCAAGATATTCTCTTTGAGACTTTTTCTTAGCATAGCAAAATTTCTCAATATGCCCAGATTTCTTACAAAAGTCATAGACTACGCTCTTCTTCCCTTTCACATAGAGGAGTTGTTGGTCTCCTCTTGGGATGCTTGTTTCTCCTTTATTCTTGGTCTTCTTTTCCTCTTCTAGGAGAGAGGCTTTGATGTCCATGAGTTTTGGCTTTGGCATGTTGATTAATGTGGTAGACACATTATCAAACTCAGGTGGAAGACTTTTGAGAAGCACTCCAATGCAAATGTCTTCATCCATCTTCAAGTTGATTCCTGCAAGTTGTGTCAACAAGGTTTCCATATAATTCAAATGAGTTGCAAGTGAGGTATTACTTTGCATGTTGAGCCTAAAAAATTCAATTAGTAAACCATATTTTGAGGATTTGGAATGAGCTCCAAATAAGGTTTCTAATAGACCCCATGTTGCGTAAGAGGTTTCACAATCATCAACATGATGAATGTAGTTGTCATCAAGTTTGAGCTTGATAATAGCTTGAGCCTCATCATCATTTTTATACCATACAATTGAAAGTGCAACTTCCCCTGGTTTCTTCTCTTGACCACTTGTGATTGACCACAAGCCTTTCTTCATTAGGATCAGTTTGATCCTAGTTTTCCATGTATGGAATCCAACACCATTGAATCGGGATGTCGGTGAGTCCTTGCCCATTTTGAGATTGTAAGATCAATAGCAAACAGCTCCAAACAATTTAAATTTCAGTTGAGCACAAGTGCTAAGAGGCACTAGGTGATTAGTATCAAGAGATACTAGGTGATTTGGTGACTATGATGCCCTTGAAGTTGGAATCTTCAAGATCTTGTAAGTTCGAGTCTTCCCCTCCTTGATTTTATGTTGGAGTTGCAAAAAAGAACTGAAAATAGTCCAGCAAAAGTGTTGAATTTGAGTGTCAAAGGACACAAGAGGATTAGTGTTAATCAACACTAGTATTAAGAGATACAAATGTAGTTGGCACTTGATGTTGAATCTTCTTCTTTGCTGATTTGAAGAGGTAACTTAGTTGGGAAAATCAATGTTATAGTAGATCAACCCAACAACATTACTAAGCCAAAGAAAATAGGAAAATGAAGAAAAAATTGAGCTTTGAGGTTGATGGCTATGGAGTCTGCATTAGGGTTTCTAGGGGCAGCCTGATTTTTCACCTCCTGTGAACTGAATACTTGATCATTTCCAAAAATTTCTTGATAGAAATGAAGCTTAGAAAGTAGGCTATCAAAGCCCTATGATGCTTGTCAGCATCGCGATGTGTGCATGTGGAATCAAATGTACAAACGGCAGAGGGCGCAGAAAATGGCAGTGACTCAGTGAACGCGCAATGCTAGAGCTTACAGTCAACAATGTTGGGCTTTGATGTGATGGGTAGGAGCGCCCTGAGTTAGGAAGTATTTGTCTAGAAGAAACCTCAAGCTAAAAGGACCTAGATAGGGAGATTCAAGTCCTCCACTAAAGGTGGGTAGCTATGGAGGTGGGTGAGAGATTCATGGAAAAGTGGAGAGAGCCAGAAATTCAAACTGGAATGACTCAATTAGTGGCCTGATGACTCACTAACTTAAAACCCTCTCTGATACCATGTTAAAATACTGAGAATGCATGCTATGGAGGATCACTAATGAGCAAATAGACAATCATAATGAGGCAGAAGCATTGACAAGGAAGAGTAACTAATATTATCCAAGCATAATGCAAGTACAACTGATTGATAATGGCTGATGGAATGAGTGTGGGGATGAGTGCCTTTTATAGGCTTACAATAGGTGGTATTGGTAGGTGGAGATAGGTGGAAAGGGACCATGGTATTCAACAACCGTGATTTTAATATATCGTGCATACATGACCTAGTCTAATGCTTTATTTGCAATCTCTTTCTTTGCCTTGTTTATCCCATACAAAGAGGCTATGGTGGATGTGATTGCACATTTTTCAACACGACTTTCACATTAGGTTCACCACTGTCATGGAGCGTTTAGGGTTGAAAGTCTACCACGGGGGTAAGAGACAATAGGGTGAAGGGAGATTCAGGGAGAGCAATTGATTAAAGAGAAGGGGTTCGAAGAAATAGAAGATGTAGAAGAATACTCATAGAGGTGAAGCCTGTCAATTTATTTCTACATCCTAAGAAGATAAATCCCTTATAGACAAAAAAAGCATCAAGCATAGTAGCTTCTTCTTTGCTGCTCAAACTGCCAATTTTATGCTTCCTTTGGCTCCGAAAGGGGAGTAAAATACCAAGACACCTAGTCAGAATACTCCCAGATCACTCCTTCTTCTTCTCCCAGTTTGGAATGTTGTTTGCTGCCTATAAACTACGATCGTACATCACGTGATTTCAGCAATCCTTCTTTTTGCATAAAATCCCCCAAAAATGGATGAAAGTCACTTGCTTTTTTTTTACATGTCATCCTATTCTAAAAGTTTTCTACATCTTTTGGATATTTACAAGAAATAATATCCAAAATATCAAAAATAGACTAAACTTGTCCAAAAATCTAATATTTTTGAACCATCCACGCTATGGACAATGACACTAATGACTAATATGGCATTGGCTCTCTAGATCAACAAGAACACCGAATGATGATGCACTCTAGAGTTTTTTACACTGTGTCCCCATAGTGGCACAACATCGTGAGCTTGATATTAGTTGTGATGTGGTCTTCAATGAGTTGAGTAGTTGGTACACTCTAGTCATGACTGCTCATGAGAGATTCACTAATATGGATGGCAATATCAAGTGCAAAGGACATGCATAGTCAGGGGCTATGAGTACTTCCTATAATGGTGTTACTACAGTAGAGATTATTAGTAGTCCATGGTCATGGAAATTGAGAGTATATATAACTGGCTCTAGAATTTGCATGTCTCTACTTAGTGTTGGTCATAATTTTGTAGCTCTCTTGTTCCCATTAGAGATGGAGAGCATATCATTTTCACAAGAAGGAAGAGTCAGAGTCGGCTAGCTTTTTCAGATCTTCTAGCTCTTGGTTTGTTATAGAGACTTTGCTCTTGCTATAAGAGGTGATTAGCCATTGTTTGAGAGAGAGATTGCTTTTGAGACATCTTGTTGGCAATCAATTCCTCAGCTACTATGGAAATCTTGACAAACATGAATTTATATTCTTTCCAAGTGCATGGTAAGGAGCGTACATTCGTTGTTAATGGCTCATCGGGGAGGCCTAAATCCAACCATTCATAGCTTTTAGCAAATGTGGTTAAGGTGGCATCCAAGCATCTAATGCAAGTGACTAGGTTATCCCCCTTATTTGTGGCTAGGTTTGAGTCCCGATCTCCGCTCATAAGAGGGTCTAAGGCCTATGAAAGGTTGGGGTTTGACTAAACTAGATAACTTAGTAAATGATGCATGCTTTAGGAGGCATCACGAATGCAGCCTTTTCATCGTGGATGCAGCTTTGCGAATTCCCTTTTTGAAATACCACCGTCCTTTATGAGTCTTCTGTTCTTTCCTTTCGTAGAAGCTCTTCGAAGGGATACTTGTGGAGGAGGGGAGAACCCACGGAAAGGGTTCAAAACCGGGAAGGGGGTGTTCAAAATCCTCCGCGAATAAGGCCCATTAAAGCCATGGAAAAGGCTTAATGGCCTTTTAAAGACTCAGAAGAACAGGAAATAAAAGGTGTAGAACCCTTATGAGGGCTTTTGTATGGGGAAAAAAAAAGGTGTCAAAAGACCCTCAACACCCTCTTTTCTTTTTGTAAGGGGGTAAACAAAAGGGTATAAAAAAGGCCTAAGGGAGCCCTTAGGGGAAATTTGAGGGGGTCAGAGGAAGGGCTTAAGGGTCGTGTGAAGGCCCTTTTAAGGTAAAGCTTTCTTTTGGGGGGAAGGGGCTTAAAGACCTGTTAAGGCCCTCCAAGGAGAATTTGGGGGGAAAAGGGGCTTATAGAGCCCTAAGAGGGAAATTCCAGGGGGGGAAAGGGGCTTATGGAGCCCTTGGGAGGAAGCTTTTGGGGGGGGGGGGGGGGGGGGGGGTAATCTTAAAGGCTATAGGAAAGGGGGCCTAAGGGGCCCTTAGGGGGATTAAAAACACGGGGAGAAAAAGGACCCTTAAGGTCAAACCTTTTTTTTGGGGGGGGGGGGGGGGGCAAGGGAGGTATAACCCGACGGGGTTTCATGGCCTGCTGGCAGATGATAGGTGGCAGGGAAGCTTCTCCCGATCCTCGTCTGCCTCCTTTACTGCGGCAGCTTGGCTTCCCAGGGCGGACTGGCGGCGTCACTCCATTGCAGCCCCCTCCCTCTCAAGCCACACCCACCTCTCCCTCATGGCTACTGCCCTTCAGCCGACGTAATGACCTTCTCCCTCTCTTTTGCAGTAGGCGACAGTATCTTCACCTCATTCTATGGCGACTTCTCTCCTACACAACAACAATAGACCACGGCCTCTCCCTTAGCCTGCACACCCCCTTGGTTTAAATAGGGGAGGGGATAAGATCCTCCCTCCCCCCACGCGTCGAGCCACATGATCCATAGTCTAGGCAAGCTCCAGCAAGGAGCTTGCCTACACATGCTATTCCCCTCTTCCTCCGAATCGACAGTCGGCTGGAGGAGAGGGGAAATAATTAAAAAAATTTGCCGTTATCTAATTAAAAAAATTATCCATATGACTTATCCTACTCTAAGAGGGGTTTCATATGCGAATTGCATATTATCATTTCAGAGTTGTTACATTCTCTCCCCCTTGGAGGAATCGAGATGTCCTCATCTCGAGATAAGCTTGGGATATTGATGGTTGAGAGTGCTTTCATCTATCCAAGTGGCATCCTCTTCGGGATAATCTTTCCACTGGACGAGGCATTCTCTCAAGGTTCTGGATCTCAGTTGTCTCTCCCTAACATCTAAGATCCTGTCAAGCCTTAGTTCAAGGACTCCTTGACTAGGCATTACAACTTGTTGATCATCAAGTACATGGTTAGGATTAGGTACATACTTCTTCACTAGGCTGATATGGAATACATTGTGAACCTTTAGGTTCTCAGGGAGTTGCAGTTTATAAGCATTAGGTCCTAGGCACTTGAGGATCTTGTATGGTCCACAATACCTTGGACTTAGCTTCTTGCAATCTTCTAAGGATAGGGAACTCTTCATAGGGCATATGCAAATGAAGACCATGTCTCCTTCTTTGAAGACTCTATCTTGATGCTTCAAATCCGCGTAGACCTTCTCTCTATCCTTGGCAGCTTGGATGTCCTGTCTTATTGACTTTATTTGGTCATCCATCTCTTCCAACATCTGCCTTGAAGCTTCAACCCTCAAGGTTGGATCTAAGAAGTTTAGGGGACTATGACAGTCATGACCATACAATGCTTGGAAAGGGGTCATCTGAATGCTTTGTTGGTAAGAAGCATTGTAGGCAAATTCAACCAAAGGCAAGTATTGAATCCACCTTTTTGGCTCACGACAGCAATATGCCCTAAGCATATCCTCGATGATTTGATTTACTCGCTCTATTTGGCCATCCGTTTGGGGATGGTAAGCTGTGCTAAAACAGAGTTGAGTCCCAATGGCTTCAAAGATAGCTCTCCAGAAGTGTGATGTAAAGAGAGAATCACGATCACTAATGATTCTTCTAGGTAGCCCATGTATCTTGAATATCTCCTTGATAAACAATCTTGCAATGTCCAAGGCTTTATAGTTTGTCTTTACTGGAATAAGGTATGCAACCTTAGTTAGCATGTCAACCACAACCATGATGGAGTTGTATCCTCCTTGGACTTGGGGTAGGCCAACAACAAAATCCATACTGATGAATTCCCATTTCATTTGGGGAATGTCAAGCGGTTGCAGCTTCCCTAGCATCTTGACATGTTTGGCTTTGATGCGTTGACAAGACAAACACTCAATGACATATTTGAGAGCGTCACCTTTAAGCCTCTCCCAATGGTAGCTCTTCCTAACTACATTGAGAGTCTTGGCATAGCCAGGATGTCCTGAGAAAGGGGAATCATGAGCTTCCCACAATATCTTCTGCTTAAGTGACTGGCTTGCCGGTATACACAGCCTCGTTCTATAGTAGACAAGTTCACTATTGATAGAGAATTCATGATACTTAGCCTGCAGCTTTTGGTTTTGATCCTTGATAGAGTTCTCCCTTAACATTGTTTGGTAGGCCGGATCATGGCATGCATCCTCTCTAGCTAACTCAAGTATTGGATTGTTTGGCATAGATACTTTTCTAGCTAGAGATCTAGCTATTGATGGATTCTGCAAGATTAGGGAATTAAGGAATGCCTTGCGACTAAGTGCATCGGCAACTACATTCTCTTTTCCTGGTCGGTACTTGATTTCAAAGTCATACTCCTCCAGTACTTCAATCCACTGACGTTGCCTCATGTTGAGCTCGTTCTGGGTAAAGATCCACTTGAGACTCTTATGGTCAGTTACTATGGTAAACTTGTTACCCAACAGGTAGTGTCTCCAAAGCTTTAGAGCATGGATGACAGCTAGCAATTCTTGATCATGGGTAGCATAATTCTTGTCATGACTCTTCAGTTTCCTTAAAGAGTAAGCTACTGGGTGACCTTCCTGCATGAGCACACATCCTAAGGCAAGTGTGCTAGCATCAGTTACTACCCCGAACTCCTTATTGAGGTCGGGAAGTTTCAGGATAGGTGATGATACCAAACTCTGCTTCACCCTATCAAAGCTAGTTTGTTTGGGAGTTGACCATGCAATGGAAGTTTGCTTCTTCAGTAAGTCCGTCAGAGATGTTGCAATCAAAGCATAGTTTTTTATGAAGGCCCTATATCATCCTGTCAATCCCAGAAAGCAGCATATTTCTTTGATAGTTGTTGGTATTGGCCATTCTAGCACATCTTTGACCTTGGCTGGGTCCATTGAGATTCCTTCCACTGATATTCAATTTGACTCTTGAAGAATGCACACTTCTTCATTTTAGCATACAGCTTATGTGCCCTCATTGTCTCAAGGACAATCCGAAGTTGGGGTTCATGATCTTCTTCCTGTTTAGAATAGATAAAGTATCTCGAAGAAGATGAGCACGAAGTCATCAAGATATGGCCTAAAAATATACTGCATTAACCTATTGAAGGTGGCAGGTGCATTCGTAAGCCCGAAGGACATAACTAGGAACTCAAAGTGTCCATATCTTGTATTGAAGGCCGTCTTGGGGATATCTTCTTCCTTGATCCTTATCTGATAGTAACCCAACCTGAGATTAATCTTGGAGAAGATCTTTGCACCCTGAAGACGATCAAGAAGCTCATCTATTCTAGGAATAGGATACTTGTTCTTGACCGTTGATTGATTCAATCCTCTATAATCAATACATAGTCAAAGTGTTCCGTCTTTATTTTTCTGGAATAGTACTGGAGCTCCCCATGGTGAACTGCTAGGACGGATATAGCCCTGATCTAGCAGTTGCTTGAGTTGTTCCTTCAGCTCAATTGCTTCTGGTATGGACATTCTATAAGGTCTCTTTGCAATTGGCGCAGCTCCTGGTACTAGCTTAATCTCATGATCCACTTCTCTTTGAGGCGGGAATTATGACAACTCTTCAAGGAATACATCCGTGTATTCCTTTAGCGAAGAAGGTCCTTCACTAGACTCTTGCTTCTGATCTAACTTGTTGAGCTTAATCAAGTAGACAGGTAATCCTTTTTTACTCCTTTTATGATCCGAGATACTTTGGCCAATTGGATTTTTGGCACTCCAGCCTCACCTTGAGTTGTGACCAAATCCCCTTCAGAGTTTCAAAAGGAAATTTGGCCCTTTCCACAATGAATGTGGGCGTGATTAGGCTTAAGCCAATCCATTCCAAATAGACACTCATGGATACCTAAATTCATGACTCTGAATTTGACCAAAGTCGTTTTTTCTCCGAGAAAGAATTCCACCTTAGCAGTTTGCCTAGTACAAGTAACCTCACGACCATTTGCCAATTCCACAAGCAAGGTAGGTGCTTCTACTGTGGCTATTCCTAGTCTTTTTGCACAAGCTGGTGAGATAAAAGAATGTGTACTGCAACAATCAATCAAGGTCTTGAAACTTTTACCTTGATAGTCCGACGGTGTCTGAATCACCGAGAACTGACGATTCGGGCCTTTCTTGGTAGAGCGGCATGGACTGTCGCCCTTTCAAACTCTGGTGCGCAGATCGGTCGCTGTATGCTCATGTAGTGAATCCCGGAAGGTCCCCAAGAACAATGAACTCTACCTTTTTGCACAAATTACAATGTAAAAAGCATGAACGACAAGAGCAAGAGACCAATTGGGTTCAATCTCCCCCCATGCCTTGTGTGAGCGCTTCACAAAGCATGTATTTTATGTATATTTCTTCTTCATGCTCAATAATAGCCCAATTTACAAAAATATATCAAGCTTTTAGCTTTTGAGTTTGCTTTTACAAAAATAGGAATAAAGCTAATGGACGGTGCCCATAGAGTCTGGCACGCCCAACACAATGTCCAAATAGAAATAACATATCCGTGCGCATAGGCGCATACAAAATAATGATAAATAATCGATGCCTCAATAGACATGACAAAATATAGGCGTGGACCTATCAGAATATAATCCATAGGTCAAATACTCACTAAACTCCAATGCTTTCCTCTGCCACTGCTACTATCTCTACACATCAACTGAAGCATTCACAATCGTTAGTAAAATAATACAATTAAACCGATAAAAGTGAATACCTAGCAGTCTTCAGCTACATAAATAAATCAACTGGTTAGAAATAAATCCTAACCTTAATTTATTATGAGTGCGCACTCTAAACTCATAAACGTTTATTAATTTAATATGTATTTTGCGGAATCACCCGCTATGGAATCACCCATGTACACACTAAATTAATGAAACGCCCGAAAAGGACAGGTGTCCCCATCAACTTCTCGCACAAAGAATCCTCTTTGTGTATGAGCCCCGGTCATCAAAGTTTACGGAATCCACCGTGGCACGAAATCCACCGTGAAATATGCCTCCTGGCATCATACCCCCGGGGTGGGATAGCAATTGACCTCAATTGCTATTAGCTCAATGTGGAGCTAACAGAGTGGGGAAAGCATTTAAGTCTCTAGCGTGCATCCATTGTGCTTCCTCTACAGGATGGTTCTTAAATTTAACTAGATATCTAGAATACCTTCGGCCAGTTCTAGTGGTCATAAAGTCAGTGTCTATAATAGCTTCTAGTTCAAGTATTTCAGTCTCTTCCTCTAATAAAGGTGGGTTTTCATAAACAGGGTGGACAGGTAATTGGCCTCTAAATGGTCTCAATAGACTAATGTGAAATGTATTGTGAATTTTCCAATGAGATGGTAATTCTAACTTGAATGCATTATCATTAATTTTATGAATGATTCTAAATGGTCCATAGAATCTAGGAGCTAGTTTGACAACTGGGTGTCTATTTACACTTTGTAGTCTACGTTTTTCTATTAGCAGCCAAACATAATCATCAACTTTGAAACTCATTGCTTGTCTTTTCTTGTTGGCTTGTTTGGTATATGATTGCTGGGCTTTAGCAATCATATCTTTAACTTCATTAAAAATATTGTTATGCATACTAGTAATATCATCAGCAGTCTGAATTCTATTAGACAAAGATGCAACAGGTGTAGATAATCTATTTCCATAAATGACTTCAAACGGTGCTTTCTTTGTAGATGTGTGCGGTATATTGTTATATGCAAACTGTAATAAATGTAAATGAGTGTCCCATGTCTGAGGTTTAGAGATAGTATATGCACGTAAAAGATCTAGAATAGTGTTGTTTGTGGCTTCTGTTTGTCCATTAGTTTCTGGATGAAATGCAGATGAGAAATCAATCTTTGTGCCTAGATTAGCAAACAGGGTAATCCAGAAATTGTTACAAAATCTAGAATCACGATCTGAAATGATAACTTTTGGCAATCCATGGTTAGTAAAAACAGCTTTCAAAAATAACTGTGCTGCTTGTGATGCTGTTAAAGTTTTCTTACATGGAATGAAATATGCTTGTTTACTAAATCTATCTACAACTGTCCAAATCATATCATGGTTAGATTTAGTATTTGGTAAACCAGTAATGAAATCCATAGAGATTTGTTCCCAAGGTTTAGATGGAATAGACAAAGGCATAAGTAATCCATACTGTTTACCATGATGTATCTTAACTCTTTGACAAATCAAACATTCAGAAATGAAGTTAGATACATCAGCATCCATATGCGGCCAATAAAAATCTTCAGTTAACATACGTAATGTAGATATGATACCTCTATGACCTTGATATGGGGGACAATGAATTTCATTCAAAACAAAAGATCGGAATGGAATAGTAACACACAGTCTCTTTTCATAAAACATAAATCCATCATTATATGAGAATGAATCAACAGGAATGAAATTATTTTGAACTAATTTGTTCCAATCAGAATGAAAAGTAATATCCTGGTGATATGTATCTTTCATAGCAATCAAAGAATCAAAAGATATGACAGAAATATTATGAATGGCAGGTCTTCTACTCAATGCATCAGCCACTACATTTTCTTTTCCAGGTTGGTATTGAATGATACGATGAAAACTTTGAATGAAGGAAGCCCATTTGATATGACGGTCAGAGATTTGAGGTTGGCTAAGTAAATGTCTAATACTTTGCTGATCAGTCTTTATCATAAATTCTGAACCCATTAAGTAGTGTTTCCACTGTCTTAATGCTTGTACAACTGCTAATAGTTCTTTGTCATATGTGGAATATTTCAGCTCAGAGGGTTTCAGCTTACAACTAGAATATGCTATAGGATGATTGTCTTGCATAAGTACGGCTCCTATTCCTGATCCACTAGCATCAGTCACTACTAGAAAGAATGGTCTATTAAAGTCAGGCAACTGTAAAACAGGGGCATTGGTTAATGCATGTTTCAGTAAGTCAAAGGATTTTTGTTGATTTTCGGTCCATTGATAAACAATTCCTTTCTTGAGAAGTTTGGTTAATGGTAAAGCAAGTAATGAAAAATTACGTACAAACTTCCTATAGAAACTAGCAAGACCAAGGAATGAGCATAACTCATGCACGTTTTTAGGAACAGGCCAATTCAATATTGCATCAATTTTCTTAGGATCAACTTTAATTCCATCGGATGATACAATATGACCTAAATACTCAATTTCTGTTTTAAAGAATTCACTCTTTTCAGGATTTGCATACAGTTGATTTTCTTTCAATAACTGAAAAACCAATGACAAATGCTCATAATGTTCTTTCTCATTTTGACTAAACACCAAAATATCATCAAAGAAAACAATTACACAATACTGATATTTCAAAAAGATACGGTTCATCATTCTACTAAAGGTAGCAGGTGCATTAGTCAATCCGAATGGCATGACCAAAAATTCGTAATGACCAAACTGTGTTCTGAATGCAGTCTTGAATATGTCAGACTTATCTAGCCTCACCTGATGATAACCAGACTTAAGGTCAATTTTACTAAATATAGAAGAACCTTGCAGTTTGTCCATAAGGTCATCAACTCTAGGAATAGGATTCCTATTCTTTACAGTGATATTATTTAAAGCTCGATAGTCAATACACATACGATAGGTATTATTCTTTTTCTTGACTAACAATACAGGTGCACCGAACGGAGAATTGCTACGTCGAATCAAACCTCTATTTAGTAATTCCTCAACTTGACTCTGGATTTCTTTTTGCTCTATCTGGTTGTGCCTATATGGTGCTTTGCAAGGTGGTTGTGTGCCAGGGATCAAATCTATCTTATGGTCTTCTGGACGTGAAGGAGGTAAACCTGGTGGTAGGTCTTCTGCAAAACAGTCCTTAAAATATGCAAGAAATTCCTTATGCCTAGGGTGCATATGACTTTCGTTTACTTGCAATTCATTCACCCAAATGAGATAGGATTTACTACTCTTGCGTAATGCACGTTTAGCTTGAGTATGCGAAAGCAGTGGAAAAACATTAGATGCATGCATACCATATAATGTAATAGATTTTCCTTGAAAATTAATATTCATTGTGTGTGTGGAATAATCTATATCTGGATTATGCTGGTGTCGCCAAGGCATACCTAGAATTATGTCACTCGACTGTAATGGAACAACTAAGAAATTTCTTCTTTCAGTGTATGAACCAATTTGAATCTCTAAATCTTGCACTTCCTGTGTACCATTATACCTAGTGCCTAAAAATGCAGCTTTTATGCGATAATGCGTAGGTACAGTCTGTAATTTCAATTCCTTTACCAATTTTGCTGAAATAAAATCATGAGTACTACCGTCATCATGCAAAATAGTCTTTTCCTTTCCATTCACCAAACATTTCATAGTCAATAAAGAATGTGGAATAGGCATACCTGGTAAAGTATCGGAAGTAGTAGTAGTGTCGTCCTTATCTTCAGTGAAATCAGGCATATCCTCATGTTCGTTTTCGTCCATGGCTCCAAGATAGTTGATATGAGCTGGTGGCTTCTTTGAATGACAATTTGCTGCTAGATGTCCAAGCTGGTGGCATTTATAGCATACTATTGGCTTGGCTTTGGTTACATTATTTGCAATAGCGGGGAGTCTAGGTACATTTGGATTTGGCTGTGGAATAGGCTTAGGATTTGGATTGACATTGGATGGTAATGCAGGTGGTTTAGCCCAATTCTTGCGGAAAGATGATGAAGAGAAACGACCTGGATTAAATCTTCTAAAATTGGAATTGAATTGTTTAGATCCATAATTACCATTGGCTTGGAATTGCTGTGGTCTTCTGTCTCTACCGCGTAGCTTATCTTCAGTGTCGTGAGCTAGTGAAATGGCGTCTTCAAGGGTAGCAGGCTTGAACATGTTCACTTCAGTGTAGTAATGCCCAAGAAGTCCAGACATATACTTCCGCTTATGTGTCGCCTCTGGTACGTCTTCAAGCATACGTAGCTAGAGGAGTGCATTCCAAAAACGCTCTGTATACTGAGGTATAGGCTCACGATCGTGTTGCTGGAGTAGATCCCATTGCTTGATAGCCTTCTCATGAAATTGCAGTGGAAGGAAATTCTGCATGAACTTCTTCTTGAAATCTTCCCAAGTAGCAGGACATTCTATGCTCTTGCGTACTACAATCCACCAAAGTGATGCTATGTCTACCAAATGATTAGTAACACACTTGATTTTATCTTTTTCTACATAGGTTTCCTCATGGAAATAGTCATCAAACTGACTAATGAATGCTAGAACAGTCTTTCCTTCTCGTATGCCAGTGAAAGTACGAAATTTAAAACTTCGTTTACTTATCTTTGATTCCTTGCGAATGGTTTGAGCTTCAAGGGTGGCGTCGATGGTACGTCGAATCAAATCTTCAGCTTGAGGTTCTTCTTTGTCGGTAGACGCTCTTTGTAATTTTGCCAGTTGCGCTTGCAATGCTTGCCTAGCCCTTCGTTCTTCTTCCAATTGCATCATGATTAAGTCCAGCTTTTGCTCCATCGTAGGTTCAGCTAGGTCGTCTTCAGCCATAGGATCATCCATATGTGGTTCCGTCATCCTATAAAACTCAAAAGACCTTTCTCACTCAAAATCAGGTTAGCGGGATGAGCGTAGCTCAAATTCGGGGTTACAAGGCTATGTGTTTTTGGGTATTTCTTTCTCAATCTTCAGAAAATCTGCGATTTTTCCTTCTTTGTATGCTGAAAATACTTCAGCAAACCTACGTATGGGTAGAATACCTTCCAACGAACAACTTTGCAGTTCGGAGTTTCTGCGCAGGAACTGTCCTTCTAGGAGTTTTGAGCACAAGTCAGTTCTGACTCCAGTTGACTAGTCCGACTTGCAGAGTTGCAGACTTATGTGACTTGCAAAGTTGCAGACTTGCAAAACTTAGCCAACTTAGTGAACTTGCAGAACTTGATTTCTGATACGCGGGACCTGGAGTTGACTTGCAGGAGATGACTTGTGTTACTTGATTGATTAAGCTTAATGTTTTAAGCTTAAAGAAGCTTAATTGATGGATTTCGTGGGGGGGGAGGGGGGGGGTTTTTTCTAGGCGGCGAAAAAAATGGACAGCCCCTGATGTACCGCGATGAAAAAATTGAAGCTTTGAGCTTCTTTAAAGCTTAAACTAAGCTTCTGAAGCTTTAGTGTTTGAAGATTTGAGATATTGAATTTTGGGATTTGTCACTTATCTCTCTGTTTGACGACTTGATGATGGAGATGAGGGAGTGTTCCTCCGCCTGTATTGCCTGGTCCTTCGCGATCTGATGACAGAAACAGGGGTTCTTGATCGCCAGAAGTCTGCCTGTATCGACGGTTCGCGACGAGATTGACTGTAGAGCCCGATCGTTCCAGGAGCTCCGCCTTCGCACGAGATGGGTAGCGATTGGAAGCTCTTGATCTCAGCTCCGCTCTGATACCACTGGTGTGCAGATCGGTCGCTGTATGCTCACGTAGTGAATCCCGGAAGGTTCCCAAGAACAATGAACTCTACCTTTTTGCACAAATTACAATGTAAAAAGCATGAACGACAAGAGCAAGAGACCAATTGGGTTCAATCTCCCCCATGCCTTGTGTGAGCGCTTCACAAAGCATGTATTTTATGTATATTTCTTCTTCATGCTCAATAATAGCCCAATTTACAAAAATATATCAAGCTTTTAGCTTTTGAGTTTGCTTTTACAAAAATAGGAATAAAGCTAATGGACAGTGCCCATAGAGTCTGGCACGCCCAACACAATGTCCAAATAGAAATAACATATTCGTGCGCATAGGCGCATACAAAATAATGATAAATAATCAATGCCTCAATAGACATGACAAAATATAGGCGCGGCGCCTATCAGAATATAATCCATAGGTCGAATACTCGCTAAACTCCAATGCTTTCCTCCGCCACTGCTACTATCTCTACACATCAACTGAAGCATTCACAATCGTTAGTAAAATAATACAATTAAACCGACAAAAGTGAATACCTAGCAGTCTTCAGCTACATAAATAAATCAACTGGTTAGAAATAAATCCTAACCTTAATTTATTACGAGTGCGCACTCTAAACTCATAAACGTTTATTAATTTAATATGTATTTTGCGGAATCACCCGCTATGGAATCACCCATGTACACACTAAATTAATGAAACGTCCGAAAAGGACAGGCATCCCCATCAACTTCTCGCACAAAGAATCCTCTTTGTGTAAGCCCCGATCATCAAAGTTTACGGAATCCACCATAAAACCTCACGGAATCCACCGTGGCACGGAATCCACCGTGAAATATGCCTCCTGGCATCAAACTCTGCTTCCATGGTCAGATCTTCTTCTTCTTTGCACATTTGCCTATTGGCAATGCAGGCGGTTCTTCCTCTACCTCAAGTAGTGGCTCCTTGACCATGGCCCGTTCCTTGGAAAGGTGCTTGGCGATGTCCTCCTCCAAGTTTGGGATGGACCTGCCTCAAAGTAATCCTCCATGGATTCAATCCAAATTTCAGCATCTGCTTGGACGGACCTGCCTCTCCCGTCAAATTCGGGCGGCTTAATCTGCTTGAGAAGAAATTTCTTCTCCTGGATTACAGGAGTACTTGATGTAGGAGGTGAACTGGAAACCTGTACCTGGGGTTGTGCCTGGATAAAGGTATCTTAACATTATTACACGATAGTTGTTTATTGATTTATATTACATCTCCAATTCCGCTATCACCCAAGCAATCTAACCACTTAACTTTATATCAATTCACATGCACAATCAGACATTGATAAAAAGAAGTCTTATTTGTATTTATATGGGCATAGTCCTTTCGGAATACAACATGTCCTGGGATGATAAGGCAACTTTTTACATTTAGTTTGGGAAGAATAATGTTGTATTACATTTATCTACAGGAACTGAATAATAGTATGGTTTTGATTCGTGGATCTTCAGGAATTGGTAAGTCATTGGAAGTTCAGGGTATCCTTTCCTTTGGAACCCATTCCTCTCATGGCACCCCAACACTTTAATCCTGTTGATGGTGATTACACGGGTTACTTCCTCATATACATATGAGTTCATCTCAACCCTTCGACCTCGAATATGTAAAGTTGAGTTTACGTGAGCTTTCACAAAAATGAACAACTTCACGACTTTCAGGTCTTCCAACCACTTGATCCTCTTTAGGTTGGTTGGTTTGTAGGTAAGCAAACCGGTGGGCAGCTATATAGTAGATTCTTGAGGCACCCGTCCATCTTCGTTCCATGTACAAAGGCGATGGATTATAGATTCCCTCTAGGATGTTCATCATCTCAACCCTTTGTCGATAATGCGAGGGATGCATCATAGTCATAAACATGACTCGAAATATCAAGAACCTGTTCCATGCTTCATAGTTCTGCAAGACAGAATTGGAAGTAAGGAAATGTTTGGACAGTAACATATGCTTTACTTTATCTTATTAGATTTTATAAAAACAATTCCATTGTTGGTTGGCTCTGATACCAACTGTAGCGTGTCCACCTATTATCTTCAGGATACATCTTAGCAATCCATCGGAAAGTATATGTAGAAGGCTCTGCCCAGCACTCCCATGGAATGTTACGGGGTTTGCGATCTAGGACTCTCCGCATCTGCCATGTAGTGGAAGTATTCCGGTCGTTCCCACTTAGGACCGACCTGAATTAGGGTTTTCCTATTGGTCATTTCCCTAACGGCAACTAACGTTGAACCCAAGCGAACTACTTTATGCAGAAACGCCAGGTCTGAAATGGATTCACGCTGCACTTGGTTCAAGGAGAATGGGAAACGAGAGGGATGCAAAACTCAACCTCTCTACCATAAGACATAGTCCCATTCCGTTCCCCTAAAACAACATAAATTGGAATCAATTTTAACTCTAAGTCAACGCTTTTGTAGCTCGTATTCTTTAACGATCTTCTAGCTGTCCATCATGATTTGAGAAAAGTTCCCGGACAACCGGGACCACCCATCCGAAGGACGGACCTATGGCCACATTCGCCACACTTTCCTCACGTTGTTTTAAAAATCTTTTACTAATAATTATGCAGTTAAAGAACGATAATCGACCAATTTATGCAACTTAGGAATCATTTCATGCCTTGCACTTTCCTATGGATTATTAGCACTTCCCATGATGACTCAATTGCGAAGAAGATATAGCCTAAGAATGTGACATGATTTTATACTTCCATGCTTAAACGGAGTGCATTATCTTAATTCCGTTTTGTAAATATGGTAATAGGAGCCCTTGGGAGGAAGCTTGTTGGGGGGGGGGGGGGTAATCTTAAAGGCTATAGGAAAGGGGACCTAAGGGTCCCTTAGGGGGATTTAAAAACACGGGGAGAAAAAGAACCTTTAAGGTCAAACCTTTTTTTTTGGGGGGAAGGGGGGAGGGGGGGGGGAGGGGGCTTATGAAGCCCCCTTAGAAGCTTCTAGAAGCTTTAGAGAGCTTCTGCACGTGTGGGGCAAGGGAGGTATAACTCGACGGGGTTTCGTGGCCTGCTGGCGGATGATGGGTGGCAGGGCGGCTTCTCCCGATCCTCGTCTGCCTCCTTTACTGCAGCAACTCGACTTCCTAGGGAAAACTGGCGGCGTCGCTCTAGGGCAGCCCCCTCCCTCTCAAGCCACACCCACCTCTCCCTCATGGCTGATGTCCTTTAGCCATGACATAATGACCTTCTCCCTCTCTTTTGCGGCAGGCAATAGTATCTTCACCTCGTTCTATGGCGGCTTCTCTCCTACAC
The DNA here is from genome assembly GCF_053477565.2 of Lygodium microphyllum. Lineage (NCBI taxonomy): Eukaryota > Viridiplantae > Streptophyta > Polypodiopsida > Schizaeales > Lygodiaceae > Lygodium > Lygodium microphyllum. The sequence goes on along the minus strand of NC_141164.1, from coordinate 34,341,952 downwards.
AGCAACAGCAGACGGCGGCCTCTCCCTTAGCCTGCACACCCCCTTGGTTTAAATAGGGGAGGGGATAAGATCCTCCCTCCCCCCACACGTCGAGCCGCATGATCCATAGTCTAGGCAAGCTCCAACAAGGAGCTTGCCTACACATGCTATTCCCCTCTTCCTCCACCTCGACAGTCGGCTGGAGGAGAGGGGAAATAATTTAAAAATTTTTCCTTTATCTAATTAAAAAATTATCCCTATCACTTATCCTACTCTAAGAGGGGTTTCATATGCAAATTTGATATTATCATTTCGGAGTTGTTACACTCACCATAAGGGGAAACATTTTTTATATGAGGGACCTATTACCCAAGCAATGGTCAGATTCCTTCAGAAATTCTTATTTTGGCTTTGGGTGAGGAGTCCTAACGAAATCCTAGAGGAGGTGTTTCACCCTATTCCTGTATAACTGGCTAAAAGCACAAACTATAATCAAAATATACCCAACTAGGAAAGGGCCAAATCAAATTTGCTATTACTAAGCTTCCCAAACACCCTTTTAAGCAAAAAAATGCCACGATATAACATAACTTTATTTAATTTACAATTTTTTTTACAATATTGATTCCAAAACAGTGTTAAAAAGTCACAATTTATTTAAGGTCTCAATTTTGGATGTCGGGGTTAACATTCCCTTCTTATTATTTTTATTTCGCTAAGGTAGGTTCATAATTTTTATTTAGCTTTTTGGACAAGATCAGTCCCAAGGGTATTTCACACATTTTTTTAAATTTCTAGGTATAATTTCTAATAGCATACTATGCACCTTGTTGTTTTAAGGTTGTTTCCCAATGCTCTATAATTTTTATAAATAATTTCCAAAATTTTGCTCTAAATAATTGGGAGAAGACTTAGGAGGTTGATATCATAATTTTCTAAGTCATTAGAAAGTAGTTAAAGAAAGAGAAAGTCAAGGGTGTAATATTGGCATGATGATTAAATAAATATTTGATTTTAAAAGGGAAATAAAAATTAACTTTGAATTTAGATAATCATGCTTTCACTTTTACTAAGGGAAGTAAAGGTTTCAAAAATACAATAAATACTTTATCTACAATATAAAATATAAGTGAAAGAAGACTTGAAAAAGTATTAATGTCCTAACTTCAAGTCTTAGTTGTATACCATCATATATGTATTTATTTTATTAGTTATTTTCAACATTATTGAAGGGAATAAAAAAATACTATTGAGTACGTGCATTTTTAATTATTAGATTTTTTAATAAAAATATCATCATATTATCCACATGATCCCCCTCTTTTGTTTTCATTATTTTTATCAACTAGTTTATTTCAATTTCATCATATTAAGTCTTTGGGACTTTATTTTCAATTTTGATTTTATTATTACTTTCTTAATACGCATACACCTAATTTATATTTCCTATTAAATCTAATTTATGGGGATTCCTAATCACAATTACTTATAAATAACTCTACTTATGGAAAATGTAGAAATTATTGACCACTAAAAAAGTAACTTGGATGACATTTGTGTGGCCTAATTCATGGTTAGGAAGGTGAGGGTATTGGAATGTCAACACACTTTCACAGAGCTATATGGATTGAAAGGAAAGGGAAAAGAAGTAAAGATTGTCAAATAAATTTGATGTTTAGAAACTATGTGATCTCCTCCTTCACATCATGAACTCTTGCCTCCATCTCTACCCATTCTCTCTCTATTTTTCTCTTTCTCACTAACCCCTCCCCCCACCCGGTTCTCATTCTCTTACTCTCCCTTTCACTCTCTTAGCCTTTGGACCATATGGGTCTATAATAAATTTTTTTGGGAGGAGGAGGTATTTTATTATAGGAGGAATATTTTGATTTTTCTTTTGAATGGACAGAGGGGGGTGCTCATGAAGGGGGGTGAGGGTAGTGGTGAGGTGGAGGCCCCCTCCCCAAGCCATGTGGAAGAAGGGGAAGCTAAGAGGTGGTGTGTTATAAGGCAAAGAGGAGGAGGGTGGATATCGTAGCTAGGGGGATGGAGGAGGTGGCAGTTGTCAATGGGGCCCAAACGTGAAGACAAGGGTCAAGGGGGTGATGGCTATGGTAGAGGGCCTTGGGAAGGGAGGAAGGGGGAGAGAGAGAGAGATGAAGAAGACAATGAGGAGAAGGGGGGAGGGACTATGGATATGGCAGGGGGACTCATGAGGTTGATAATGCAAGTTATTATTATTATTATTTCTTATTTAATTATCTTTATAACTATAATAAATACTTAACTATCATATTACCAACTAATATACCTTCCTTATACTTTGTTTGAGTGGAGAAAAACTATGCATGTCTTTTCATATGTTTGAACACGGAGGAAAGGAGTAATTTTTACATGTTTGCACAAGCTTGCACAAATGAAAAGGACAAAAAGAGGAGTGTCCATTCAAGTTGACTTCTTGCACATGTGTGAGAATTTGTTGAGCCATTACCTTGAGTGTGTACATCAAGAGAGCTCCTATGATCCCTTACCGTTGCATATATGTGAAGAAGGGTTTTTCACATTATCGTGAATAATAAATAAGACTTTTCTTTCGTTTTAAGAAACTATTCTCCAGTTAAGAGGGAAAATCAAGGAATTGTTAAGTGGGTATATTACATTCTCTTCCCCTTAGGGAAATCAAGATGCCCTCATTGCAATCTCAATGTATAGAAGTAACTTGCATATGTGAATACTATCAACTGAATACTACACGTGCATACTTCATTGACATATGTAACCCACCATGAACACATTGATGATGACTTGTACAAGAAGAGCGAAATCAAGATTGAGGATACAAAAAGAAAGGTTATAGAGAGAGAAAGTTCTCTTGAGTTTTTTATGTGAGGCCATTTTTGGTAGTTTTATTTGATACCCTCACAATGCCCTGAGAAGGGTTGATCGAGTCAGAAAACCAACAATTCATCCTTAGAAATTGAACATAGCATCTTATGTAACACACACAAATGCCATATCATTTGCTCCAAACTCTAATAGGTATGTTGTTATGAGTTGCACATTAGGTATAATTTCAATGTGATGTTGGTTGTAGCAATTCTATTTGACACCTTCCTAGCACCCCATATAGGTAGATCTAAAAATCCACTAACTCATCGAAGAAATCAAACCTAGCTTCTTATGCAACACACACATATGTGTTATCAACTAGTCTAAATGCTAATGGGTAAGTAGAATATACTTGGCATAGTTAGCCAAGTACTCCTAATTTTTAGGTTACTCTTTGGACTTCATCTAATTTTTGCATACAAGTTGAGATACTCCCATCCACACATCATGCATAGTTGATCATATGGACAAATAACACGTGCATGCCCATGCTCTGACCTATGGTAAGCTCACACACACACACACACACACACACAAATATGATGATTACTATTGTTGCTACCAGCTCATTACACAAGAAAGCATGTCTTGTGCACGCTCTTCTTAGGTTTGGCTATCAAGTCTGATTTGATGGGATAACAATCGACACTGACGATGCGTACATCCCATAATAGTGTGTTTGTCTTCACTAACCCATTGTTATGGATGGTTTTGTAGATATCAGGTCCAACCTTGTCAAATTTGGTGTTTGTTAACTTACTTGTTGAAGACGGGAGAGGTTATTTATTTTGTATTGAATACATTCATGAGATTGTAACATCATATATGATGTTATCCATTCTTTTATTTCAAAAGTTCACATCATGAGCTTATCCCGACACCATAGCATAGCAATGTAATGTTCTATGAGACTACTTTCTCTTAACATTTGATAAGTGGTTCTAGAAGTTTTAGAATTTGGACACACACACACACACACATCATAGCATTTAGGTGGTGTTGCCTTGTGTTGGATGCCAAAATTCATGTGATGACTTTGTAGATGGCCTTGCTACACCTCCTATATAAGAAGCATCTTTTGGGAGTAATTGCTATGACATTTATTGAGGAAGTTAGCATCTCACTTAGTTGCACTAGACTCCACACCTTGTGGCGACATGTCTTGAATTTGACCAAGGAAATTATCTCCCTTACTCTAGAAAGGAGGTTGACTCATTGCAAGCTGACATTTTGGTCACATCTAGGTTGCTTGACTTGTTTGATAAGCACATGGAACACCATAAGTTTAATTGGATGGAATAGATGTGTTAGAGGAATATGTACAAGATGCTGCCATTTTTGGTTAGTTGAGGGTTATTCTTTCCATTATATCTATCAATAATTTCGAGTTTCTTGGGGTAACATGCTGATCCGGACTAGTTTGTAAGAACAACTTTAGTAGCATTCCCTTTGCTTGCCTTTCAACCTTCATCCCCATGGTTGGATTGGGCTCTTGTGCACCTAGATGATTTCTTGAAACATTCATCCAATTACTGTATCATAAGATGGTTGAGGATAAGGGATGGGTGATTATGAAAGCAAATAAATTGACCTACATGGTGTGATAGATTAATTACATTGTGGAGATCTAAGCTTCCAGACTACTAGGGGAAAGTTTTATATAGAGGCTTCTTATTAGAGGGCCCATCACAAGGGATATGTTATGACATTGCAAGATCTCTAGTGATAGATATGTCTTTTGTACCACATGTAATGAGATTTCTTCTCAACTCTTTATTTATTGGCCCATTGCTGGTAGTTTTGGGGTTTCATTTCCTAAGCAAGGACTTCAATTTAGACATCTGCATATAGTCATCCATGTCCACTTTATAGTCGGAGCATACCCATTTCTTTCATTTTCTACATTGAATTGGTCTTTAGCATATCTAGTTGACACATAACGTATTGATTTATGATTTGGCCTCAAGTATTCGTGACCTTGTGGATTGTGTTTGAGGATTGTTAATGCAAACAATTAGTTAGCTTCTCTTGGTGTAATCCTTAGAGAGGTGGCTACTCTGTCGATGGATATCATTTACACCACTTTCATTGTGCTTGATTCGTGACTCCCTTCTCGTGTCATTGTATGTAGCCTTTTTTGGAGCCTTATGGTTTCGGATGTTGTTGTCTATTCATCTTTGAGCATGGTTGGCCTTTGTGTGTGTGTGTATAGAGAGAGAGAGTAGAGTATAGTAGTTTATTATTGTCCACGGAAGGCCAAATTATGACCCATGGGACCTTTCCAGATATACAATGATTCTCCTCCCCCATGGTAGGAAATGGTTAGCTACGGTGAAAGAATGATCTATGTAGTGTGATTCTCCCAAAAGCGTAACATGTGGGTGATGAGAGCCCTTAACTTCGATATAGGAGTAGTGGTAAAAAACTAGTGAAGTGGCCCCTGCAAAGGGATATCAAAGTCAACCTGTATGTGTGCATATGTTGGGCATGTCATAATCATGTGCTCCTAGGATTCTACACTCTATAGTGCACACAACTTGCATAACCTCGTCTCTCTTGCTTGTCCAGTCCATGCACCTGTCTCCATCCATAAAGTGTGTGACCGAGTTTGAAGTCGTGCAATACTCCATCTAAATACCACTAGGAACGGGTTGGCTATGTATGGCTACGTGTGTGCCTTTGCTTGCATGTAGTATTCCCAACATGAATGATAGATATGCATACTCTAATAAGCAATTTTGCCATTTGCTCCCTTGCTTTCATGTTTTTCTTGATATGCTCATAAGAGGTTTGATTGAAATGTGTCCATGCATATATCTTCGGATGCCATATCTAGATATCTATCCACTCTCCACCCTTTAAACCATTTTCGCATATCTAGCACCCATCTTGTTGACAGCACTTTACTTTTCCACATTTTCTTTAGGCGTGTGCTAGCATCCCATGTCCCTTTGGGAAGCCTACTGTAATCCATTTGATGTACTTGAATCATAGCATGTACCTCAATTGGCCGACGGCCAATTTCCAAAAGCATAAGTACATATGGTGTGGTGCTTTTGATGCCCAAACGTCTATGAATAAAATCTTTTTGTAGCTTCTCAATGTCATTCCATGCAGATTAGGAGATGCTCCCCCCCCCCCCCCCCCTCCCCCTTGTTGGGGGTAAAGGCGCATCTGCCTAGCCGCCCGTGTATTACTACACTGATAGTCACCACCACTGCACATTGCAGGTGGTGGGCGCCCATCACCATCACTTTATTCTTTATTCTTTTAGTGACAATTTGAATAAAGGAAGGCCCAGTCACACATTGTGACTATTGGAGTTCCCATTTCTAGTCTCTTCCTTTCTTGCTCTTGCTCTCATGCCATAGCTCTCGAGTCCAACCTTTGATCCATCTCTCCCTTTCAACTAGTATCAGAGCTTTGCTTTCTGACTCTTGAGCTTGGTTCATGGCATTCTTAGCATCCCATTGACTCCCTACTTACATTGGGTCTCCTTCCCGACAACCATATCTGACTCCTTTGAGCTCCCATCACTTCTCGGCTTCTCGAGCACCTTTCCAGCATTGTTGGGCACCTTCAGGGCATTAAATCAGAGGTATTTAATCATTTTCTTCAGGGTTTACTTCAGTTCTCAAGTCTCATAGGCTGTAAACAAGATTGGGGCAGCCACCATTGAAGCTCCCTTGCTTCATATCTCACTTGCCTTTGAACAAGACTTGCTGGAGTTTGTTTGAGGCCTTCCTTGGCTTTAACTGGACCCCTCCAAAGATTGGCCACCATTTTTTGCAGCCCCAAGACCAGCATTTATAGTTGGCAGAATCACGCAGCCCTCCCATATGTGTTTTCAGCATTGACAGTCACAACATCAGCTCTCCCCCTCCATTGGCACTTGGAAAGGCTCCATTTCGGGCATATGAACATGCTTTTATGCTTGGTTTTGATGGTTGATGTGTTGCCATAGCATTTGGACTGATTTAACACTGTTTTGGGACTGTCGTAACAGTCCACAAGCAGTTTATGACAATGTTACACTGACATTTGATGCTATAACTTGTTTGACATTGTCATTTGATGCCTGGTTAGTCCCGTTTGATGCTCGAATGTTAGGGGAATGTATGCCTATTGTTTGGCAACCATTTGGAGATGATTTTGGTGATGAAATTCTCAGTTTTGAATAGTAAATCATTGCTGTACACAGTTGGGCTGAAGTCATTTTACTCATGTATACTTATGTCTATGCTTTTCGGGCTATGTTTCGGACATATATGGTGATGTATTGACACTTGGGGCTCGACATAGAGCTTGATTTTGATTCGGGATCGTTGGTTGAGCTTGAGCTTGCTTTGGAAAGAATTTGGATGCTTTGTCTTGGATGTACTTATAGCATGTATGTTGCTTATGTCTATCCGGTCTTGACATGCTTAGCCTATGCCATTACTACATGCTAGTTACATTGTTTGGAGCCTATTGCTACTGGAGCTCGGTCTTGGCTTGACCTTGGATTCTCGGAGCTTACTTGAGCTATTTATTGGCTTGCCAGAGTTGTATCTTGGGATGTACTTGATGTCTTACATGCTTATGGATGCTACATACGGATGCTTTATCGCCTACATGTTCGGGATGTACTATGATGTATTGTCTTGGACTTATGTCATTGGCACTGTGTCTTGCCTTGGCTTGAGCTCTTGAGCTTGTATATATGACTTTTGTGCCAGTGGGAGCATTCTTGAATGCTTATCAAACATTGAGTAGGTGGTGCTTTTATGCATTGAGCTGTTACATGCTATTGAGCAGTTACAGACACTTGAGACTTTGGGACTTCTTACCTTTTGGGATGATACATCATATGTCTTGGTTCAATGTATGCTTATGAGCTAAGTATCAGTTTTGGATCTGTATCTTTGTGAATTGACACCTACTTGTGTTAGGTTTTGGTAGTGGTAGGAATACTTTGCCCCGTTGCCCGAGGGGTGTGCCTACTCACTGGCAGATGTTTGTATGACATACTTGGGTGTTGGATTCATGCTTATCGACCGTCATATGCTTATGCTATGCCCACATGATGCCAGCTTTGGTCTTGGTAGTATCTGATTGCCTTGGGATCCGATTTCGGCACTGTTAGCTCTCTTTTACTGAAATCTGAAATTTATTACAACAAGCATATATATATAGACTGACATGGATTTTTCATGCTGAAACACTTTGAAATGATGTTCTTTCACTAGTACTTGGTGGACAATAGCTTTGGTTCCACTTTCTTCGCCATTTTTTCTTGATTTTGGTGATTTTTTGGTCATTTTCTGTAGTAAACAACAAGTAGTTTTGAACTGTCTACAATCTTCTAGCCTGCATTATGGTGAGTTCGTCCACTGATCATGCTATTTTCAATATCACTAAGCTTGATGGTACGAATTAATCTTATTGGAAGAGCTAGATTTGGCAGGTGTTGGTGCAGAAATCGCAGATCAAACCTTTGAGGTTAAGCGGGCATCCGCTTGCAACTATGGTAGATGAGGAATGGCTTGAGCTTGATGAGTTATGCAAGTCCACTATTGTATTGTCTCTCACAGAACAGGTTCACTATAATGTCTTTGAGGAAGAACAGAGTGCATGGCAGTTGTGGGAAAAGATAAAAAATCTCTATGACAAGAAAAGTCCAGCGAGTCAGATATATTGGCTGAAGCAGCTTATGGATCTACGCCGCATAAAGGAGAATGTGACTATGTTTGCTCACTTGAGCCAGTTCCATATTATACTCAAGAACTTGACTTCGCAGGACATCACTTTTGTAGAGGATGTCACTCCTCTTTTCTTGCTTGGTACTCTTAATGAGTCATGTGATGTATTTCGCACTGCATTATGTGCCTCTACTGCTACCTTGAAATTATCTGATGTTGAGAGTGCTCTTCTGCAGGAAGAGGTTAACCGTAAGGATTTGGATGCCTCTCGTGTGTCTCATGCTATGACAATTAGAGGAAGGAATGATGGATATGGAAAGAATGGCAGTGGTAGTGGCCGTGGACGGGATTCTCAGAAATCTCGGTCCAAGTCTTGTGGGAAGTCACATAGCAAATCTCATGGCGGGAATGCAGATATTACTTGTCACCATTGTGGGAAAAAGGGCTATATTAGGCCATAATGCCATGAATTGCGCAATGAAAGGCACAAAGATAAGGGGAAAGACAAAGTGTAGGATAAGTCTTCTGATCGCAGCATAGTACCTGCAAAGTCCAGTGTTAAAATTGAAGAGATCAATGTTATGCAGAGCCTGAGAATGTTGATGATGATGATTATATCCTAGCAGCTTCTTCTAGTGCTTCACAGATGACAGAGATACACTCTATGTATGCATAGTGTTGGCTCTTGGACTCAGGTGCGTCCTTTCATGTGACACCTTGCCGAGAGTGGTTTCATTCATACCTTACTATTTTGGGTTCTGTGCACTTCGGTGATGACAACTCTCTTGATATTGTGGGCATTGGTGATATTAGGCTGCAGTTTCCTTCTGGCATCATTTTTGTTATGCAGGATGTATGTCATGTACCTGCTTTGACATGCAGTCTCATGTCAGCTGGGCAACTTGATGACGTAGGATATCATGTATGTTTTGGAGACTCTGCATGGAAGATAACTCGTGGCAGACTTGTGATTGCGAGAGGTGCCAAGGCTGGCAGTCTCTACTCCTTGATTGTATCAGCTTCTTTCCTTGATCATGTTTTGTCTGTGGGTTCTATCCCACATGTATCTCTTTGGCATGCCCATTTGGGCCATATGTCTTTGAAGGGAATGAAAATGCTTTTTGGTTTGCAGTACTTACCGCCCCTTGATTATGCATGTTTTAATTCATGTGAGCATTGCCTTTATGGCAGGCAGACTAGGTCTATGCATAAGAAGTCTGGTAGGCCACGCATGAGTGAGCCCTTGGCATTGGTACATTCGGATGTCTGTGGGCCCATGCCTTGTCAGTCTATTGGTGGTGCAAAGTATTTTGCTAAGTTCATAGATGATTTTTCACGGAAAGTTTGGGCTTATTCTATTAAGCTGAAATCTGATGTCTTGGCTGTGTTTTAGAGATGGCTTGCATTGGTTGAGAACCAGCCTGGGTATAGGCTAAAATGCCTAAGGACAGATAATAGGGGTGAGTATGTCTCACGTGCTTTTGAGTAGTTATGTGATGAGAGGGGTATTAAGCGTCAGTTGACTGCCCCCTACACCCCCCTAGAATGGTTTGGCTAAGCGGATGAATAGAACCATCCAGGAGCATGTACGCAGTATGCTTAGCCATGCAAGCCTACCACAGAGCTTTTTGCTGAGGCAGTTAGTACAGCTGTGCATGTCATAAACAGATCACCCTCTAGTGGTTTGGATTTACAGGTTGGAGAGGAGGTATGGACTGGAAAATGTCTCTCTTATGTGCATCTCCGTGTCTTTGGATGTGAGGCATTTTGCCATATGCCCAGGGACAAGAGAAGTAAGCTGGATCCCAAGAGTGTCAAATGCATTTCCCTTGGTTATGGGGATGCAAGCGAGATGGGTTACCGTCGCTGGGATCCGCATGCGCGGAAAGTCATCCGCAGTCATGATGTAGTCTTCCATGAAGACAAGATGCATAAGCAACCTGAGAGATTTGTTGAGATCCACAGGGTCATATTTCAGGAGGATTCGAGAGCTCCCGCACAACCAGTTGGATTGCCTACAGCTGCAGCAGATGCTCATGGTCAGGGCGTTGGACAGGTAGTTGGGCAGGCAGTAGAGCTTGCTGTGAGATGGTTTATTAGAGACAGACGTCCACCTGATAGATTTCAGCCCTCGATGCATTATATCTTGGTAACAGATGTAGGAGAGCCTTTCACCTATGATGAGGCTATGCGCAGGGGTGACAATCACTCCTAGGAGAGGGCTATGTAGTCTGAGATAGACTCCCTGCATAAGAATGACACTTGGGATTTGGGTTCCTTGCCTATGGGCAAGAAGGCTTTGCCATGCAAGTGGGTGTACAAGCTGAAAAGTACCCTTGGACACCCCAAGCCGGCGTACAAGGCTAGATTGGTAGCAAAGGGTTTTAAGCAGGACCATGGTGTGGACTTTGACGAGGTCTTTTCTCTTGTGGTTAAGATGACCACCCTGCGCTTAGTCTTGGCTTTAGTTGCTCAGCTTGTCTTGGATTTTATACCAGATGGATGTCAAGACGACTTTCTTACATGGAGACTTCCATGATGAGATTTATATGGAGCAGCCTAAGGGCTTTGCAGAACCTGGCAAGGAGCACCTAGTGTGCAAATTGAAGAAAAGTCTTTATGGCTTGAAACATGCACCTAGGGAGTGGTATCATAAGTTTGATGCCTTTATGTAGTCATAGGGCTACAGCCAGAGTGCTATGGATCCGTGTCTTTACACGAAGAAATCCCGTGATGGTTCTTTATTGATTTTGGTACTCTACGTGGATAATATGCTGTAGCAGGGAAAGCTCATGATGAGCTAGATGGTCTTAAGGCTCAGCTCAAGAAGAGCTTTGAGATGAAAAATCTGGGACAGGTTGCTCATATACTTGGTATGCGCATTAGACGTGACAGGCATCAGGGACTCCTCTACTTGTCACAGAGGGAGTACATTCATAAAGTCCTTGAGCGCTTCCGCATGCAGGATGTAAAGCCTATTGGCTAGACAGATGAGCAGAGGGCCGAGATGGCCAAGATTCCCGATGCATCCGCAATGGGCAGTCTTATGTATGCCATGATAGCAACTCGTCCAGATATTGCCTTTGCAAGTTGGCATTGTGGCACGCTATATGGCTACACATGGCAAGAAGCATTGGGATACCGTGAAGGGTATCATGAGGTACCTAAAGGGCACTGCAGATATGTGCATATGCTATGGCAGCCAGGATACAGGAGTCTTAGGGTATACTGACTTTGATTATGTAGGACATGCCGATAGTAAGAAGTCCACTTCCGGCTATGTATTCACCTATGTTGGAGGTGCTGTTTCTTGGATGTCCAGGGTGCAGAAATGCACGGCCCTTTCTACTACAGAGACCGAGTATGTTGCAGCCATTGAGGCTTGCAAGGAGGCCATTTGGTTGGGTCATTTAGTTACTGACCTTGGTATTGATGCTATCCCTACACTGCATTCGGATTCTATGGGTGCTATTCAGTTAGCCAAGAATCCGGTCTTCCATGCGAAGACGCAACACATTGAGGTGAGGTATCACTTCATACGTGGGGTTGTTGAGGACAAATCTGTTGATCTTGTCAATATCTCAACTGACCAGAATCCTGCAGATTTGCTCATGAAAAGCCTCTCTACAGAGCGCTTTGCCTTCCTCAGGAGGTTGATGGTGGGCGTGGGATGAGATGACGTCTTTCCTCATCCTGTTGTGCATGTGTACATGTTGTACTGTCTTTTTTCTTTTTCTTTTCACTTCTCACTAGGGCAGATTCATCTTTAAGTCGGAGGTTGTTGGGGGTAAAGGCGCCTCTGCCTAGCCGCCCGTGTATTACTACACTGACAGTCACCGCCACTGCACACTGTAGATGGCGGGCGCTCGTCATTGTCACTTTATTCTTTATTCTTTTAGTGACAATTTGAATAAAGGAAGGCTCGGTCACACATTGTGACTGTTGGGGTTCCCATTTCTAGTCTCTCGCTTTCTTGCTCTTGCTCTCCCGCCATAGCTCTCGAGTCCAACCTTCAATCCGTCACTCCCTTTCATCCCCCTCCCCCCGCCCCCCCCAAACACTTCCACTCCATATAATACCGTTTGTAAAACATATGCATAAAAAATCATATAGCGTATTTTCCAATATTTAGTATCTATGCGGTTGTAGTTGTTTTCAAAGTGATAATACTTGCTTTACCCTGCCACTAATCGCCACTCCACACATGTATGCCATTTGTGGTCTGTAAGTATCTCAATCCCCAAGTATTTGAAAGTAGATACTACCTCTATAGACTGTTCCGCATAATGAGAGAGAGAGAGAGAGAGAGAGAGAGAGAGAGAGAGAGAGAACAATGTTCACAAATGGAGGTTTAAAGTAAAATAAATGGTAAAATTTTCAAGAAAATCTTTGAAATTTGAAAAATTTTCAAAAGCTTTTTACTCTAGAAAATTTTAGGTTTAAAAAAAATAGCAAAAGCATGTAATTTGATTCAAAAATCCTTCTAAATTCGTGTTAATGGATTTCTTTGTACATGTTACGAGTGAGAGAGAGGGGGGTGTGCGGGCTGGGGGTGTAAAATTGGCTCGGACTCCGGAGACCAGTATAGCTCAGCAGGTCATGCCATCATGGAAGGAGCACAAACTCCTCACCAGAAGATCCTTCTGAGTGTTGATAATTATTATGAGAGTTCAGACCTTATTGGCCTTCCTGCTTGCACGGACCCACCCACCCTCCCCGGGCTTAAAGCACAGCATCACCTTCAACCATCCGCCTTGGGTCCAAGAGGAGCTGAGAAGGAGAGGACTGCAACCCTTGGTGAGACCACCGGATGCAGACGTAAATGATGGGGTTTCACGTTTCGGGAAAGAAGATGGCACCATCCCTGCCCAGAGAGTCCTTCTTACACCACCACAAGTGGAGGAGCAGGCAGGGTTGCCATGTCTTAGCATCAAACAGGAACAGAACATTCATGAGGACATCGCTCTCGTTGCCTTGCTGAAGGCTTGTGCCAAGCAAAAGGACCTGTGCAAAGGGAGCAAAATACATGCCGACATTCTGAGCCGGGGGTTACTTAAGAAGAACACTCGCGTTGGCAGTGCCTTAGTCAGCATGTATGCCAAATGTGGTGCGCTGCCCAAAGCGCAACAAACATTCGATGAGCTTCCTATGCGAGATGTAGTCGCTTGGAATTCATTGATTGCAGGGTATGCCCAACATGGGCATGGTCAGGAAGCACTCAACTGTTTCGAACGGATGCGCTGTGAGGGCATCTCTCCAGATGCAATTACTTTTACGTGCATTTCGAGTGCATGTGGCAGCGTAGGAGCAGCTGAGAAAGGTGAGGAAATACATGAGGAAGTTGTCAGGCAGGGGCTTCTTGATAGGGATGTTGTGCTTGGGAATGCATTGGTGGATATGTATGCCAAATGCGGTGCACTTACCAAAGCAGAACAGTTGTTTGATGAGCTAAGTCTTCGGGATGTGGTCACTTGGAATGTGCTAATCACAGGATATGCACAACAGGGACATGGAGAGGAAGCACTATCCTGTTTTGAACGGATGCAATGTGAGGGTCCTCCTCCAGATTCTGTCACCTTTGCTGGTGTTATAAAAGCCTGTGGCAACATAAGAGCAACTGAAAAGGGTACAGCAATACATCAGGAGCTTGTTAGAGAGGGCTTGCTGGAAAACAATTCAGTGCTTGGAAGTGCATTGGTGGATATGTATGCCAAATGTGGTGCACTACTAAAAGCACAACAAGTTTTTGATGAGCTTCCCACCCGGAATGTACTCAGTTGGACTGCACTGATTGCAGGTTATGCTCAACAAGGACATGGTGAGCAAGCACTTAATTTCTATGAACAGATGCGATGTGAGGGCATCTCTCCTGATCCAGTCACCTTTGCTTGTGTCATAAAAGCCTGTGGCAGCATAGGAGCACTCGAGAAGGGAAAGGAAATACATGCTGAGATTGCCAAAGAGGGGTTGATGGAAAAGAATCCCATGCTAGGCAGTGCATTGGTGGATATGTATGCCAAATGTGGTTCACTTCCAAAATCACAAGAAGTGTTTGATGAGCTTCCTGTTCGGAATGCAGTCACTTGGAATGCACTGATTGCAGCATATGCCCAGTGTGGGCATGGTGATGAAGCACTTAACTGTTACAGACAGATGCGTCATGAGGGCCTCTCTCCAGATGCCGTTACCTTTGTTTGTGTCATAAAAGCCTGTGGCAGCATAGGAGCAGCTGAGGAGGGCACCAAAATACATGCAGAGATTGCCAGGGAAGGGTTGCTAGGAACCGATGTTGTGCTTGGCACTGCATTGATGGATATGTATTCCAAATGCGGTGCACTTGCCAAAGCTCAAGAAATATTCGATGAGCTTAAAATTCGGGATGCAGTCACTTGGACTACCCTTATTGCAGGTTATGTTCAACACGGGCATGGTGAGGAAGCACTTACCTATTTTGAAGAGATGCAACATGCAGGAATCTCTCCTGATGCAGTCACCTTTGCTTGTGCCTTAAGTGCATGTGGCATTGTAGGGGGTGTTGAGAAGGGCAGTGAGATACATGCTGAGATTTCTAGACAGGGGTTGCTAGAAAGACATACTATGCTTGGCAGTGCATTGGTAGATATGTATGCAAAATGCGGTGCACTGGCTAAAGCGCAACAAGTGTTTGACAAGCTTCCAGTTCAGGATGTAGTCTCTTGGACTGCACTAATAGCAGGTTATGCTCAACATGGACATCATGAGAAAGCACTAAACTGTTTTGAGCAGATGCAAGGTAAGGGCCTCTCTCCAGACTCAGTTACATTCATTGTGCTGCTTCATGCATGCTGTCATTCAGGCCTGGTGGATGCAGGTGAAAAATATTTTGCAACTATGAGCACACAGTATGGTATCATCCCAACTTTAGAGCACTGCACTTGCATGATTGATCTTTATGGTCGTGCTGGTCACTTTGACAAGGCATTAGAAGTTGTTAGAAAGATGCCATCTTCTCATTTACCAGTGTGGTCTGCATTGTTGGGTGCTTGTCAAAAGTGGGGAAATGTTAAGTATGGAAAATTAGCCTTTGAACACGTAGAACAATTACATGAAGAGTCTGCTTCAGCGTATGTATGCATGAGTAATATTTATGCAGCTGCTGGTATGGAAGATATCACAGCCAAAATTTAATGTATAGGGAAAAACGCAAAGCATGAAAGTTTCAGGATTTGGTTGGTGGTATTGATGTGATCAGTCCTGTATTGAGTGTACTGGGGAAAAGGACATACATTGGACACAAGGAAATATTGCACATAAGAGTATTACTGATAGTTTCTCTCTCAAGACATCATATTGGGCCTGGGGTTAGTGAGAAGTTATGTCCTCATTGGTGGACCTGAAGGAGTAACTGCACATGTTTGGAAGAACATTCTTACACATCTTCCCATGAAGTGTGGTTGTAGAAGTAAGATCGGACAAAGTAGCACTAGTCTTTTCAAATCCTGAACATTCAAGCAAGCACGACTGAACTTCATGAAATTTTATGATGCATCTTCATCAATGTTGCAACAAAGCTACTGTTCTGGAGCCAAAACCTGACAGAACTTTGAGAGAAGGAACTACAGGTCACATAGAAAGGACACAAACGTGCAAGGAAGAGGTCTTACAGGATGCCGGAGAAACCGCAATTTAGAGCACCTTAGTTGAGATGGATGGGAGAGCATATCTGCCAGCTCTTGGATCAAGGTGATGTTGGTTTCCTTTGGCAGTGTATAATGTTTTTTGAGGCAATCCTAAACAGATTTGGTGCAGTGGGTTGCTGAGCAGAGGGGTTGTTCGACAAATCAACAAGAATTGTGAGCTGTGCATAATAGCAGGTGTCCTGTAGCTGGTCCAGTGCCAGCTTCAGATGTTTATGACCTGCTGAAGAAGTGCCTGGGTTGATTTACAGGTGATCTCGTGACAAAGCTCTTGAACTTGACTTTTTCCTCTTATGTACTTGAAAGAACAAATGCATGTGCATGCAAATGCACATGGATGCAGGCATATTTTTTTTGTAACCTACTAAATAAAATTTACAATGTGGCTACACACTCAGGTAGAGTGTAGCCCTACATAAACTTGAAAAAACTGATAAGTTACACCTGACCCTTGAGGGACAAGGCTGTCACAAGGAATTGATTGTGCAAAGACCTCTAAAAAAATTGTATGTACAAGAAACAATGGCTTCAGAAGCTGCCAAATTGCTTAAGCTCCGCGGAGGGTCCAGAAACACATCCCAAGAGAAACATAAGCATCTAGACGATTCCAGTTTCATAGGCTGCTCTGCTTGTTAGGGAAGAATTTAAACCAACCCTACTATGGAGAGATGATGAAGGTGGTATGATCACAAAAACAACAATCTACAATGAGCATAGTGTCATTATGAAGTCATTGTATGCAACATAGTCACCTTATTTGATGGCAAGAACTGGAGATTATTAGAAGAAGAGTTGTCAAGTAATCCAATCCTTTTTGGAGATTGAACATTACATTAGAGGATGGTGATAGATCGCATGGTAAGGGGTGTATGATAAATGCTGAGCTTTCAACATGGAGCAGTTGATTACTAGGCATGGGTTAATTGATGTAACACTTGGCTTAGTTGGTTCCCACATGTGGCTTCACTTAGCATAATCACCATAATGACTTTACATGGAGGGATGCTCAACTTGATTGAGTTTAAGTCTCTCAAGAAGGATGGTGCATAGCTGCAGCATGTCACCTTAATGCCCTCGGAGATGTCCTCACCTTAGATCACTCGCTTGTGGTATTCACCTTTAAATTACTGATTGATGCGAGGAGCCAAGGAGGACTGCTTCCATTTAGACTTAACACATCTTTTCGTAAAGGAAGAGCCTTTGGGCAAAAACTCAAAGATGTGTGGACCAAGGTTTCCAACAATGTTCAAGATTTGATTTGCAAGTGGAAGCGAGCAATTAAGGAAGTGATTGAAGCTCCCAAGTCTTATGGAAAGAGGAAGGCTTTGGAGTGAAAAAAATGATGAGAGGGGCAAGAGATTTTCAAAGCACAATTCTTGTGGGTCTTAATGCCAATCCTACTGATATTGTTCTTCGTCAAATTTTAAAGAAATTAAGGATTGTATTCAAGTTTAGGAGGCTTATAAGTTTGAAGGTCTCAAGATTGAATTGAGGGCCTCATGGCATATTGTTAGGGATGCCCACATAAATTTCTACTCCAACATATTGAAGGTCAAAAGGAAAACCAAAATTGTCACATTTAAATATTCAAATGGGGTGCTTAGGGACATTGGTGCCCATTCAAGCTCATGAATTTTGGGGAGGTCTTCGAGTATCTCAAATGCCCTATTGGATTTAGGTTAACAATAATGAGAGATTTGATTGGGACAGTGATAAGCTATCAAAGAAAACAAATAAATTCAACTATTTACCTCTCATTGGTAGGTAAGATGGTAGTAGTTAAAAAAGTTGTCATCAACCAATTATTTACTACTACTACCTTTCCTTTCTCTAAAAGTGCATGGAGTAGATCAATAAAATGTTTAAAGCCTTCATTTGCACCTTCTATGGATAAAGGAGTATGGCTAGCCTTTTGTAGCAAACAATTACCTTGTTAAGAGTTGAACGAGATTTGGGTCTTGAGGATCTATATAAAAAGAACTTTAGACTTTCCCTCGCTTGGATGAAAAGTCTAATGGAGAGCATCCTTGGTCCTTATTAAGGCATTTTGGCACCCAAGTCCATATCCTAGGTGGCGGGGCATCAACTGATATGAAGTAGTTACTGCATTTCAATAGTGACATGTATGAACACACTTAGGATCGTTGGGGCAGTTTTTCACCCTTTAGTTTTATTTTCCTCAACCTTATATATATCCTTGTTCACTTTTAGGGTATACTTAATCTTGTAAATCTTTCATATTAATCTCTCAATACACTTTGAGTAGTGCTCTCTCAAGGTCCATTAGGAGAAATATGAACTTTCTTTTTTGCCCCTTAAGGGGTTTCGCTCACTCCCCTCTCTAAAAAGAGATTCCAAAATAATAATATAATAAGAGATCTTCTGAAATCAAGCAAATCTTTTTTTTTTTGTATTTTCAATAGATTTCACCTATTATTTTATTCCCAAACTGTAAGATAATGTCACTTTTTCTCAAAATCCTCATAACTAAAAAAATAGAATTTTATTTTCTCTAAAAACGGAGCCAATCATTAATATATGACTCTTTAACGCCCTTATGACTTTTCAACATGAAAATATATTAGAATCATTCTTATTCTTGTTTCTTAAAAGAACGGAAGTTAAAAAAGATATAAAATGACGTACACATAATATTTTAATATTATTTTTTACCCAAAGATACATTTTTGACTCCAGAGTTTCCTTGTAAATTTTTATCTTTTTTAGATAAGTATATGCCTATTTTTGAGCATTTATTCATTCCCTCTCAAAGCTCTAGTTTTGTTCCAAATTTTGTGTACTCTTCTCCTTCCGTCTACATTATGGTTTATTGCATACAAATTCTTCTGAAGCAACACTCAGTACTATCTATAACACTCTCTACCCTGCTACAAGCAATCTCAGGAGTGGTTTTGATACCATTTGTTGAAATCAAATAATCTCTATCTACAACACTCTACCTTGCTACAAGCAATCTCCCTCTTCAGTACTATACTATAAGATATCTTCCTCTTCAACAGTCTATACTACAAGCAATCAAGTGATAATTGAGGTATATTTATTTTTAAAATCTATGTGATGTTATTATTCTTCACAATTGTTTAATCCTTAAGTATCAATTCATAGAGAGAGAGAGGGGGGGGGAAGAGAGAGGAGAGAGGGAGGAGGGGGGGAAGAGAGAGGACTGTGTGAGATGAATTAAGAAAATAAGTAATAAAGTGACAGTCAGTAAATTAGGGCATAAGATAATATGATGTTATTGTTTTCCACTAGCCAATCTTCTGTATAAATGTGTTTAAATATCTTTGATCAATGCTTGTTGTGATATATATATATATATATATATATATATAAAATATATATTTTAGATAGAATAGAAGATAAGATTTGATGCTAATTAGAGGTAGATTAAAAGCTAAGAAGAGTCTATCATGACTAAAATCAAGAGAAAGAGACAAGATTCAACTGGGTAAAAAAGAACACAGATATAGTGAATCAAAGGGGTGTAATTGTGTGATTTGAATGTTAATCCAAGTTAAAATTGGCATATATTTTTCTTTGTAGAATACAGGTGCAGGACGTATCAAGAGAAAGAGAGATATTCACTTTCAACTGGAGGATGAATATGCACCAATGTTCAAAAGAAATGTGGAAAGGGATGATGCAATAAGATACAAGATGCAACAAGAAAGAAATGCATGGAAAAAAAAGTGGACCTTTGGGTTGATGGGTGCATTTATCCACCTGATCCAGCCACTCAAAGGCCACCACAATTTGAAGGGCTTATATCATTTATAAAGTTTGTTTGTGAAGACAATGAAGGATTGTATGGATATATATGCAGACTTGTAACATAAGGATTAGCAGGGGTTCATTAAGCCTTGACAAATATGTAGACAAGATTACAAGGAAATATGTAGTCTTTGATGGAAAATAATAGATTATTGATTGAGAAGGATTGGGAGAACTAGAGTCTACAACAAGCAATGTCTATCATTGAAGATGTTATGCATACTACACATGTGTAAAATATGGAGCTATAGTCTAAAGTTATGGACTTGAAGAAGGAGAATTGAAACATAAAGAGGAAGCTCATAAAAACTTTGGAGATTGGGTCCACTTTAAAAACCAAAGAAGCACGTCGGTGCATCCAATTAGTTAAACTAATTCACAAATTAACCAAAGGAAGTGGAGAATATCATAAGCGGATATATGCTCAATTTGCTACAACGAGACATATGTTCCCTCATACAGAGAATGATAATATTGTCAAAGTCCTAAGCAAGGATATGGTAAAAAATGCATCGAAAAATTGTAAATTCAGGGACATTCTAGATGGTGTCGCAAGTGAACATCTTAGGGATATGAGCAACTTGTTTACTGCTACAGATGCTCAAGGATTATGTGACAAGGTAGAAATGAGTTCTGAGTTATACAGTATTCTCTATTAACAATTGGATACATGTTTTAAGCAAGTCTTCAAAACTAAGCGAGTAATGCCTCTGTCAAAATCATTTCATGTGAAGAAGGCTCGAAAATAACTAAGTGAGAAAGTTTTAGAACTAATTGGTGAGCCAACGCATCCGGAAAATATATACATATTGAAGTATGGTTCGAAAGAAGTTGCATTTGTATTGAATACATCCAACAACTTTGTATTGGATATATGTAGGGTTCAAATTGCTATGGTCAAGTTCTACAATATGTCTATGGAAGAATGTATTGGATATATGTAGGGTTCAAATTGCTATGGTCTACAATATGTCTATGGAAGAATGTAGAGGCAAGCTTAAGTTTGTCCTCAAACTTGATGAGAGTGAGATTATTAAGGGGCAAAAACTTGAACGTGCGAGTATAACACTTATGAATCGAGCATTGGATACCAACATTGATGAAAACCATCCTTTATACTTCAGTGTACAATCAGAGAATGAAATATGGTGGCTTGCAACATTTGTAGTACCAAAGGAGGACTCTTAAAGTTTTTTTAACCTCAATAATATACCCAATGTTATTCAACAACAAAATAATGGAGCAATTTTACACAACGAGGGGTTTGGGGACTATCAAGTTGAATGGCATCTTGTAGGTTTTGATTTATCAAATGCAGCAAATGCAAAATTTCTGTGCATATATTGTATGCAAACTAGGAAGAAAGGGAAAGATGGAAAGAAATAATGGCTTGCCAAGGCCGCTTGGTCAACAAGGTTCTCCAACACATAATCAAAAAGTCGTGAGAAACGGAATGCTAGTTCTAGTGGATCCGAATTGGCGCCCTATTTTGGAAATCCCACTAACAAGGGTACACTTTTGCACATTGCATTGTTTGGTTAGAATAATTGAGAAGCTAGTATATGAATATATATGCTTTGCATACAATATGCGACATGTGTCAGAAGATGATGCTACATGCAAGAAGGTAGAACAAGTCCTCTCTAAAGTTGGATTGCAGGGGGGCCAAGTAGAAATAAAAAATGATATGAGAAAAAATCAGACAAGAGTGGAAATATCCCTTGTAAACCATGCTTTGGTGGACCCAAGGCTAGGAAGTTTATATCTCCACCTCGAGATGAGGAAGGCAATATACTTGTAAAAAAACGAGAGAAGTATAAAGCT
Source organism: Lygodium microphyllum (assembly GCF_053477565.2). Taxonomy (NCBI): domain Eukaryota; kingdom Viridiplantae; phylum Streptophyta; class Polypodiopsida; order Schizaeales; family Lygodiaceae; genus Lygodium; species Lygodium microphyllum. Next base: position 34,320,111 of record NC_141164.1, on the reverse strand, counting down.
TGGAAAAAGTTGCACCTTGCTTTTCTAGATTGGAACAATGGGAGACGAACAAGGATTGCAAAGGCACAAGTGTGGATACACCTAGATAGATTAGCAACTCTCTTACAAAAGTTGAGGTTTAGGGATGGTATCAATGCCAATACATTTAAAGAGACAATTGCTAAATTTCATAAGTCCATGGTGGAGGCATGGACTACAAACAACATAACACACTACATGGTCAATATTGTCATTATTACAAAAAGAAATCATCATTTCGAATTATTTTGTGTTTCTAATCTCTCTTCTTGTGCAACATATACTTGAAGCACATGGTTTATACTTTGTAAATCAAGGAAGTTTGGCAATATGGTCAACTCAAGGCATGGAACGGTCTCACTGGCAAGCTCGCTATGCTTTTCAAAAGGCAACTGATCATGGAGGTGGCATACATAATTTCAATTCTATGAGGCAATTATTACAATGGTGGTATAGGAGATTAGAGATACGATACGAGGAAAAAGAAAAGAAGTCCAAAACATCTCAAGCAGAATTTATAAGTAGGGAAATATATGAAGTGAGAAAAGCAAGACATGAAAACAACACAACTAGACAATACCATGTAGAATGGTTGGCAACTCAAGAGAGAGATGGCAAGATATAGAGACCTAGATAAAGATAATACTTTTGATGCATTTAGAGTCCACGAGAGAGCACATGTACTAAGGATATGACACATCAACACTCTCATCTTTAACATGAGATGTTTTGCAAAATTTGTTTAAAATTTTGAAGGTTTGTCACTATGTTTTTAAATTATGAAAAGTCAATTTTGAAATCCTAAGACAAAGATACGAAAATTCCAAAACTTGGAACATTTACTAGCCTAGAGAGAGGGGCATGAGAGGAGTGGTAGGAGACAGAGAGAGGCATGGATGGGGTGGAGAAATGAAATAAAATGATAATTTTAAAGTTTATTTACACCACAGAAAGTTTAAGAGTTTCGTATTTAAGTCAAGTCTCTCCTTTCATTTTTTCCCATTACTCTTCACTTTACCCTCCATCTTTATATCCTTCATTATCACAACCATGGTATGTTCCAAGCTTCTTATCAAGAAGGCGCCTGCACGAGCAAGAACTCAACACTCTTCCGAATCTAGTGAGCATACAATGAGTGATAAAGGTCCCGTAGTGGCCAACAACGATGGCTCTATTGTGGCCACCAATGGTGGCCCTAGTGTGGTTAACAATGATGGTTTGCCATTGTCCATAAATGGTGGTCTACATGCTCTAGTTGCTCCACCTCCCACTACTGCTCCAACTGGTAATACATGTCCTCCAACACATAAGAAGTGAAGATGAAGACCAGACATAGTTGCACTATGTGAGATAAGGAAATTCCAGAAGAGTGCTAAGTTGATTATTCCTAAGGCACCATTCTCTAGGTTGGTGCAAGAAATACTGCAAGTTTTACACTTAGGGCATCATCACAACTTCTTTTCAAGGAACCAGGCAAGGAATGTGGAGCGATGGTCAAGCCAAGCCTTGCTTGCTCTCCAAGAAGCAGTTGAAAGTTACTTGATTGATCTAATGAGTGATTGTCAACTTTTAGCAATTCATGTCTGACGTATCACTATTAAGCCCATAGATATTGTTCTCATTCATAGGATCCACAACAACAAGGATGCATTTAATTTTAATGTCAACAATATGTTTGAGAAGCTACCTTATAATTGAATCTATGTTTTTAGCTCAAGTTTGGTTGTAGATTGTAAGGAGCTTAGTTTTGGGTTATCTTTCCAATAGGCCTTCAAGTATTTGATAGTAGTGGTTTGCAAAATGGAGCTAAATTTTGCATGGCTCTAGTTGTACTTGGTGCGATGCACTATCTATTGTGTATTTCATGGTTTCGTAATGTCAAATCTAATATGTGATATTCTATTTTGACCATGATTTGCATTGTGTGTATTTTTAAGTTTCTAATTTTGAAAGTAGTTTCATTGAGGATAAATTCAATGCGCAATCATGCACACGTCAATGATCAGTTATACATGGGCCACTGCACTATATCTTTATTGTAATGAGCGGTTTGGCAACACTATATCCGATATGCGATGTTCCATTTGACCCATGACTTATTTTTTTGTGAATTTTTAAGTTTCCAATGTTTCACGTAGTCTGGTTGACAACACATTTAATATCCAATGTTTCGTGGAGATTAACAACAATAGGGATGTACTATTAAAACATATATGGAATGTAGCTTCCAAAGAGATTTTGTAAAACCCTGGTTGTAATGGGTCCCATGTAAAATGTTATGAATATGAATATAAATTTTTTGGCGTATCTTATTTTTGTTTCTTCACTTATTATTTATTTTATTTATGTCTTTGAGTTATCGTTACATGTGTTCAAACAAATACATGTTGCGCATGAACTCGATAAAGCACTACGTATTAAATTTAGGGTACGAATTGTGTTGCATACAAATCTGACAAATAAACGTAACATTCAAGTAAAAAATAATAATAAACGATACGTGTGACAAACTACATTGCACGCAAATCCAACAAACATTGGTTTTCATTACTTCAAGAGAAGATTACAAAGTGCATTACATTGGTGATGAGATATCATTTGGCTATAAGTACATCTACTCTCTCCTAGGGTTCTTCGAGCTACACTCCCCATGGTCAGAGCTATTCTTGATCATAGGTAGCAACAAATTTTGCCCTATTAGTTAATGCCTAATGATATTGGGGACTTGAACACCAGAAACCATGCCACGTGCCACCATGGAAAAAAGTGGCCCAGACCTAGTACTAGAGAATAAGTAGAGAAGCTTTGAACATCGAAGTAACACTACTTTCTCTAAGTTGGAGTTGATTGGTATGGTCTTGATGAAGGGCCCAGCCTTCGTTAGTGCCCTCAACTTCAGAAAGTTCATAGCAAAAGTTGGAGAGTATGTCTTATAAAATACAATAATGTTGCTCATAAGCTGGCTGATATACTCCTTCAATGCCAAGTCCTGCACCCTTCCTTGGCTACTAGATCGGCCATCTTGTCTAGATGAAAATTCATCTATATAGACAATGTCCTGCATCACACGAGTTTAGTGTCAGACTCATTGTGTCGGACTCACTATGCATGGAGTGCTCTAAAGATATATACATTGGATTCGCGCGCAAATTTACCAGTAGGGCCTCTAGGCCCCCAGACATGAGCCTCCGGACAGAGCTGCTATGGAGGCTAGATCTCGATAAAAATCTATCCCAATGGTTCTAATGCCCTAGATGCCCTACTAGTAAATTTACATGTGAATCCGATAACATTACCTTCTCTGTATCATCTATTTGCTACTGTAATGGAGCATCCAGGTATGCTTCTGTAACTGGGCCACCCTCGTCTCTCTCCTGGGAAAGTGCTATCTAATTGAGTCGAGGACCAAAAAGGCTTTCTTGCAACCGCTCTAACTTCTCATCTAAGATCTCATACTCTGGCACCACATCCTTAATCTGCTCTTAGGTGCTCACAATGGCAGAGATGCCATCGACACTCGTGCCATCATATCGAGCCACCTCATCAACATGTGCTGGGACATCTTGTATATCAAAATCTATAAAATCACCATGTGCATCACGCACCATGATACAATATAGTTCTTTTTCTCTTAGCTCTAAAATTTCTAATACATCCTACGTGATTAGATATTCCACCCCCTCGATGGTGATAGCATGGAGAGAAGTGAGGGGTGGCTCATTGCTTGTTGTCGGCATCTCATCAGGGTAAGAAGGTGGGTGTACAATGGCTAAGCTCTGTGCTATCTCTATGGTTGGATCAAGTGCAATCTCCTCAGGTTTCCTCTCGAAATACTCTAGCTGTGGCTGAGAGGGTGCATCGATGTCTTTGCACTGTCCTCTTGCACCTCAGTGCACAAAAGATATATGGCAAATGATGTATCATGCTCAATGAGATCCATCGTGGCGTGGTCCTGGGATGAGGTGGGCATTGCTCTGGCACGGAGATGCTATCCCACATGCACGAGGACTCGATTTATCACCTTTGCATGGCTTGATCCAGCACATAAACTATACAAGAAATCTATGGGGACCCATCTAAGAGAAAATTCTAGAATAGAGCAAGTGAGAGGAGAGGGTTTGTTGCATCACAAAACGATGACACTATAGTAGAGCTAGGGTCTACGGCGGAAAGCGAGATATCTAAACTCAAGGTCACGCAAAAGCTAGGGTATATCTGGTCTCCTATGTGTGCGTAGCATATGGAGCTAATCCATGTGGTGAAGGTAGGAGTGGTAGCCATGGCACACAAAGAGAAAAGACATGAGAGTATAAGTGTAGGGAAGTAGAGAATGAAAGTGAAAATGAGTTTGGAGTTATAACTTTTATGTATCTAGGGTTTTAAATAAAGGTTCTTTTTTAACCCTAAAGTTTCAAATTAAAACTCTTACCTTAGTTTTTTTATTTCAATACTTTAAAGTCAATGTTAAATTACTCATATAGACAAATGCTTCGCTCTACATTATTATATCCTCGAATATACTTGGATCGTTGAGTATATTCAAGTCCAACTAGAGAAAATATAGAAATCTTTTAAGAAAAGAAATCTAAAAGACCTTCAAAATCACTTGGATCCAATTTAATATTAAAAATTAAGAAATGAGTAGAAGAGATGAGCTATAATATATCATTATGCAAAGACAATATTACATAGATGATAGAACTCCAAGCCTGCAATTTAATTATGATTTTAATCAGCACGATTGACTAATTACATTATGTATTATCGCACACTTAGATCACAGTAAACTAAGATGATCTAAATTGAAAGTACTCAAAATTTTTAAAAAGTTTGTATTCGTTCTTTATTGAAAAAACTTACAAGGATTCCACCATCTCAAGGATATGTGGAGAAGGACATTGTTTACATGTCATGGATTGCTCACTACACGAATCCTGACTTTTCTTAGAAGTTGCAGAGGGGCTCATTGGATATTAATTGGATTTTTTGTCTCAGAAAATAAATGGGCCAATGGCTCTCTATGCTGACCACAAAAGGATTATGACCATTCCACAAGATAACCACATCTATGAGAGCTGTACGAGTCTCATGTCGGGTATCTTGATCCAAGCTGATCCACTCCCCTCAAGTCGCCATCTTCTATATTGAAAGCGAATGCACATAGTTTGTCTAGCGATGAAATACTTGTAATAAAAACAAAAATAATGGTAAGTAAATGCGACTAACACAACAATTCATCTAAGCATGACTGAACACAGTACCCTCCCATGGCGAAAGATGAACCACTAACTAGGTAGAGGCTGCAAATACATTGCTGGCCATGAAAACCTGCAAGAAAACTCTTATTCTCACCATGAAACCATGCCCTCAAAACACACAAGAGAGAGGCACACAAGAAATTAGGAAATTCTTCCATCCTCACCCTCTTCCTCACTCTCCATGAGATCTTGCATGAAGCATAAGAGAAAGAGACAAGAACAAGAAGGCAAGTGTTGTGCCAAATGAGGGAGAGAGGAAAATGAGCTGTGAAAAGAGAAGATAAAGGAAGAGAGAGAGTGTAACCACCTCAACCTCCCACCTCCTCAAATCCCATGACTGCAACCACCTCCTTTTCCTTTCTTGAATTGAAATATTAAAATTGCATACATTTTTCTAAGATCTAAAAGACCCTTCATTTTGAGAATGGGACAAAGGTGTTTGACATTTCTTTTTCCTAGCACAATATTTTATAATGTGAGCTTTTTGGACTACACATTGTTTTTACATTGCTTTATATTTGCTTTTTTACAAAGGGATATGATTGAGTTAGTTTACAAAAAGTGTTTCCATGTTGAGCACATTTTGGTATCTATTTTTGCATTGATTTCCCGGTTATCATTTCCCCCATGCTTAAGTGTGAAGCGTCCCCATGAACAAACTTGAAGAAGAACCACGATCAGCACTTGGAAAAGTTTTTATCTTCATCATCATTCGTTGGATCTTTGTCTTCTTGATTATTTCTTTTTTTCTTGGGGGGAAAAGAGTTGAACACACATCAAACAAAAAGAAAATCACACAATTAGGTCGTATTTGCCTAGGTTACAAGCACACCAAATCAAACAACATAGATCACAAAAGATAGAGTTTTTCAACAAATTTGCATATGAGGATGGGCATCACACTCAACATAGAATGAAAAATAACCACTAGTGAAGCACATAAGAAAACTCGAGAAAGACAATCATTCAGCGTACCATCACTAAAGATACAACAATATAGTTCTCCACCCGATTAGAAAGGAAAAAGAAAGGTAGATTTTATTCATATCAGCTTTTAAAGAAAACAAAAAAGAAAAGTTTGGTGTGTATTGAAGGAATGTAAACTTGGGAAGAGAAGAGAAGATGGAAAGAAGCTGCATGTAAATGGATTTTAGGGAGGGTTATTTTGGTGAAAGGTTTTAAATCTTAGCTTTATTGTGTGGCAAAGAAATAATCGTGTTGAAAGACAAATAAGGAAAGAAGAGGATGATGCTTGTCAGTAGGCTGATGGAAGAAAGGAAAAATCTATCCGCCATATCTTCGTTGCACAACAACAATCGCCTATTAGAGAGAGGAAAAATCCGTAGGGCCACAATTGGAGAGGAAGAGCAGATGAAGGAAAGGAAATTTGCTGCCCGTGGAATCAAGGTAAGGGTCGGATTTGGATCGCTGGTTGTGGGATTCGTCCAATGGGCCGGATCATTGCTGATAATTATGGACTGCACGTGACGGTAAGCCAGCTCGCAAGCGAGCGGCCATACACTGGGTTGCGCTGGCTGGACGTACCACTGCTGGTTCACTCCGACTTGAGATAGCGGAACTGGTCGTGGATGGGCCATAAACTCTTGGTGATTATTCTTTGATGTTGTACTATTACCGTCGCTGTAGGATAGTGATGTCGTCATGGACGTTGTGGTGAAACTGGGCTTCCGTCGCACTTTCCATTTTGCTAACCTTTGTGTGCTCCACGACTGGCAGATATAGCTTTGTTGATCGTTCCATTTCTCCACCGGATGTTGTGGTCCTATAAGGCCGGCTGTTGGTGCACAACGCTGTGTGTTTGGGCATCATTGAGGGAATGGTAGCAGGCTTGGAAATTCTATAGCAAAAACCATTACATGACACGCTAAGTGATGGATAGGGAAGTAGGTGAGATTGGTGGAGAAGAAAGATACTAGTCGTAGTAGATGGATGCCACCCGACTGTCGGAGTAGCAGATCAACTTCGGAACAAGTAGCTTGATGCATTTACCATCTTCTTTTGCAACTCATCAAGTGTAGTCATGTAGAGCATTGGTTCTTGATCTTCCCACCATCTTTGTAAGCATAACTTCAATCCTTACCTCATGTTCAGCACAAGCATTCCCTTTCATTTGAGGATTCATTGACCAAAGAACTCCTTCGAAAGAACCACAAGATCTCTACAACTTCGTCTTCTTTATCTTCTTATCAGATCTCCTTTGCATTGTACTCTTGAGATAGTCTTTGATTCTCTATCATGAAAATGATAAAGCATGATCTTGAAACCCTCAAACCTTGTCATGGCCATGGCTTCAAAACCCCTCTTTCTTGCAAGCTCCATAGCCACCTCCTTTCCCTTCCAGTGCACTAAATGAATAGCACCTTGCCATGGCACAAGATGACGACTAGGTAGAGGTTGCAAATACATTGCTGGCCATGAAAACCTACAAGAAAACTCTCCTTCTCACAATGAAACCATGCCCTCAAAACACACAAGAGAGAGGCACACAAGAAATTAGGAAATTCTTCCATCCTCACCCTCTTCCTCTTCCTCACTCTCCATGAGATCTTGCATGAAGCATAAGAGAAAGAGACAAGAACAAGAAGGCAAGTGTTGTGCCAAATGAGGGAGAGAGGGAAATGAGCTGTAAAAGGAGAAGATAAAGGAAGAGAGAAGGTGTAACCACTTCAACCTCCCACCTCCTCAAAGTAAAAGGAGAAGATAATGGAAGAGAAAGGGTGTAACCACTTCAACCTCCCACCTCCTCAAATCCCATGACTGCACCCACCTCCTTTTCCTTTCTTGAATTGAAATATTAAAATTGCATACATTTTGCTAAGGTCTAAAAGACCCTTCATTTTGAGAATGGGACAAAGGTGTTTGACCTTTCTTTTTCCTAGCACAATATTTCATAATGTGAGTTTTTTGGACTACACATTGTTTTTACATTGCTTTATATTTGCTTTTTTACAAAGGGATACGATTGAGTTAGTTTACAAAAAGTGTTTCCATGTTGAGCACATTTTGGTGTTTATTTTTGCATTGATTTCCCAGTTATCAAAGACCTATGTCAATTAAATCAAGGCATGCAAAGTAGTAAAAAAGATTTACTTGAATGTGAGATCAGATTGGTTGACCTTGTACTCAATCGTCTCATCAAAATGCATTCTTTTGACTTGCCAAGACTCACCCAAAGAGCTGATTCATCCATTCCTTGGATGGACACTTGCATTGATAAGTAATCTTGGTTTTCTTCAGAACATCACATGAACCAGAAAAATGTGCAAACAATGAGAATGGAATAAACCAACTAAGATGCACATCTTTGGAGCCTGTGGTGGGTTTCATGGCATTATTCATGTCAGATTTTATCTTGGACCTACATGTTCATGACAACTCCAAGCTACCAATCAACCATTCACCACTAGATAGTGGCGGCAACGGGACATGTTGCAATCTCTGGCTTTTTACTACATACAATGAATTATAAAAAAAGATATTTTGAGTTGCAAGTTGACTTGCAGAGTTATTATCATAGATCAAAGAACCTATGTCTTCATGCCAAACATGTATCTTGCCGCTCAAACATTCCACATTATGCCATTCATGCAAATTTGATGGATATAGAGCTATCAGTAAAACAAGATTGAACACTACAAAGATTTTTAAAAACAACTTTGATGTAAAATAATAAACAATGATAAAATTTAAAAACTTACTATTTTGTTTATAATTTGTAATGTAGTTCTCGTCGTGTATAAAGATTTGTTTGTGTGTATAAACATGTTGGATCAACACTTCTGTTATTGTACTTGTTCCATTAAACACTTTTTTGAACTCTAAAATTCTACCTTTCCAATGTTTGATGGGGTTTGCAACATCCTTGTGGCTTACCTTGAAACTCCCTCGAGTACTTGGGTGCACCAAAATCCAATTCAACTTATAGTACTTATCACAAATCCAATTGTTGCCATTATCTTTTCTATTGAAGACCTCCATTGCAAGTATGTTACTAATGTTTTTCCTCCGTAAAGACATCTATAATAATCAAATACAAAAGCTACCTATCAGCATGTGTATAATTTGCAAATGTTCTCTCCTAATGAAACGAAATTTAAATGGAGCAATTAAAAAGAACAGTGTACATGTAATTCTTTTCACAAAGAAGTCCAGAGATATTGAACAAGAAGTTGACTTATAACAAGACCATTGTTCCTTCATTGACAAATTTCGAGAGTAAAAAAACAAAAGAAATCTTGGGTCAAACCATACATATAACTTAGATAGGCTTTGTCCAAATGAGTTGAAACTTAATCCTGGAGCAACATAAAAAAATGACAATATACATGTGGCTCTCTTTGCAAAGAAGCCCAAAGATGTTGAAGAAGTTGAGTTTATAAAAAATATTGTTCTCCACCCTTAGAGTCTCTTGGAGTAAAAAAACAAAGGAAAGCTCAGTATGCATATATAGCTTGCATACATTTTGTCCAAACGAGATAAAATTTAACTATGGAGCAGCAAAAAAACAAGACAACATATCTGTAACTTTATTTATAAAGAAACCGTAAGATGTTGAAGAAGAAGTTGAGTATTCAAAAGATCATTGTTCTTGATTGTAAGAGTCTCCTAGAGTACCAAAACAAAAGAAATTACATGTTAGAGAATGCATATAACTTGCACAGGTTTTGTCCAAACGAGATAAAACTTTACCATAGAACATCCATGGAAGAGAACAATATACTTGCAAAGTTTTGTGAAAAAAATCTTAGGGCTTTGGTAGAACATGCTCTGCTCTCATAAAACATGTGAAACTCACTCTGTGTTTGTGTGAAATTTCACAAGGTTACAGATAGGGCAAGCAAAAATGAGGGTGTAAGATTTCATCAGGAAAGAAGAAGCAGGGAAAGAGATATTATAAATTTCAGTTCCGCCTAAGAAAGAGGGGGAAACTGAAAAGGGGAGAAATGAAAAGTCAAACATAAAAAAATAAGAAAATGAAAATTTGAGTCACAAACTTCCAAGAAGTGTTAGCATTGTATTCCCCACATTTCCCCTTACTTTATTGTTGAGGGAAGATTTGGGCCAAGATATGGCTAGAAGATTCATGTTACATGAATTTGGAATCCCAACTCTCTCATTGGTTAGGCCTATACTTGTTTATTCACTCCTTAAGGGGCAAAAAAGAGAGTCCATATTTCTCCTAATGCTTTCCCCCCTAGATGTGTACTCATATTCTTGCAACCCTAAATCCAACAATTGGTATCAGAGTAGGCTTCAACCTCTTGGACAAAGTTGTCAACACCTTGTGCTTGATTTCCTCAAATTAGGATGAGATTTGGAGAGTGTTTATAGGGTGAAAAATATTGCAAGAAAGTCCATAAGGGCTTGACATCTTCTCCTAAATGTATACTTGCATTTCTACAATCTCTAATTTAACCATTGATATCTGAGCGGGCTTTGACCTCTTGGGCAGAGTTTTCAGCACCCTCTACTCAATTTCCTCAAATCGGAATGAGATTTAACAAGTATTCACATGTCAACAAATGCTGGTGAAGGCCCACAAGGACTCAATGTCATCAGATTTTTGATTCAGGTTTGTTTTGGCCTTCATTTGCACTATTTTCAGTACTATGTAAGCTATTTTTCCTTTCATGTAAAAATTTTAACATTAGTCAATTCTTTAAGTAAGAGCCCCTACAATCCCCTACAAGTTCCAATTCTACTCCAATTATTGTTAGAACACCACCAATACAACCTACTCAATTGCGAGTGCTAGCCCCACTTACTTGGTTGCATTGTATGAATATGGATTGAATAATTCATCATGCGTAAACTCCAAAGTGTGTTGTATTTATTGATGAAATAAATTTAGTAGATTCGTTGGGATAGTACAGATGTAAAGGCTCAAGCTTTAATTGCATTGTCTATTCAATGTACCATAATCATACATATTTGCTCATATAAGAAAATTAAGGATGATTGAGATACTCTTACCTATTTGTATCAAGAAAGAAGTAAGGCCCATGTTGCTTATCTGCATAAGTAGTTAGAGAGTAAATCAATGGGCTATTAATGATAGTATTTTTTCACACTTACAAATGCTTTATATATACTAGAGATCAAGAAGAATTTGTTGCCAATTTCTGCACTTGCCAAGATTGTCTTGATTGTGAAGTTTGCTGATGACATGATCATGATCTCTCTTATAGTGATACAATTATTATTTCTAGTTCACTATGCCATTGGTTGTATAAGCTCAATAACTATGGAAAATGTAAGGAAGACATAGCATATGTAGTTGTAGATTTGCATGCAACTTCTGTAATATTTTCATGCAATTAAAAGTTAGTTGGTTAGTTTAAAAGTTAGTTAGCAATTAGTAAGTTAGTAAGATTACTAACTAAAGACTAACTAAAGTAAAAACTAACTAACATTAATAATTAACGATTTTTATTTAATTAAAAATATATGTTAAAAAAATTGAGAGTTATAATCTAATATTTTTCTCGGATTGATAAGGACCGTAGCCACCCTTCACGGAAGTTACAATGTGAATGAGAGTTATGAGCCATATTAATCACTAGTGTTAATGTGTATAGTATGGATGGTCCAAAAATATTAGATTTTTGGAAAAAAATAGCATATTTTATATGTTTTAGATATTATATTAAAAAGTTATGGAGATTTCTAGAACTGAATGTCATATTTTTTAAAAAAAGCAAGTGATGTTTTAGCTAGTTTTGGAGATTATATATATATATATAAAGAGAGAGATTGACAAAATCGCGTGCGCCTCAATCACAGTTTGTAGTAGACAGCACTTCGAACAGGGAGAAAAAGAGGGAGTGATCTGAAAGATTTCTAATCAAGTGTCTTGGGGTTTTACCCCCTAGATGCATGCTTTGGTCATCTGAATTTTGCTAGTTTATTGTACCTACAAAAATGTGATATGGTGTCTTCATTGCTGCCTACACTTGAGGTGTTTAGAAAATACATTTGTGAAGATTGTGCATTGGATGTGATGTAGTGTGCTTCATTTCCAAACTACAACTTGTACATAGTGATGTTTACAATCCCATGTAGACATCATCTTTTGCCAAATACTTGTACTTTGTGATTTTCATTGATGCTATTCTAGGCATGTATGGGTATGGTTTAAAAGCCAAGTTCAAAGTGTTTTTATGCTTCAAATAGCTAGTTAGCATAGCTAAAAATTTCTCAGGATGTAAAGTGGACACTCTTTGTTAAAATCAAGAAGGGGAGTATATGTTTAAGAAATTTAATGCATATTTGGCTAAATGTGGGATAAAACGTAAATGTACACTATCATATATACCATAGGAAAATATTGTAGATGAGAGAAGAATAAATCACTCATGGAGATGGTATGATGCATGATTAGCATTCAAGCTTTGCCACATAGTTTCTAGCTTCATGCTAGTTTATGTACAACCTATGTACTTAATAGGTATCCCATTAAGGATTTGTCAATCTATTAGACTTGGCATAGCAAAAAGGCATTTATGGTTCACTTGCATGCTTCTGATTGCTTAACTTATGTTTTGATACCAATGCAACAACGTAAGAAGTTTGAAGACGTCTGTAAAGTGAGGTTTTCTTGGATACAATAATGAAAGTAAATATTGTACAATATATTGTCCACAAGCTGAGTGTATATTGGTTAACTGTGATATTGTCTTTGTAGAAGATGTTCAACCTTTAGTTTCATGTGTAGAAGAGATAGATGAATACTTATAATATATCTATCACACTTTGTTGCCTCTTTTTAGTGGTGTACATCACACACAGTGCCAAGTGAGGTATTTTTTAAGTCTACATAGACATCTCATAATGCCATAGATTAATCAAATTTTTATACAAATATGAATGATGCACTTCTGATAAGAGAGCATTATATGATAGTAAGCAAAATGCACAATTGACTAGTACTTATTCAGGCTCTCACAGTGCCTTCTATGCATCAAATTGTTATGTGTTGGATGTTTCTAGTCTATGTGATGAGGATGAGCCAATCTCTTTTGAAGAGGCATAAAGTCAAAAAATTGGATGGCTACTATATATAACCTAAATATGGTGCTATTATAAAAATGGTACTTCATTCTTATGTGCTTTGCCTCTTGGCAAGAAGGCCATTGGTATCAAGTGGGTTTACAAGTGAAAGTGCAATCCAAATGGTAGTATTCATTACTACAAAGATAGACTTGTGGCAAAGGGGCATGCTCAGTAGAAGGGCATTGACTTTGATAAGACATTTTCTTCCATTAGCCGTATAATAACTATTCATAGCATTTATCTATTATTAGCTCATAATAATTAAAATACACATTAGTTGGACATGAAACTACATCTCTGAATGGTAATTTACATAAGGAAGTTTATGTTTCTTAGTCTCATGATTTTGTGTAAAAAGTGAAAGGAAATAAAAAATATAGATGGAAAAAGAAAATGCATGGTCTGAAGCAAGCACCTCGAGCTTGATATAGGTGAAGGGAGTGAGCCTTGAAGTGGAAGCACGGAGTGGAAGCAAGTGCTATGGTGACTTGCTATGGTGAAAGGAGCAAGGGCAAGAGAGAGAGAGAGACACAAGATATCGGAACTCCAACAATCACAATGTGTGACTGGCCCTTCCTTTATTCAAATATCATTAAAAGAATAAAGAATAAAGTGACAGTGATGGACGCCCGCTACATATAGTGTACAAGTGTGCAGGTATGTGGGTACTATCAGTGTAACTATGACATGAGGATGAAGGCGGATGTAGGGCGACGTGATTTTTGAGAGGGGGGGTTATGGCACCTCTATATATCCCTATGATCTGATTATATCAGCCTAATGCTAGTTGTCCACACTCCTCATCGCCACTCTCGGCTTTAAAAATGCCTACCCAAATCAGGAGATCAAAAACCACTCTTTCTCTCTCTTCCCTCTCTCTCTTCCAAGTGGTGGTTCATGTGGGAGAAATCACGAAGAAGAGGGGTTAAAGGATGCTTGTCCGGTGGTGATTCGATTGCTCCAAGATCAAGAGGAGGCTGAGGGAAGGTGTTCATCATTGAATAATGATCATCAACAGTCTGTATCAATTATTAAAAAACGCGCAACACGCGCATAAGTGGTATGCCTCATTTTTACAAAGGAATTTTTTTTTTAAATGTTTGATGTTTGAAATGGAATTCATACGGAACAAAAATTTGTTTGGATCTTTTTTGCATTCTGATTGAGGGATGTGCATTGAAAAAATGTAGATCCATAATAATAAATAGTGACAAAAATTAAATTATAGCCCAAAAAGTGCATTTTGTGTAAAAATGAAGGTTTTATTAGTTTCGGGTGGGAAAAAGAGATGCGCATGGGATAAAATTCTGAGACAAAACATCTTTCAACTATCATAATCGGTCACTAATCTTAATTTAGAAAATAATATATTTGTTATGCACAAATAAATAGAGAAAAATAGCTTAAAATGGGAAAAAATAGGATTTTCGTGTTATAAAAATCAAGAAAATTATGATTCGTGATTGTGGATGTATAACAAAGCTGAGGCATGAAGTTTGGATTCATTTTGGCTTTTTGTATATGTTATAGTTCATGGTTTTATTCCGTTTTATGCGAAAAATACATACAAAATAATACCCTACATCTATGCAATGCAGCATAACCTAAACGTTAGAGGGAAAGGGTGAGGTTAAGAGATTGAGAGGGATGAGAGGGTGTGAATCTTTGAAATATTTGATTGTGCATTCCATTTAGAATTGCGATATTTCAGTTTAAGAGGCTAGTAGCACAAGGAATCGGTGCTAGTCTCCATACATCGAAGCATACATTTAGTGAAAATCATGAAAGGGTTGTTTTTTCCCACATCACAAAATGCTGATTTGTTAAATTATTTTTGTGCACTAGGATCATATGCACTATGTATAACGCATGATATGGTATTAGTCTTGGATTGCATAGCAATTGTCTTCCTAGTATATGACTTATACGTGGAGTGAAAAAGAGCCTTGCTATAGGGCAGTTGTACGCTTTCATTAGGACTGTTTGGTGAGGACTTATACATTCTTGGATCGTACAAAATAAGAAAAGAGTGGAGTCTGTGCGTTATGTTTTACATGTTGAAGCGATGCATCTTGGGGCCAATCCCCGAGGTGTAGGAGAGTTGTAGTGGAGCCACGGCAATCAATCGAGGGGAGCTTCTTGCTGTTTGTGTGACGAGGCACTGTGCCTACATGTTATGGGATCTCCCTTTGAGGAGAAGGGAAGGTAAACATTGGACTACATGTAAACTATAAACGCATAATTAAGTCTATCTAGTGTACATCGGTGTATTATAGATGCTCCTGGCCTGGGAGACCGTGTGGTGGGGTTGTCTGTTGTGTGCATGAGGTCCAGCTTAGTGCGAAAGCCAGTGTCGGCCCATTTTAGGTCCCATCAGTGGTGCGTCTGTCGGGAGTCGCCAATTAGTGGTGGTTCCGAATCTAGGGTTTCTAGGGACCAAATAGTTGGTTTATGTCCTTTGACAAGAACCGTAAAGCCGAAATAAAAAAAGTAGAACATGTTGAGAGGGCTAGGCGGCGGTTGGAGATTGTAAAACGTTATTTTCCTCAAAGAAGCAGATCACTACACATAAGCAGCAGTGGTTCTAATGACCTAAGTGTAATAAGTAGCCCTTTGAGCACAAGAAGAAGTCTTAGTACTTCCCCACTTCCAGTCAATCAACCCACTTCAAGTGGGGGTGTAGCTTTACCTATACAAACTCCTATTGTCAATCCAGTTGTAGCCATGGCACAACCCATTGCAATTCCAGTAGGGACACTGGATTTATCGGCATTAGGAGCACCTTTGCCCATCTTCCATGGGTTAGCAGAAGAAGATGGAGAAGTCCATATTAAGGAGTTTCAAATGCTCATGTTCAATTATCGAATCCAAGACGAAGGACACCTAATGATGTTCTTCAATATGACGTTAAAAGAAAGGGTAGCAGTATGGTATCACAGTCTAGAGGCTGGAACCATAACTAGCACTGACCAATTCTTCACGGCCTTCCATAGAGAGTTTTCTCTTGAGAGGGGTGGACAATATTGGTTGCCTGTCTTGAATACTGTCCACCCCTCTCAGGAGAAAACTCTCTATTGCCATTCCAATTCTTCACGGTCTAGAGGCGGGATCCATAACTAGCACTGACCAATTCTTCACGGCCTTCAGTTGTAAGTGCTGAGGTGGCCAACATTTCCCTAGGAATTATCAGAATGTCAAATATGATATCTGCGGAAAGTCTGGCCACTTAGCTACTACTTGTTGGAGTAACAACAGTTCTCTCTAACAAGGGAGTAAACTGCCAGGTCCAGTTAACCATTGCGCACAAGGGCATAATCTCCAGCAAGATGAGGGACCAAGACAAATACTGCAATGAGGAAAGGCTATTGTAGAGGAGTTACCTCACAACAGTGGAGTCAGTCTTATTGAGGCTGTATGTGTCAATGACACTGAAACTTCTAATTTACGAGCCATAACAAGAGGTCAAAAGATTAAAGAGGGTGAGAAAGGAACTATAAAACCTGTCGAGGGAAACCCTAAGCAAGATGCTAGGGGAAAGGAAGTTCTGAATCCTGATATGGAAGGTGGACCTCTAAGGCCTGTTGATAGTAAATTTGATCCCAAGAAGGATAAGGGATTGCTAAGAAAGAAGGCAAAAGTTAAAAAAGAGGCACCAAAGCCGGTCCAAAGACTAAAGGAGAGAATGGTTTGGCGCGAGAAGAGAACTTTGGCTAACTACCACGACTTTGATCTAGCAAGTTCTCTTTGTTAAGTTAAAACAGACGTAAATCTCTTGAAATTGATTAAACTTTCTCTAAGAGTACGCAAGGAATTCAAGAAAATCATGCATATTGGGTATATTGTAGAACCTTTGGGCCTAGCATGAGTGGGAGAAAATTGGTTCGATCATGCTGAAAAGCATTGCTCTAGGGTTCGAGCATACCTGGATGGAATATTAGTAGAGTACGCTATCATGGACACTGGATCATCCGTCAATATCATGAGTTCAAACTTGATGGAGAGGCTAGGTCTAGAAATTCAAAAAGACAGCTCCACACTTCTTAGGATGGCGAATGACAACCTAAGACAACCACAAGGTTGCATCACTAAATTCCATGTTATAGTTGTGAGTGTAGAATGCTATTTGGACTTTAGAGTGATAAGGTTTGTAGGACGTCCTAGCTATCGAGTTTTTCTAGGTAGGCCATGGATCTTATGAACAGACTGCCAAGTCAATATAACCGTGGTCGAGTGATTCTAGGTAGAGGTGCCAATCATGTAATAGTGGATGCTTACCCTGAGTCCCCTCAGAGTGAGAGAGCTCCTTTATCCTCTACTGAACTAGAAACAGTAGATGATCCATTTGGTAGTGAGATGTCATCGAGTGATGGATCTAAAGAAGGCTCCACTAGAGGACATTTATCAGATAACATTGAATGAGCCAATAGAGACTCAAGATCAAATAAGAGACACAGACGTTATTCAGTTCAACCTTGGTACGCCTAATGAATCGCGGGCAATTAAATTAGGTTCCATGCTCAGTTCGAAAGAGAGAGAGGAGTATGTGTCCTTGATTCAAGAGTTCCGTGACATCTTTGCTTGGAGCTATGAAGAACTTAGGGGCATCCCCCCCGCTCTGTTGACTGTGCATACTATTCTTGTAAAGGAAGGTACCCATCCTGTACGTCAGAAAGTAAGGCGTATGCCTTTTGAATTAAGGGACGGGTTGTTTGAGGAGTTGCAGAAGTTGCGAAAAGTGGGTTTGATCTTGCTTGTTCAGCATACTGAATGGTGTTCACCAGTGGTGATCAGAAAGAAGAAGAATAATCAAATCCAGCTTTGTGTAGATTTTAGAGAGTTAAATAAGCAAACAGTCAAGGAATACTACCCGTTTCCCTTTATTGACCAAATTTTGGATCAGTTAGTGGATAGGGAAGTATATTCATTCATGGATTGCTTTGTGAGATATAATCAAATGGTAATTGCTGAGCAAGACAAGCTTAAAATGACATTTATTACTGTCTTTGGTACCTTTCGGTACCATGTAATGGCATTTGGTTTATGTAATGCACTTGGTTTGTGGCAAAGAACAGCCAACAAGACCTTTGGTGACATCTCCCCAGAGGAGTTGAAAGTATTCATTGATGACCTGGGGGCAGCCCCCATAAGAGAAAGGCAGTTGATTATTTTGCGGAAGTGTTTTGAGCATTGCATACAATTTTGCATAGCTCTCAACCCACAGAAGTGTATCTTTGGAGTGCCCTATAGGCTATTGTTAGGCCATGTAGTTAGTTCAGTGGGGATTGCGACTGACCCTAAAAAGATCAAGATCATAGTCACCATGAGTCCACTGCGTACTCCAAAGGAGGTGCATAGCTTTCTGTCATTGGTAGGGTATTATCGGAGGTTTATAAATGCCCTGGCAGAAAGAGCATTGCCACTGACAAACTATTATCTTTCAACTATCAGTCTACTTGGAGTGATGCTTGCAAAGTATCTTTTGACAATATGAAGTAGGATCTTGCTAAAGCACCTATTTTAAAAGCACCTAAAAGGGGCAAAATGTTCTATGTATTTTTAGCAGCCACCATGTATAGTATTAATTGCTGCTTATCCCAAATTTGGGAGGAAAAGTGGTACCATCGGATAGTTTTTACTAGTTGGAAGTTGGACATATCGGAAATTAATTATACCTATATGGAGAAGTTGTGCCTTGCAATAGTATTTGCAACCAAAAAGTTTAGGCATTACATTCTTTATGAGAAGGTGATTTTTTATATGAAGGTGGAAGGGCTTTGATTGTTGCTGAATAAGTTACAACTACCTGATCGTTTAGCAAAGTGGTTAATCACTTTTTAGGAGTTTTGCTTATGAGATTAAGAGCAAGCCACTAAAGCTACAGGGCATTGTAGAATGTCTAGTGGATTTTGGTGAGCCAAAAGAGGTCTTGGCAGAAGGAAGTGACATGGAAACTTTGTTTAAGATTGATATGGCATCTATTCCCTCTTGCTATGCTGCTATAACACACTACTTATCTACGGGAGAGACTGGAACTACTTTATCAAAATCCAAGAAGAGGAAAATTAAACAACAAGCATTGAAATTTTCCTTGATCGCAGGAACACTATATCAGCAAGGTGTTGATAATATCTATCGCCGATGTGTGATGCCTGATGAGGTTCCATTTATCTTGGAGGAGTGCCATGACGTTGCTTGTGGAGGGCACTTTGTTGGGCAGTTGACGGCACAAAAGGCTTTAAGAGTTGGTTATTGGTGGCCATCCATCTTCCAAGATTCATTCGAGTATGTTAAGAGATACGATACATATCAAAGATATGACGGTAGAGAGAATAGGAAGCGACCACTTACGCCTATTATGGCTATCCTTCCATTTGAGAAGTGGGGCATCGACTTTGTGGATCCTATTACCCCGTCGTCTACCACTTAGAAGAGATACATTATAGTAGCCACACTGATTACTTTACAAAGTGGTCACAAGAATGGGTGAAAAGGTAGGACAATGCAAATTCCTACTTGAGTAGATTATTTGCCATTTCGATCCCCCAAAGGAAATAGTATCAGACCATGGAACACACTTTTTGAATAAGGTGATTAAGAGCTTGACTGAAGCATGGAAGATCAAGCATAACAAGATGACCCCCTATAATCCGCAAGCCAATGGACAAGTTGAAAGTACCAATAAGGAGCTTGTGGGTATCCTATCCAAGATAGTCTTTGAAAGAAATGGGACTGGGATACAAAATTATATGTGGCAGTTTGGGTGTATAACACAACATTTAAACAAGCCACTGGCCACACCTCATTCAAATTAGTTTATGGGGAGGAGTGTGTCTTGCCCTTGGAAATTGAGTTACTGACCATGAGATTCGCAATCAATCATTCTTTGGGTGATGAAAATGCCCTATTCGAGTGGTTTATGATTGTAGTCCATTTGGATGAGCTTAACTTGCAGAGTTTGTTGCACCAGGAGGTAGCTAAGAGTTGGATGAAGCGGTTAAATAATCTAAAAGCGAAGAAATATACCTTTAAGAAAGGATAGTTAGTTCTATACTACGATGCGCGTAGGAAGCTACTTCCTAGAAAGCTGGAACCGAGATGGGATGGCCCTTACAAGATAGTTAGGATAGGTAAAAATAAGTCCACGTCTTTACTAGCCGATCTATAGGGAGTGGAATTTAAAAATAAGGTTAATCTTAATAAGAAACCTTATTATTTTTTAGTATGCTTACATGCTAAATGCATTGCAGGTCCATGCTGGGGTTGATCTAAGACCTACAGGAGAGCTTAACTTGGTTGATGGGGTGGTTAATCCCTTATTTGGAGCACCCATATCAAGAGCAAAAATATCATCATGGGAAAATTATCTGGTGGAGCAAAGGATACAAAGTCTTCATGGTCTAGAGGCCGGAACCATAACTAGCACTGACCAATTCTTCACGGCCTTTAGTTGTAAGTACTGAGGTGGCCAACATTTCCCTAGGAATTATCAGAATGTCAAATATGATATCTGCGGAAAGTCTGGCCACTTAGCTACTACTTGTTGGAGTAACAGCAGTTCTCTCTAACAAGGGAGTAAACTGCCATGTCCAGTTAACCATCACGCACAAGGGAATAATCTCCAGCAAGATGAGGGACCAAGACAAATACTGCAATGAGGAAAGGCTATTGTAGAGGAGTTACCTCACAATAGTGGAGTCAGTCTTATTGAGACTGTATGTGTCAATGACATTGAAACTTCTAATTTACAAGCCATAACAAGGGGTCAAAAGATTAAAGAAGGTAAGAAAGGAACTATAAAACCTGTCGAGGGAAACCCTAAGCAAGATGCTAGGGGAAAGGAAGTTCTGAATCCTGATATTAGTAGAGTACGCTATCATGGACACTGGATCATCCGTCAATATCATGAGTTCAAACTTGATGGAGAGGCTAGGTCTAGAAATTCAAAAAGACAGCTCCACACTTCTTAGGATGGCGGATGATAGCCTAAGACAACCACAAGGTTGCATCACTAAATTCCATGTTATAGTTGTGAGTGTAGAATGCTATTTGGACTTTAGGGTGATAAGGTTTGCAGGACGTCCTAGCTATTGAGTTTTTCTAGGTAGGCCATGGATCTTATGAACAGACTGCCAAGTCAATATAACCGTGGTCGAGTGATTCTAGGTAGAGGTGCCAATCGTGCAATAGTGGATGCTTACCCTGAGTCCCCTCAAAGTGAGAGAGCTCCTTTATCCTCTATTGAACTAGAAACAGTAGATGATCCATTTGGTAGTGAGACGTCATCGAGTGATGGATCTAAAGAAGACTCCACTAGAGAGGACATTTATCAAATAACATTGAATGAGCCGATAGAGCCTCAAGATCAAATAAGAGACACGGACATTATTCAGTTCAACCTTGGTACGCCTAATGAATCGCGGCCAATTAAATTAGGTTCCATGCTCAGTTTGAAAGAGAGAGAGGAGTATGTGTCCTTGATTCAGGAGTTCCGTGACATCTTTGATTGGAGCTATGAAGAACTTAGGGGCATCCCCCCCCACTCTGTTGACTATGCATACTATTCTTGTAAAGGAAGGTACCCATCCTGTATGTCAGAAAGTAAGGCGTATGCCTTTTGAATTAAGGGACGGGTTGTTTGAGGAGTTGCAAAAGTTGCGAAAAGTGGGTTTGATCTTGCATGTTTAGCATACTGAATGGTGTTCACCAGTGGTGATTAGAAAGAATAATAATAATCAAATCTAGCTTTGTGTAGATTTTAGAGAGTTAAATAAGCAAACAGTCAAGGAATACTACCCGTTTCCCTTTATTGACCAAATTTTGGATCAATTAGTGGGTAGGGAAGTATATTCGTTCATGGATTGCTTTGCGGGATATAATCAAATGGCAATTGCTGAGCAAGACAAGCTTAAAATAACATTTATTACTGTCTTTGGTACCTTTCGGTACCATGTAATGGCATTTGGTTTATGTAATGCACTTGGTTTGTGGCAAAGAACAGTTAACAAGACCTTTGGTGACATCTCCCCAGAGGAGTTGAAAGTATTCATTGATGACTTGGGGGCAGCCACCACAAGAGAAAGGCAGTTGATTATTTTGCAGAAGTGTTTTGAGTGCATACAATTTTGCATAGCTCTCAACCCACAGAAGTGTATCTTTGGAGTGCCCTATGGGCTATTGTTAGGCCATGTGGTTAGTTCAGTGGGGATTGCGACTGACCTGAAAAGATCAAGATCATAATCACCATAAGTCCACTACGTACTCCAAAGGAGGTGCATAGCTTTCTGTCATACAGGGCTTTGTAGAATGTCTAGTGGATTTTGGTGAGCCAAAAGAGATCTTGGCAGAAGGAAGTGACATGGAAACTTTGTTTAAGATTGATATGGCATCTATTCCCTCTTGCTATGCTGCTATAACACACTACTTATCTACGGGAGAGACTGGAGCTACTTTATCCAAATCCAAGAAGAGGAAAATTAAACAACAAGCATTGAAATTTTCCTTGATCGCAAGAACACTATATCAGCAGGGTGTTGATGATATCTATCACCGATGTGTGATGCCTAACAAGGTTCCATTTATCTTGGAGGAGTGCCATGATGCCGCTTGTGGAGGGCACTTTGTTGGGCGGTTGAGGGCACAAAAAGCTGTAAGAGTTGGTTATTGGTAGCCATCCATCTTCCAAGATTCATTCGAGTATGTTAAGAGATACGATACATGTCAAAGATATGACAGTAGAGAGAATAGGAAGTGACCACTTACGCCTATTATGGCTATCCTTCCATTTGAGAAGTGGGGCATCGACTTTGTGGATCCTATTACCCCGTCGTCTACCACTTAGAAGAGATACATTATAGAAGCCCCACTGATTACTTTACAAAGTGGTCACAAGAATGGGTGACAAGGCAAGACAACGCAAATTCCTACTTGAGTAGATTATTTGCCATTTCGATCCCCCAAAGGAAATAGTATCAGACCATGGAACACACTTTTTGAATAAGGTGATTAAAAGCTTGACTGAAGCATGGAAGATCAAGCATAACAAGATGAAACCCTATAATCCGCAAGCCAATGGACAAGTTGAAAGTACCAATAAGTAGCTTGTGGGTATCATATCCAAGATAGTCTTTGAAAAGAAATGGGACTGGGATACAAAATTATATGTGGCAGTTTGGGTGTATAACACAACATTTAAAGAAGCCACTGGTCACACCTCATTCAAATTAGTTTATGGGGAGGAGTGTGTCTTACCCTTGGAAATTGAGTTTCTGACCATAAGATTCGCAATCAATCATTCTTTGGGTGATGAAAATGCCCTATTCGAGTGGTTTATGACTGTAGTCCATTTGGATGAGCTTAAATTGCAGAGTTTGTTGCACCAGGAGGTAGCTAAGAGTTGGATGAAGCAGTTGAATGATCTAAAAGCGAAGAAATATACCTTTAAGAAAGGACAGTTAGTTCTATACTGCGATGCACGTACTTCCTGGAAAGCTGGAACCGAGATGGGATGGCCCTTACAAGATAGTTAGGATAGGTAAAAATAAGTCCATGGCTTTATTAGCCGATCTATAGGGAGTGGAATTTAAAAATAAGGTTAATCTTAATAAGAAACCTTATTATTTTTTAGTATGCTTACGTGCTAAATGCATTGCAGGTCCGTGCTGGGGTTGATCTGAGACCTACAGGAGAGCTTAAAGTGGTTGATGGGGTGGTTAATCCCTTATTTGGAGCACCCATATCAAGAGCAAAGATATCATCAGGGGAAGCTTATCTGGTGGAGCAAAGGATACAAAGTAATTGAGCAAGAAGACGGTACCTTTGTGTGAGAGATCAAAGTTTCCTGCCATCACTCTTTACAAATTTTGACAAGCATCCCTGTTGGATTTAATGAAGAAGGTGGGATGGAGCTATCAGTTCATTCTCTAAATATGTTGAATTTTGACTATCATAATTACGAATAGAGGAGTTCCTGATGGATGGCTATGTAAACCCATTGTGGACTTACACATTATACTTTGATGGAACGTCCAAGGATCCTAATAAAAAAGGGAGTGATGGAGTAGTTATCCGAGATCCCCGACGTAGAGTTACAATGAAATTAGCTGTTTATCTCAGGGTAGGATTCATTAACAACATGGCAGAGTATAATGCCTTGATTATGGGACTAAATATTGCCAAGAAAGGTGGTATTCGATGGTTGTTAGTAAAAAAGAATTCCTAGCTGATCGTAAATCAATTAAATGGGACATATACAGTTCGGAATCCTATCCTTCGCATGTATCATTGAACTACTATAACCCTACTTGATGAATTTGAGAGCGTCTCTCTTCAGCTGATTCCATGTTACTGGAATCAGTTTACGGATTCATTAGCCAAATTTTCTCATGAGGAGGACCTCTTGTTCAACTATGGTCCTAGTCTGGATGTTGCTATTGATCATGAGATAGGACCCGGTCACTTGTGGGGAGTATTATCAGACCATGCATTATATGGAAGACGATGGTTAATATGGGTAATGCGAAGAGTAGCCGAAACCCATCTACCACTACTATCTTGGACCCATAGGTTGGTCAGATGACATGTTATGCGTATGCCTCTTGCTATATATGCAGGCAGGATGGGTCACGACTTGATGCATTTAGGTTGGGGGTGAGAGCCCTATTTTTCCCCTTGGAATAGAGCGTATTTTTGTATATCTGCCTTCTTCCAAGGAGGGATCTATGGGAGCTAGTTTGCTTGATTTCTTTAGGCCAAGAGGGCCAATTGCTTTCAAGTTTTAATGTCTAATTTCATTAGGCCAAGAGGGCCAGTCAGTGTGAAGTGTCATGATTGTTTTCTTTAGGCCAAAAGGGCCAGTGAATTTGTAGTAAAATGTGTTATTTCTTTAGGCCAAGAGGGCCCTATGTCTGTTTGATGCACGTACGTTAAATAGTTTACTGTTTTAGTGACTGCATCATATAGGTTGACGAAGTCGTTGGAGGGAGTCTTTACTGTGGAGGAGCTTCTTGTGGCCATTCCACGTGGTTTCGTCCCCTTTTCGAGTCTTTTTTCTTAAGAAAATAATGATATATGTGTTTGTGAGGGTTATTTTCTTTTGTTAGGGAGACCAGAAGTCAAGGCATGAAGTCCCAAGTTTAGGTTTTGTATGTTTGGGGGAGGCCTGAGTAGTCATTGCCTCATGTACTGGCATTGTCTGGCACTGAAATGCATGTTTTAGATGGGAGTTCTAGTGACCCTATTCTGCTGACCTGCTAGGTGGCCGTGCTAGGAGTTCTTGTTAGTTGTGATGTAGTTAGAAAAGCTTGCTAGACAAAATGATGATACAAAGGGAAAAACCCTAAATATCCGAAAGATAATATACGGAGGTGTGTAAAAAGGGGTTTTAACCCCTATAAAAAATAGAAAAGGAAAGAAAGAAAAAATCCTTGAGTAGTTATTCATTGCCTTGTGAAGGCCTAGTAGGTTCTTGGGGATGAGTAACTGATGCCTTGTCTTCCTAGGGGTAGCATCTAACTAGAAAAATAAGAGTAAGAGACAGTTAAAGTGAAAATAAAAGTGAGCGTTAGAAAAGGATTAAGTGTTGCCTTGTGAGGGCTTGGTAGGTTCTTGGATACCAAGATAGGATTTGAGGCCGATGCCTTGTTCTCGTTGGGTCACTACGCTCAGCTCCCACCTTTTTACGATAATACTTTTTTATCAGGCTATAGGAGTCCTTGCCTAGTAGGATGGCAGAGAGTGAACTAGAGAGAGAGAAAGAGGAGAGAGAAGACTGTAGAAGAGAGAGAAGAAGAGTGATGAGGAGAGAGAAATACTAAATTTGGAGAGAGAAGGACAAGAAAGAGGGAGAAGCCATAGAAATTGTGAGCAAGATGGGAGAGAAGGACTGTAATTGTATTAATGTGTCAAAAAGATATGAAAAATTACATATCCTCTCCTTTTATACCAATGTCAGCGTGACATGGCAATATACACTAAATTCCTATATTTGCCAACTTCTTAAAGTCCATCCCATCCCAAAGGTTCTTGCCTTCAAAAACAAATTATAAAGACTGTAAAAGGATGGATGAAACAGAGTACTACTCTGATACAAGGGCTACAAAAATAGAAAAAGCACCAATTTGTACTATAATGGATAGAATCAGAAGTGGAAAAATGAATAGACCATATGAACATCCATTTTGAAATGATAAAATTGAAAACGAAACCATCATAACTCCAAGAAAGGACACCTGCAAGCAATAGACAGCTTGCTATCTACTACAGAACCTGCTATAGTAAAATGGAGATATATTGTGATGGGCATATCCAAATCAAGTGTGCTATGAGTCAAAAGAAAACTCATCAGACATACTTGCATCCCATATAGGTATCCTTCTTTTATAATCAGATCAAAATTGAAGTTGAGCCAAAACAGTAAGCTATCCAGAAACTGTCTGTAGTAGAACAAGAGATAAATGGACTCATTTTCAGCCAAATAAACCTCTGAAAGGTGAAGATTTTAAACCCCAATATGGACGTTGGCCTAATGAAGGTGCAAAATCCTGCTTAGAACCTCCTGGAGTATACCATCATAATAATGATCAAGAGGAGAAGATTTGTCATCAAACTCATAATCTTGACCACTCGGGTCAAATGGGTAGGACGAAAGATCCCCATAAGCATATCCATCATCCGTCATATTATAACCATCATGAATCTCATGTACATCCTCATTATCAGCATACCAATCATCAAAATCATTATCCAAGTTGTCATAACCATGGTCATATGCATCTTACTCTTCCTCTAGTTGAGGTAGTTCCTGATTGAGTGTGAACTGATGCATATCCTCAACTAATCCATCATAAGCATGATCAAGAACTGCAAAGTCTTCATTTTCAGTAGGTGCATATTCCTCCTTAGATGGTCCAAAATACTGATTTCTTACCAAGTGATCTTCATATACATTGGCTTCAACTACAGCATCAACTTGCTGATCAACTTGGCCTTCTTCATATGGTTGACCTTGAGGAGACAAAGAGTTCAGCACTGCAATTGGTTGATTCCCATCGATTTGCTGTCCAAGATCTATGGAATAATTCTCTTCATTCTGGCTTTATACAAAGTGTACTTGCTGTCCATGATTTACTTCTGCATATTTAGACATAAAAGCAGCATCAAAGTATTCAAAAGAAAGAATCACATGTTGTAGAGTAGGCGGAACCCGATCCTTGAGGTTAATGCACCAAGTAGCAATTGCTGTAAGAATTTTCTTTTTCCATGAAGCATTTTTCAGCAAAAGGTTAATAGCCATCTTTACACAATCACAAATTCCTTCATGGTAAATAGAGATACGAATCAGGATGAAAGCAGCATATTCCGTTAACTTGGTAGAACATTTGCCAAGAAGTTGGACCAATGAATTTGTACCAACATCCAATGTTTCCCATGCTAGCTGTCTTTCTAATGAATTCCATGATCACTTACTAACCAATGGAGGAGTATGAACTGTCGTAGCCCACTCATTGTCATCAATCTCAGCAAAAAGAGTAGAAAGCAATACCAATGCATATTTTAACTATTGGTGAGACGAGTGATTAAGCAATGATATCAACCAATGTAATACATCCTTGCCTTGAAAAGATTGCAAAAGAGCAATACCGCTACTACAAAAGTACTTCATTGATGCCCACAAATCAGCTTGAGACTCCACATTCTCCATGGTTAGTAATCCCAACAACATGCATTTAGCTTCAGCATTGCATATACATTCTTGTAAGATACTGTTATCATAAATATTGATAAGAGTCTGCATTACACCTTGCTGAACCAACTGAGAGGTATGTGGTTGCAATTGATGGATAAGTACTTGCTCAACCAGACTCACATATATCTCTTCCAATGCCATTTTAGAGTCATCATAAGTCATAAAATCATGTGCCAAAGTACTTATAACGTCTACCAACCAACCTCTTAGAAGCAACATCTCTAATTAGACCCATAATACTATGTCTCCCTGTCTGTGGAAAGTGCAGTCCTGCAGTACCTATCGGTACTAAATCAGCCATAACTTTTGAATAAACCTTCGATTGACAAAATTTTTGATTCAAATTGAAACTAACACTTTCCTCTTTGAACAAAGCTCTTAGCAGCGAATTTCAGAGCAGGTCAAAAAAGTTATGATAGCCCAAAGTTGGCTGACTGAAACTGGCTACAACTTGTCGTGTTTTGAATGAGTCTGTAAGAGGTCTATAGATCCAACTTTGACCTTGTTGAACCTCGAATACTCACAAAGAGAACTGAGAGCACTCTCAAAACACACTGTCTAATGTTGCAAGCAAATAATTCACTGTTATCAACACTTCTTCACATCCTTTCTCGTATAGAACCCCAACTACAATCATAGCCTGCATTCACTTGCCCATTGCTACACACATATGCATAAAAAACTGATGCTTCTCTAACTGTGTTTAGAACCCCCTTCTTCTAGCCCCCAAAATCCTATTGCATATGTTCAAAGTAATGTTGGTGGCTTTGTGACCTTGCTTGAGCAATGCAAGAATGCCATTTAACCATCTGCAGCATTGCATACCAATACATCCAGTGGTATGCCAGATCTTTTGAAATTGGCAACCGTGTGACCACAATCATCAAGATACCTTCGGCAAACTGGAGAGTGATATCTCTGGCCATAGATGTACTACCCTTCACTTTTGATCTGAATTTATAGCGGTCAGACACAGATTTTATTCTGCTAAGACTGAAATAAATGTCTTCATATGAACCATTTCCATATGAGTTTGAGTACATCAAGTTGTGAATCAGCATCCTCTTGAGCTTAGGTGCCTGAAACAATGCCACTCTCAAATAGATCTATCAGCAAGAGTGCAGCACCATAGAGTCTTGCCATCAGGTAGCACACCAAGCTACCAGATCGATCTTGATCTTGTCATATCCAAAGCCTATATATCCTCAGATGGTGGTTGGTTCATGGATGTTTTCCATGTTACAGATCAACTTGGACACAAACTTACATATGAAAGTTTAATTGAGTATATGCAACAGGCTTTGGGAGTAAAAAGAACAATTGCAAGTTCATAGGTAAGAATGTGTTTGGGACGTACTGTGGGTGTTCAATCGATTGTTGAACACACATCCATAGAGTTGACTGGCACTGATCGGCAGATATCTCTGTTGTTCTCACAAGCCTCAAGTGCAATTTGCTGCTGAGGTTTGGACTCACAATGCAAGGGTAGCATGTGTAGTGTATGTAATTGACGAAGTTACTGGTGGTCCTATTGATGATGCACAAAAGCTGGTGTCCATCAAAGAGCAGCTGTCCAATGTGCTAAAAGCACTGATGATAGAAAAGGTGTCAAAACTGATTTCTCAATTGGCTTGACCCATACAGAGAGACGTCTGCATCAGTTGATGTTTGCAGATCGGGAGATCGGGACTAGGAAGCCTCTCCCCTATCTTATCAATCAAGTTGCTCTGACAGACCTCAGATTTCAATCGAAAATTGCCTTAAGAAAGGCTACTCGGTGGTCAACATTCGCAAACAAGAATCAGTCAATGTACACCCCATGAGAAACACATTCTCTCAGTGAAACAATCTATGCCAAGCTTCGCAAACAAGAACCAGTCGGATGTGATGCATTTCCTCCTCCACGTTCGCTGCTGGGAGTAGAGTTTCTAATCTATACCCTAGGAGAACAATACCAAGTCCTCATGCCCGGGTCCTAAGTAAATCTATCTTCATCGAGATTCACAAATCAGTTTTTCTGCATCTTTAAGCTCAGGAAACTTGAATGCTTCTTCTGATCAAGCTTGTGTCCAAAGGAAAAATGACCAGCAACAATCGGATTGTTGACAAAGAAAATGAAGTGCTACTGAATCTTTTTGACAGGATCTAGTTGTGAAGACGTTCAAGACGATGGCGATGCAAAAGAATAGACTGATGAAAATCTGATAACTCTCTTCTCATTCTAAGAATATTGAGAAATCCAAGGAAAGCTCAACTAAGAAACTCTTCGAACTTGATGATGTTTGAGTGCTGCTGATGTCAGAGTACTTCTCAATGAACCTCCCTTGTGAAACCGTCTGTAACTGCGACAAAGGTGAGAGAACCTCCTGCAAATCGACATGCGGACTGCTTCTACTACAGCATTGGATCACATAGACCATTCTGTGTCAGTTTCTTCTGCAAATATTTGGAATAATAAGGCATTATGGTCACTATTGCTCACTTGGACATGGTAAAACAGCTTAGATCTCCAATCTCCCTGGAGGTAAGAAGAAAGTTGTCGATCCTTTCTCCAAGAAAGACTGGTATGATGGGAAAGCTCCCTCGATCTTCACTCAATGATGCATTAGAAAGACCCTGGTTACAAGGACATAGGGGACCAAGATTATAGCTGATGGATTGAAAGGACGAGTGTTTGAGTGCTCACTTGTTGCTGATCTTCAACAAGATGAAGATCAGTCAGCAAGGAAGATAAAGCTCTGAATACTGCTGTATGTGGTGCTTGATCTGAAGCTTAGCAAGCAAGGAAATGTCCCATGCTATCCATTGTAGCAAAAAGATGAAGATCCTAACAAGAAATGGAGTAGAGATCTTGGTTGCACCATGAAAGCTTGAAGAGAAGCTTGAAAGTTGAAGAAGAAGAAGACTCACTTTTGGAGAGTAACCCCATTTAGACCTCTGTCAAGTCTTGTAGTGACCTTCTTCACCCAAAATCCCTATGGTGCTTGATTTGAAGCTTAGCAAGGAAGGAAATGTCCCATGCTATCCATTGTAGCAGAGAGATGAAGATTCTGACAAGAAATGGAGTAGAGATCTTGGTTGCACCATGAAAGCTTGAAGAGAAGCTTGAAAGTTGAAGAAGAAGAAGACTCACTTTTGGAGAGTAACCCCATTTAGACCTCTGTCAAGTCCTGTAGTGACCTCCTTCACCCAAAACCCCTAAAATTTTACCTCAAAGTTAAAAACGAGCTGTC
The DNA here is from genome assembly GCF_053477565.2 of Lygodium microphyllum. Lineage (NCBI taxonomy): Eukaryota > Viridiplantae > Streptophyta > Polypodiopsida > Schizaeales > Lygodiaceae > Lygodium > Lygodium microphyllum. The sequence continues at coordinate 34,288,786 of NC_141164.1, read as the reverse complement.
ATTTTTGGTCTCCTTGCCTCCAAATTTAACTGAGCCTCCTGCCATAGCTTGTGTGGAGTCCAAGAAAGCTACCAATACCTTGTGGTATCCATTAATTTTCCTTACAGCTCCTATACATGTTTGACTAGGGTTTTCTCTCTTTTTTTTTTGAAAACTACAATTAGATGTGAGGAAGGAGAGAGAAGACTGGATCAAAGATCGAAGCTCTGATACCACTTGTGAGAGAGTGAACTAGAGAGAGAGAAAGAGGAGAGAGAAGATTGCAGAAGAGAGAGAAATACTACAGGAAGAGAGAGAAGAAGAGTGATGAGGAGAGAGAAAGACTAGATTTGGAGAGAGAAAGACAAGAAAGAGGGAGAAGCCATAGAAGCTGTGAGTAAGATGGGAGAGAAGGACTGTAATTGTATTAATGTGTCAAAAAGATATGAAAATTTATATATCCTCTCCTTTTATACCAATGTCAGTGTAACATGGCAATACACACTAAATTCCTACACTTGCCAACTTCTTACATAGGAGCTCCTCATTGAGTTGTCCTTGGTTAGGTAGGTAGTTCACACCACCACTTAGGATGGCCTCTTTGATAGTTCTTTTTGGCTTGGCCGTGTTGTAGCAACCGATTTGTGACTAGCGTTGGGCTTTTTGTCAGCTTATGCTAGGCCTACTCCTCGTGGATTTCATGCCTTGGTTTTGTTAGGGGGTAGGGTGAGAGTTGTTATGTGCTTTTCTGACTATTTTTTGTATCAGCTTGATGCTCTTTGTGTTTTTGTATGTGCAGATTTGTTCGTGGGATTTGGCAGGCTGAGTCGCCCTATCCCATGGTCACCAATGACATATGATTTTTGACACCAAGAAGTGCTTAAAAATAGCCAAAAATTTTGAATTTCAAGGGAAAAATAGACTTCCTCGAAGGCAGCACCTGTAATCATTACGATTTTAAGCGGCAAGGCCCAAAAGTGCTTTAAAGACCCATCGAGCAACAGTTGGGGAATTTTCATAATTATTTTGACTATCATATGAGACTTTGGGAGATGTCTAGAAGTGGGGGACTTTGAGACAGTCGAGTAGAAATTTTTAGAAGTAAAATCGGACGTCGGATGCGGAAATGGGGATGCCCCAGGTCCAAGGGCCAAAGAAGGCCAAGTGTAAAAGGACTTGTGGTCAAAGGGGGTGACCCTTGGGGCCTCCACCTCCCAATTCTTCATGAGACCGGGGAGGGGGGGGGGGGGGGGGGCGCATTTTTTTTCCCATGAAAAAAAAGAGGATGAATGCGGCTGCAGGGCGACGTGATTTTTGAGAGGGGGGTTATGGCATCTCTATACATTCCTATGATCTGATTATATCGGCTTGATGCTGGTTGTCTACACTCCTCATCACCACTCTCAGCTTCAAAAATGGCTTCCCAAATCAAAAGATCAAAAACCATTCATTCTCTCTCCTCCCTCTCTCTGTTCATGTGGGAGAAATCATGAAGAAGAGGGCTAAAGGATGCATGTCCGACGGTGATCGGATTACTCCAAGATCAAGAGGAAGCTGAGGGAAGGTGTTCAGCACTGAAGAATGATTTATGGATGGTCCATTGGCAGTCTGTATCAATTATTAAAAAACCCGCAACACGCACAGAAGTGGTATGCCTCATTTTTACAAAGAAAATTTGCTTCCTTTTGATGTTTGATGGGTTGAAATGGAATTCGTATGGAACAAAAATTTGTTCGGAGTTTCCATTATTATTGAGGATGTGAATTGAAAAAATGTAGAACCATAATCATAAATAGTGGCAATAATTAAATTATAGCCCGAAAAAGTGCCTTTTTAGTGTAAAAATTAAGGTTTTATTGGTTTCGGGTGGGAAAAAGAGATGCACATGGGATAAAATTATGAAAAAAACATCTTTCAACTATAATAATCAGTCACTAATCATAAATCAAAAAAATCTATTTTTATGCACAAATAAATAAAGAAAAATAGCTAAAAATAGAGAAAAATAGGATTTTCATGTTATAAAAATCAAGAAAATTATGAGTTGTGATTGTGGATGTATAAAAAAGCTTAGGCATGAAGTTTGACTTCAGTTTGGCTTTGTGTATGTGTTATAGCTCATGGTTTTATTCCATTTTATGCGAAAAATACATAAATACCCTACACCTATGCAACGCAGCATAACCTAAACGTTAGAGGGAAAGGGTGAGGTTAAGAGATTGAGAGGGATGAGAAGGTGTGAATCTTTGAAATATTTGATTGTGCATTCCATTTAGAATTGCGATATTTCATTTTAAGAGGCTAGTAGCATGAGGAATCGGTGCTAGTCTCCATACATCGAAGCATACGTTTAGTGAAAATCATGAAAGGGCTGTTTTTTCCCACATCACGAAATGCTGATTTGTTAAATCTTTTTTGTGTACCAGGATCATATGCACTATGTATAATGCATGACATGATATCAGTCCTAGATTGCATAGCAATTGTCTTCCTAGTATATGACTTATACGTGGAGTGAAAAAGAGCCTTGCTGTAGGGCAGTTGTACGCTTTCCTTAGGACTGTTTGGTGAGGATTTATACATTCTTGGATCATACAAAACAAGAAAAGAGTGGAGTTTGTGAGTTATGTTTTACATGTTGAAGGCGACGCATCTTGGGGCCAATCCTCGAGGTGTAGGAGAGTGGTAGCAGAGCCACGACAATCAACCATAAAGGGGAGCTTTCTGATGTTTGTGTGACGAGGCACTATTCCTACATGTTATGGGATCTCCCTTGAGGAGAAGGGAAGGTAAACATTGGACTACATATCAACTACAAACGCATAATTAAGTATATCTAGTGTATATTGATGTATTACAGATGCTCCTAGCCCCCGCAAGGCCATGTGGTGGGGTTGTCTATTGTGGGCATGAGGTCCGGCTAGTGCCATAGCAAGTGCTGGCCCATTTTAGGTCCCATCAAACTAATACACTGGCAGCTAGACAGCATAGGTGCCTTTACTCCCAACAACCTACCACTTAAAGGCAAATGTGCCCCTAGTGAGGAGAGAATAAGAAAAAAGTGACAAAGTATAAATGTACATAAGTACAACAAGATGAGGAAAGATGTCATCTCCTCATCCAATACCTATCAACTTCCTAAGAAAGGAAAAATGCTCCATTGAGAGACATTTAGTGAGTAGATTTGCAAGATTTTGGTCAGTTGAGATCTTGACAAGCTCAATGGACTTGTCCTCAATGACCTCTCGAATAAAGTGATAACACAACTCAATGTGCTTTATCTTTGCATGGAAGATTGGATTCTTGGCCAACTTAATAGCACTCATAGAATCCGAATGCAGTTTAGGGATCGCATCACTAATGCCAAGGTTTGCCACCAAATGGCCTAACTAGAGAGTCTCCTTGAAAGCCTCAGTGGGGCAGCAATATACTTTGCCTCTATAGTAGAAAGGGCCACCATAACTACTACATGAGTCATGGGATCATGAGGTACCTGAAGGGCATAGGAGCTATGTGCATCTGTGATGGTGGCTAGGATACAGAATTCATGGGATACATTGACTCTGATTATGCAATACATCCCTTTTCCTCTGTAGTAGATAGAGCCTCCTTAAAAGCCTCAATGCTGGCTATACAGTAGCAGGAGGTTCCTCCTAAAATATCCCTTTGCGTACCTCAATGACATACTCATGCTGCTTATGCATTTTCTCCTCATGAAAAACAACATCATCACTGCAGATAACCTTCCGAGTGCTTGAGATCCCATAGGCGATAGCCCATTTCACCTGCATCCCCATACTAAGAAAGATGCATTTCTTAAAAATCTAGCTTATTGCACTTGTCCTTGGGTACATGGAAGAAAGCCTCACAACCAAAGACACACAAATGAGCATACAAGGAAGGTTTCCGAGACCATACTTTCTCTGCAACCTAATAGTCAAGAATAGTATATGGGGACCGATTTATTAAGTATATGACAGCAGTAACTACCTCAACCCAAAAATAATGTGGTAAGTTTGCTTGGCTAAGCAGACTGTGAACTCATGCCTGAATTGTCCTATTCATGTGCTCAACCATACTATTTTGGGGTGGGATGTATGGGGTAGTCAATTGATGCTAAATACCCCTCTCGTCACAAAATTGCTCAAAGTCTTTTGAGACATACTCACCCCCATTATTTGACCTTATGCATTTCAACCTACACCCATACTGGTTCTCAACCAAAGCAAGCCAATGCTGAAATGTAGCCAAGACTTCCAATTTCTGCTTAATAGAATATGCCAAGACCTTATGGATATAGTCATAAATGAAAGTAACGAAATACTTTGTGCCACCACCTAATGACTAATAGTGCATGGGATTACATACATTCAAATGAATAAGAGCCAAAGGCTGACCCATGCGTGTGATACCAGACATTTTATGCATATTATGTGTTTGCTTACCATATTAACAATGATCGCAAGACTCAAAGAACTTATAGTCAATGAGCGGAAGATACTGCAAACGAGCAAGCATTTTCATTCCTTTGAAGGACATGTGCCCAAGGCGATGATGCCAAAGAGATACATGTGGAACTGCATCCACTACCAAAATATAGTTAACTGACCCAGATACAAGCAACCAATATAGAGTATTGGACTTAACACTATGTGTAATGACAATATTCCCATCGGTAATCTTCCATGAGGAATCACCAAAAGAAACTACATAACCTACACCATCCAAAGTGCTAGCAAAGATAAGGCTATTTGGTGAGAGTCGATACATAACGTACATCATGATGAGTAAACATGCAACCTGAACCAAACTGTAGTTGGACATCACCAATACCAACTATCTACAATGCCATGTCATTATCCAAATGGGTAGATCCAATCATACTATGATAGGAGTAAAACTACTCTCTATGAGGGCTCACATGAAAAGAAGCCCATGAATCTATGAGCCAGCACTTGGTATACCCTGAGAAAGTATCAATCAGCTGTGAAGTATCAAGAGAAGAAATTGCAAGTATGAAATCATCATCAGAATTAGTCTACACAATATTAATCTCTTCAATCTTAACATTGGACTTGCCAGGGACAATGCTGAGATCGTCATTTTTGTAATGTACTTTATCCTTGCCCTTTTCTTTGCACTTGTCCTCACACATCTTATGGCACTGTGATTGAATATGCCCTACTTTCCCACAATAATGACAAGTCAATGAGGACTTATGGCCATGGGACTTACTGCAAGACTGTCCACATGATTGAGAGTGAGACTATCGAGAGTCTCTCCCATGGTAGCCATTACTACCCCTACCATTATTGCCTCTAACTGTCAAAGCATGAGAGGTGTGGGAAGCATCGATATTATTTTTGTTAACCTCTTCAATCAAGAGCACACCCTCTACATCTTGCAATTGTAATCCATCACTAGGTATGTTGGCACACATAGCAATATGAAAGGCATCCCATGATTCATGTAGTGTAACTAAGAGGAACAAGGGAAGGAGAGTGCCCTTGAATTCAATCCCTTGTAAAGACAAATGTTTGATAATAAAATGAAATTCATTTAAGTGAGCTGACATAGAAGTGCCCTCCTTCATGCGAAGGTCCATGAGTTGCTTCATCCAATACATCTAAGAAGCAGGGCTCTGCTTGTCATAGACATTGCAAATCTTTTTTCGTAATTCCCATGTGGACTACTTATTAAAGAGAACATTATAGAATGCCTTCTTGGAGAGGGATAATATGATAGTGGACTTACATAGCTCATCTAATTTAGCTCAATCCTCTACATAAATAAGTTTGGGGTTGACATCCACATGTTTCAAAGTCCTAACTTGCATTTTCTGCACTAAAACTTGTCAAATTTGGGCCTTCTAGTAGCTGCAATTGGTGCCATCCAACTTGTTAAAATTAAAGATAACAATATCACTCGAGCCACCAGTCATGATGAAGGTGAATAAGTGCATAAATTGTCAAAGGAGGCTGCTGTAATTATAGCAAACACCCCTAAACCACTGCTAAATAGGCTAGAAACAAGGGGTACTGACCAAGTAATGAAGTGCCCACCAACTCAATGTAAAGAAATGTCAAATGAAGGTGACTGCTTGCATAAACAATGCAATAAATTGTAATTACAACATGCTAAAATTGAAGTATAATAGTAAGAAATCAATGCCAAAGATGGGCAATCACTGATATAAGACAAAATGGACTGCCACTAGGGAATATCTCCAACTAGTGATAGGTAAATATGCAACTGACACCGAGAAATATCAATGAATTAGTGTGTAGGACTGAGATACATCCCATAGGCATAACCATCATGCATAAAGTGGGTCTCACGGGTAATAGAAGAGACCAACCAAAGACACAATGGTGGACTGAGCAACATAATTAAAGCTTAGTACATAACCAACTAAGATGCATACATCATTGACAACATCGTGACGATAGAGCTAGATGCTAGCCCAAAAGTAATGTCACATCAGGCCACTAAGCATCAACTGCATACATAAAGCATGACAAGAGCATGTATATGTCACCAAGTCCCATGGTCTCATAGTAAGACCCTCCAACTCAGCTATGTAACCAAATGCTCAATGTAACATCCAAGTGTTAAGTAGAAACTCCCAATGGAACAAAAAAACTGAAAGTCACACAAGGAAACAAAGCTTAAAACATCATGTGGAAGGCATCCATACATCCAAGTTTCAAGTAGCATATATCCAAGAGCATCTGACCCAAGTAACTTGCAAAGCACTTATTGGAGCATCAAATAACCATACATAATAGTGAATAACAACCAATGTTAAGATTCAAAACTTCAATCTCTTCTCAAAAGCAATTTGGGAGCATAAACAAGCATGTAACATGATCCATAAGCATTGATACATCACCCCGAATAATCAATAAGCACTCAGGAGCAATAGGCATATGCTTTCAATGATAAAATAGCATTCAATCATGCTTATTACATCAGTAAAAACCTCTATAAAACAAAGCAAAAGAGTGCTCAAATCAGTCCCATAGCATTCAAATACATTGGCATAACATCCCCAAATGATTCGGCATCAAATAGACATCTCGGGAAGTATAAGTGACCTCCAGACAATGAGTGAAGGACTGTCCAAAACTGTAATATAACAAACTATGATAAACTATGAGCTAATGGTTGAACCCAAGAGCCCCAATTGATGGCCAAACTCATAAAGGTACTTGACACTCTTGCTACCAACTCCCTTATCTCTAGCCCCAATTGATAAGGGAAGAGGGGCAGCAAGCAACCACAATTTACACTAAATTGCTAGCCACTCTTGCTACCTCTGCTGGGTGGAATGGGGCAAATGGTGGGCAAAGGCAAGCTTCAAGGGTTGCCAAGGAAGGCCTAGAAGAGGTCCAACGTTGATGGAAGTGGCCTGGAAGACATGGAGTATCAAAAGCATACCTTTGAATGAGAAGTCATGGTTGCCAATGAAGAAACCTTTGAATGTAAGTTGAAGCAATGTCAAGTTAAGCTCCTAAATGCTACCAATGCAATGGCTCTAATGCTAGTTGAAGGGAGTGAGTCCTGAAGTAGAAGCACGAAGTGGAAGCAAGAGCTATGGTGGAAGGAGAAAGAGCAAGAGAGATAGACACACAAGATGTGGGAACTCCAATGGCCACAATGTGTGACCGACTTTCCCTTTATTCAAATGTTACTGAAAGAATAAAGAATGAAGTGACAATGATGGGCGCCTGCCACACCTGCAATGTACAAATGTGCGGGCATGCAAGTATTGTTAGTGTAACTAATACAAGGGTGGTTAGGCACATGTGCCTTTATCCCCAACAATGAGAAGATACATATATAGTTGACTATGCATGGTTCTTAAAATAGTCAAATTGAAACCATCTTTATATGTTATACACGAGGGTGATGTGCCTCTAATCATTGTGCATTATATCGATGATATGCTACTTACTAGTCCTATATGAGACATAGATTGTTGATTTTAAGGTTGAGTTGATTTAACTTTTGACATGTTAGATTTGGGTCTATTGCATCGTTATTTAGGAATTATGTTCAAGTAGTATAATGAGGTATTGCTTTGTGTCAAAAAAAGTATGTTGAGACACTATGGCTGAGATTTGGTCTTGAAGACTGCAAGCCCATTGATATTCCTATAGAGACAAGTTTAAATTTGAGCTTTCATGATGTTGTAGACTTCTTTGGTGTCTTTCTCTATTAGCAAGTTGTTGAATGATTGGTTTATGTATGCATTATGAGGTCTAACATTTAATTTATAGTCTCAGAGATGAGAAGGCTTATGCATAGCCCAAGCATTAAGCATTGGCATGCATAGAAGCAAATCTTTCACTAAAGCGATACTTGCACCTTGGGCTATTTTATCCCAAAGGAATATCAATACCACTAGATTTACATGCTTTTTAAGATTTTGATTAGGTTTCCCATTATGATACTTGTGTATCCATAAGTGGTTTTTGCTTCATGCTTTAGCATGCATATCGTGGTTGAGTAAGAAGCAACTCACTATAGCCACTTCTAGTTGTGAAGCTAAGTACAAGATAGCTTTCACATCTATGATTGTGTTTGATTAAGATGCCTCTTGGTTGATTTGGGTGCTGGATTGTCACCTTCCACCACTATCTTCACTAACAATCAAAGCATATTGCTAATTGCGTAAAATCCAATATTCCATGTATGTACTAAGCACATTGAGGTGCACTATCATTATGTCAAGGAGAGACTCTCTATAGGAGAGATCAGCATGGCCTATGTGCCAACACAAGATAACCCTGTAGATCTGTTCACAAAGGTTTTGCTATGAGAAGTTTGAAGATTTCCATAAATATTTATGCTTATTCCCCTTTGTGGATTGATCTAACCCACTAGGCATGGTACTTCCTTGTACATGAGTGCTAGTTTTTGTCCATTGCATCACTCTTAGGGGAAAATTATTACTGTAATTTAGTAATGATATGTATGCATACACTTAAGACCATCGAGCCACCTTTTTACTCTTTAGGAGAGTTCTTTCTCTCAACCCCTTGATCTACAAAGCATGTGGAGTCTCAAAATGCACTCACATGATTTTTAGTGTCCTCTTGGAGCAAATATGAATTTTATGGAGACTCATGCCCTTTTTTAAATTCCCAATGGGTTGCCATTACTTTTAAAAGTAATCCCCTCCTTTTTTAAACCTTAAGAGATTACAATCCATTCACACTTGAAGGATCCAATATTATTTTCAGCTTTGAATTGCACATAAATTTTGAAAACTTTGTCAACTTAAAGGATTTTTCATACTAGTTTATGCTCACTTTTGTAGAGATTATGTGAGTTGAAATTGATTTGTGAAAGTAGTTTGCATGTACTTGCAGTGGTTGTTTTATGCTCAAAAGATAGCCAAAATATTTAAAAGATCTTGTAAAAGGTTCATATGCCTTTGGAAGCACTAGAATATCATTTTTGAATCAATATCATGATGGTTTGATATTCCAATAGCTATTGCTTTTGTAGGACACTCCATTTGCAATCCATTGGCCTATTTTAAGCTTGCAATTGAGTATATATTGTTGTTTTTGGTATATGCCGATATAATTTTGTCAATATGCTTATTCATCGAGTTTAGAGAACACATTTCTCAACATTGAAAATCTTGATGGAACAAAATTTTCAAATTGAAAAGAGAAAATATACAATGTACTTGTCCAAACGAAGTAAGTGAAGCCGATCAAAATGTAGTGGGATTAAGCATTAGGACATGAATCCAAATGTATGGAAGGAATTGGATAAGCTGGCATGTGCCACCATTATGGTAATACTCTCAAAGTCCATGTGAAAAACATGGGAGATGCATAAGGTGTATGGAAAAATCTTAGTGATTTGTATGAAAAGGAAAGTGTAGCCTTGTAGGTTTGTTGATTGAAAAAACTCATCGATCTCCACATGAAGGAGGGGCTTCAATGACTAATCACCTCAATGAGTTGAATAATACTTTTAGACAATTATGGGTTAATTAAAAGGCTTAGTAATACCAATTCTAATTAATAAACTTGATCAAGAATTAATGATTTACTTGAATTTTACCAAATATAATAATTATAAGTTACTTAAACAAATTACTACACATCAACTACTAGTAGAAAATTACTATATTTCAATCGATCAAATTCCCTTCAATTTGTGATTTTGGTCTACTTTTCTTTCATGATCCAATGAAGGCCATATTATTGTTAATCACATTTCCTAAGAGTTGGGACACTTTTAGGACTACCATTAACTCAGCATCTATAATAGTAGGTAGCCTTACAAGTGCTGATATTGAGAATAGTTTGCTCACTAAGAAAGCGAATGGAAATAATAATGTTGGTCAAAGAGTTCTAGTGCACTTATGGTGAGAGGAAGGTCAAATGATAGGGAAAAAAAACTCTTATGGGAGAGGCAAGTTAAGAAACAAGTCATGCAACAAAAGAAGATAGATAGCTTCTTTTGTGACAAGGAGGAAAACATAAAAAAAGACTATTACAAGTGGAAGGACCAAGCGAAAGGGAAAAAATGCAAATGAGGCATAGCCAAAAGGAAGAGCAAAGCAAGGCAAAGATAGAAGAGATAAATACATGTAGTTGTGATGATGATGATGATGTTTTGTATGTATCCTCTTTGGGCAACAAATTCTTGGTTGCCATGGACAATGGTATGCCTCGAAACTAGCTTCTATATTCTAGAGCATTGTTTCATGTTACTCCACATAGGGAGTGGTTCTCTACTTATGATTCTAGAAAGCAAGGATGCATCTGTCTTTGAAATAATTATGTATGTAATGTTGTTGGTATTGGAGATATATACTTCTCATTGCCAAATGGTTCTTCCTTTGTCTTATAGAATGTATGACATATTCAAGACTTGACAAAAAGTTTGATTTGTATAGGATAGCATGATGATTGTGGTTATATAGAGATCTTTGGTGATCATGTGGGAGATTTTCAAGGGATCTCTTATTGTGGCCAAATGGCCAAAGTTTGGTACTCTACATGTTTTTGGTGTTAAAGACCATGTTGTCACTATCACTAAATAGCAATATGTTTCTTTATGGCATCACCATTTGGGGCATATTTCATTCACTAGAATGAAAGCTTTGTGCATTTTACATTATCTTTCACCTCTAAATTTTTGTGATCTTTATGGTATTTTCCATTTGCATTATCTTCCATCTCTAAAATTTTCTCATTTTAGCTTTTGTGAGCATTGTATTGTGAGGTGTTTATGCATATACCTAAAGACAAGTAGAGTGATCCTTAGTCCAAAAATATATTTTTCTTGGCTATGCAAAGTTAGATAAAATGGGCTATTGCTTGTGGAATCATGAATTTTTGATGTCATCTTTGATGAGGATAAGATGCATAAGTAGCCTATCAAAATGATTGAGATCCATAGAGTGGTATTTTAGGAGGATGTGTAGCTAGCACCACATGAGCTGATTGTATGATTTGTTCCATATGATGTAGGACTTGGATAACTTGCTAATGCTAATGTGGAGTGCCATAGGATGATGAACAACAAGAGGTACCTATTGAGCTAGTTTTACATAGGTCTATGATGATTTCTAGAGGCTAGTAGATAGATGTACTCCATCTCTAGACTATGTCTGGTCATGGATTGTGGTGAGCCTTCTTATTATACTGAGGCTATGATTAGGGATGACAATCATAAGCAGAAGAAGAGTATGCACTTAGAGTGGATTCTTTGGAAAAGAATGCTACATGTAAGTTAGTTCCTTTGCCTAAGGAAAACATGCAATGCCATGTAAGTGGGTCTACCAGAGCTAAAGATATCTCCATCTGATGCATTGCCTAACTACAAGGTAGGATTAGTGACCATAGTATTTAAGCAAGAGAAGGAGATTACCTTTGATTATCTCTTCTCACTTGTAGTCAACATGCTCACCCTTCGTAGGGCCATTGCTTTGGTCGCTAAAGAGGATATGGAGTTGATTTAAATGGATGTAAAGATCACTTTCTTGCATTGGGGCTTGCATGAGGATATCTACATGTAGCAACCTAAGGGTTCTACTATGGAAGGCTGTGTAAGCTACATAAGAGCTTATGGGGTTTGAAACAAGGTCCCAAGAAATGGTATCATAAGTTTGATGCCTTTATGTGGTGTCAAAGGTAATACTGGAATCAATTACTACTTATGCACTAGGAAGGCTCGAGATGGAAGTGCAATTATTTAGCAAGTCCTTAAATTAGATTTTTTGTAAATATTTTTGGATTTTTTGAAAGTAACTTTGAATCTTTTGAGTTTTCGCAACACAGTTTTGGATCAAAATCATTATTTGAAATGGAACACATATGTGAATACATAGACTGATTTGCTTCTTGTATACAATACATTTCTTTCTGTTAATTAGTTAATGCTTTTATGCTAATTATTTAATAATTTTATATAAAATATATATAATCTTTGTTTTATTCAAGTGTCAAATACAACTTACTATATTTAAATATAGGAATGATATATAGTCACTCATCCCAATGCATGTGGATAATTACAAACAATGATGGTGCTCAACAAGAAAACAATAATGCTATAATAGTTGAATCCAAACATGTTGAGACGATTTATCAACCAAAAGACAATTGATATTATCATAGAATATATCTCTCCATAACACTTATTTTGAATGCTATGATTAGAAGGGGTTTGGCATATCACATGTACTAAAGCACTAATTGTAAACATTGAAGTCACCCTCAAGTCACTTACAAAAGTGGTGCATTTCAGCACATGCTTTTCCAAGCCCTCCATATCCTACAAAAATAGCGAACATATAATCCATTTCCATTGTAAAGTTTCTAATATTCATTTGCAAAAACATATAATGTTTGAGTAATAATTGCAAGTCAATTGATGGAGATGTAAAGTATGGGTTTCTTGCTTGATAATTAATATACTTATTTTTTTAAAAATGTAGTTTTTCTACACCACCCCTACAGAGAGGGCACCATCTATCTTTGTATGCTTAAATCTATCTCTAGGATGATGTTTCTCTAAGAGGAATTGAGTGGTTGGGTACTTGTATGGACCCACCTTCTCTCTAGCCTCCTGGTCATGCTTAATGAAAAGGATACAAACTTATTGAAAAATGAAAACTGATTTCTAATTTTTTATACCTTCTATAGTCTCTAACTGTAACATGATAGTGTGTACTAGTTCTCTACCTAGTCTTTGAATATTTGATATATTTACTCCTCTTGGTATCCAGTATACATATTACTCTTGGCTAAAAGTAGATACCTAAAATTTCTTTAGTCTATATATGATTTATGCAAAAGTCACCTTTTTCATCATCTCTTTTTACTTTTAGGACCTTTGATGTATTTATAGCCTCCTCTACATTTGTCAACCTTGATGTCTCCTCTTGCACATGGTTTTGTCCTATCTTTACCTTAAATCCTTTATCAATGGCAATGCAAATAGGTAGTGCAATTGTCAATGCACGTATGAAACACATATGACAATACAAGGCAATAGATCCCTAAAACATACTTTTCTAGAGATGAATCTAATCCTTGGATATTTAATTCAAAGGGTACCCCACATGCCACCATGGATACCCCTAGCTTTGTTTAAATAATGTCTTTGAGTTCATATAGTTATCACTATGTAGATCAAGCCACTCCTCCAACACACGAGGCATGATCTCAATACCTCCAGTAGGTAGGGTTGTGCAATCATCTACAAGAACCACTCACATAAAGTAATCATAATAAGCATTACAAACTAAATCAAGAAAGCATATTACAATCCAATTTTAAACCAAATTCATTTATCTATACACCAAACATTTAATGGATTGCCTCAACTCAAGCATCTTGTCTAAGTCCCCAACATCTTGATGTCAACAAGCAGAAGAAAGAACTCCTCCAGCACGTGGAGCTTCCTTAAGGCATTTAAACATGCCACGATGATACAACTCTTGAATAAAAAATGAGACTTAGAGAGATATTGAGTTTTTATAAATAAACAATTCACAAAATAAATAGTATTGATGTATTCAATACAAGTAAGAATTCCCCTTACTTTTTCTTGTCAATTTATATAAACTAACATCTGACTCTTGCATATCTTCAAATGTCATGACTATACACTACATCAGAAAAATATTATATTTCAACAACTAACTAACAATGTTAATTCACAAACAAACAATCAATAATTAACAATCAAATTTATGAAATAGGTTATGTTCAATAAGATTAGCAATAGAAAGTGATTCAAATTCATCATGACCAAAATAATTAAATTGACTTAGATAACAAGTCCATGCATGTCCCAAATTAAAGAATTAAAAAAGATGAAATTATATGCAAATTTTAATTTATTGACAATTGAAACACTAACAATGATATCACTATGTAAGTCATCCAAAAAGCATAAATCAAACCTTTATTTGCCATAATGTGAAGATACTCAAAAGCAAAAAAGTTTGATAAGATTAGCCATTTAATATTTGTCAGAGAGAGAACTAGGGAGAGAGAAAGAGGAGAGAGAAGACTGCAGAAGAGAGAGAAAGAATGCAGGAAGAGAGAGAAGAAGAGTGACGAGGAGAGAGAAATACTAGATTTAGAGAGAGAAAGACAGGAAAGAAGGGGAAGCCATAGAAGCTGTGAGCAAGAAGGGAGAGAAAGATTGTAATTGTATTAATGTGTTAAAAAGATGTGAAAAATTACATCTTCTCTCCTTTTATACCAATGTCAGTGTGACATGGGATAATATCAATATTATTGACACTAATTTTTTATTCCCAGCTTCTTACAATCCATCCCTTCTCAAAAGTTTTTGTCCTAAAAAACAAACCTAGAAACAACTAGAAAGAAGATGGATAGAACAGAGTACTACTCTGTTTTACAGCTTTACAAATGGGAAATGAATGAAAAATGACCACTACATGAGCTGAATTTGAAGAATGGAAGTAAGCCCCAGCTATATACATGATTTGAAATACTTCAGAAGCAAATGGAGCCATAAAGTCTTCAACAAATAATCCCAGAACAAAGTAGACAGCTTGCTGAGTAAACAGTCCCTGCTGGACCAAATCTACCATAAATTTTGATAGAAGTGTCCAAATGATGTGCAGCAATGGGGGGGGGGGGGGGGAGCCTATCGACGAGGAGGAGGAGGGGTGGCCTTTTAAAGGGGGGCGCAGCTGTACGCCGCCACCTGGGTGGCATGCACCCCCCTTTCCCTACTTCTCTCTCTCTCTCTCTCTCTCTCTCTCTCTCTCTCTCTCTCTCTCTCTCTCTCTCTCTCTCTCTCTCCCTCTCCTCGACGTACTGTCGAGGGGAGAAAGGAGAGGGAAAAAAAATTTTGAAAGAAAAATAAAGAAAGGGGGGGTTCCTATGGGGCACGGAGATATTACATAGCATTACTGTCCTCATCAACACTATCTATATATGAATCTAAATCTGAGTCTTCATCAGAATTTGAATCCGAAGAATCCTCATCCTTACTGGTCTTAGATCTTGAAGTACCAAGTCTCCTTTCCACTCTCATAGCAGCCCTAATCAATGTATCCAAAGTATCATTTTGACCTATCTCTTTGAAAGAAAAATAAAGAAAGGGGGGGTTCCTATGGGGCACGGAGATATTACATAGCATTACTGTCCTCATCAACACTATCTGTATCTGAATCTAAATCTGAGTCTTCATCAGAATTTGAATCCGAAGAATCCTCATCCTTACTGGTCTTAGATCTTGAAGTACCAAGTCTCCTTTCCACTCTCATAGCAGCCCTAATCAATGTATCCAAAGTATCATTTTGACCTATCTCCACATTGGTAATTTGGTTCCTAATCTTAGCCCTCAAGCCCTTCATAAAATAAGTGATCTGCATTTCCATTAAAGGTGCATCATCAACATCCAACCTGTTCAATAGATTCTTAAACTTATGGGCATAGTCCTCCACCAACATAGTCTTTTGTTTGATCTTCTTAATCTTCCTAAGAATATCTCCCGAAGTCTTCTCCTTACGAAACCTGCCCAAGAATGCTATTTTTAAAGCATCATATGAATTGAAGGCTACCATACCATAACTAGCAAACCAATCCATGGCCTTTACCTGAAAGGTAGCATCAAACTGTTGCTTTTTAACATGATCCCCATACATCTCGTTGAATCCACTGGCTATCCACCTTGTCTCGAATTGTGCCACATGGCAGTCACGGTCCTTCCTTTTGCTTGAAAATTTAGATGCTCGAACCTTTAGATTAACTAGCTGATTTGGATTCATTATGGTTTGTTTCTTAGGCTTCCTTTGAGGTGGTAAAGGATTAAGATTCAGAACCCTTTGAGTTGGAATTTCAACATTCCTCAACAAAATTGTTCTTCCCATCACTATATGTTGTAGCCTCTCAAATGCCTACCTAGGAGGAGTATCCTATTGTTCCAAGAGGTAATATTCCCTCATCATCTGACAAATTTGGAGAGTCTGTTGAAGTGGCAGGGGAATGATATTTTGTTGAGGTACCTATAGAGGTACCCCCGTCCACAGAAGTCTACCTTGCATCAATAAACTGCTTCTCATCCAACCTGCCCAAGCCTTCTAATTCACTCCTGTCATTCAACCATGTAACTTGTTGTTGCTGTCTTGCTAAGGCCTCCTTGATTTCTCGAGATCTGCTTTTGATGAGGATAGGATTGGATAAATAAGGGTACTTGTTTAACATAAATACTGCCCATAAAAGGTGTTGAGATTCAAGCTCGTAGTCTTCTGTTAATGTTTTACCTTAGTTGAATAAGGTTAAGTCACACTGACTTAACCATGGTTAGATCTAGGTCTCTTGATCTTTGTATGTGTGTTGTACGTAGAGTTGACTTTACTATGTGTTGATGGAATGAATTGAGAAGGAAGCATGTCTGCTACCCTTCCTACCTATGCCTTTGTTCATCTCTCTCTCTCTCTCTCTCTCAGAATTCTAATATGGTGTCAGAGCTTTGATCCCTCACCTACTGCCACCACTTCACCTCCCTGAGGTTTTGACATTGCTATGGAAGGTAATAGTATACCTCCATTAGTTTTTTTTCCTGCACTGATTGGATCTTTACAAGTACCCTATCTCCCAAAGGATTCAAAGTTGTAAACTTAGAAGCCACAACTATGGCAACTCTGACCGAGACACTGCGCAGGGGCATCAGATGCGCAGGGAGAGCCATTCTTCGAGCAGAAGAGACGAGCTGCAGGTCGAAGAGGGGCCTAGCCTCTACGACTTGAAAGGCAGAGGAGCTCTCCAGTTGCATTGTGCAAGCCATGTCTCCTTCACTGGCCAGTAGCTGTTTTCTTAGAACGAAAGTTGACAGAGTCATTGGTTTTGTAGATTTGGTGATCTGTATCAGCTAACAAAGGCTTGATTTGATAATGAAAGAAAGCAGCAGACTCATCATTTTTGAGGTGAGAGATCCCAGTGATTAGGGTGGAAGCCCAGGACTCGGCGCATCTAATCTCATCATCGTTGATGCCACCTTCCTCAGAGTTGAGGACCACTAAAGGTAGCTTCATGATGAAATTTGGCTGAGCATGAATTGCAACCCAAAAGTCCCCTCTTTCTGTCCTCACAATGTTGTTTGGATATCCTGGTAATGATGCAAACTACTCCAATGTACCTGTTTTTGGGCCTTTCAACTAGTATCACAAGACACTGCTTGTCAGAAGTGTGCCACTCCTATGATACTTGGAGCTACTGTCTGTAAAGTATACCAAACCATCTTCATCAAAATTGACATCAATTGTGAAAATAGAGGGTTGCAAATTGCTTTGTGCAAATTGCTTTGCATTTTTTGAGAATGGAAAATATGGTTGGGAAGACATGGGTAATGGTGGCAAAGTTCATTGAAATGTTGGTTGTTTTATTGCACTTGTGTCCTATTATATCTTGATGCTATCATGTCCCCTTTGCTATTACCATTGCCTGGGATCTTCATTTTCAGCTTTTCTGAAATGACAAACACAGCAGGGTGCACGACTTGGCAACTTAAAGCAGAGGTAACTTGAGGTAGCACTCTGAATTGCAGAAGTAGCACATTGTTGCTACACAAACAGATGACAAGTTCACGATTTATTTAGTTGCACTTGTAAAGACGTGCTAGGGCACAGATAGAGAAATGTAGAGCAAGAAAGAATTGCAGGTTTTCATGGCTCTCAGTGTGGCTACTGCACACCCGGAATGCATATGTTCATGTATGCTTGGCTGAACAGTGCACAGTCTGACACTTCAAATACGGATACTTGCAAACCCTTGCACACAATCCCAATCTTGTCAGTGGAGATGATCCAATCTGCCATAGTAGGTAATATCTGCAGGTGTATTGGCTACAGACCCATTGTTGATGCATGTAAAAGCTTTGCTGGCAATAATTTCTACAGGTCATGTTTACCTTGTACAACATGTCTCTCAGTAGTCAATTGAAGGAACACTGAGTATCTATTTCCTGCGTGTATTGGATCTTATGCAATCATTGAAATGCAAAGTTGTTGATGCATTGTAATTGCAGTTGAATGGGAATAGGAGCACATGTACTTACTGAGAATGCAATAGTGGTCATTGTTGGAAGTTTTACAATAAAAACTGGTTGCATTACAAGGTATTGAAGTACGTTGCCTACTGGCGTTTTGAGAAATTGACAGATTTTACAAAGTTGAAGACTTTGAAATGGCAAACATAGGAGAGAAGGACACTATCACTCAGATAGTTGGTGAGAAGCTAGACTACAACAATTTCATTCTATGGAAATTTAGGATGTCTAATTTCTTAATTGGAAGAGGCTATTGGGACCTAGTCACAGGTCTTGAAAATGAGCCCAAGCTACCGAGGGATAGACCTCCAAAAAAGGATCAGTTAAAGGTACACATGACTTGGTTGGAAAAGGCAAGCAAGGTCTTGCATTGGTTGTCAGACACAAAAGCTAGGCAAATTGCAAATTGTACTTCCCCAAAAGCTGCTTGGCACTTATTGATGAAGAATTATGGGCATGTTACTCATGCGAGAGACACAACTGAAGCAAAAATTCAGCCACATATCTAGGAATGGAAGGTTTATTGAAGACTATGTTAGTGAGATTGGATCCATTGCAAAACAACTAGGCTCAATTGGAGCTGAAGTTGAGGATGATGATTTGGTGGCTACTACCCTCCATGGACTTGGACAGGAATATAAGCAGTTTGACACTTCCATTTTAGTGCATCAAGAGCAGCTTGACTTTGATGAACTTGTAGCACTTCTATTGCATGAAGAAGTGAAACTTGGACTCAATACAAGTTCTAGTAGGTCTAAAAACAGCAGGGATAGTGTCTTCTACTCAAGTCAAAGGGGTAGAGGTGGAAGAGGAAGATCAAACTTTAGAGGAAGAGGTGCTGGAAATGCATATGTAGCCTCAAGCAAATAGAGGTGTTTCAAATGCTCGTGGTGGAAGAGGAGGTTATTCAACTAGAGGAAGAGGCACTTGGCAGCAGCCTCAAATGAGTCATGGACAACAATCAAATGGAAATAAGGATTGCCATTATTGTGGCAAATATGGGCATGTAGCTAAGGATTGCTACAAGAAGCAGAATGATCAGAGAGCAAGAGGGAAGCAACATGGTAATTATGCTTCTTCTAGTGGTATGTAGGAGAATGACAGGTTGTTTGCCATGCAACATGTGACAAAAGGGTTGCCTACACAAGGCAAGCCAGATAATGTATGGTATATAGACTCAGGGGCATCTAACCACATGACTCTTCATGGAGAGTGGTTTGACACATTGGTAGAAGGTGCTCATGGATATATTTGCACAAAGGACGATATGCAGCATGACATTATGCATACATGTACTATTCCCTTGATGATGCACGGTGGCAGGAAAAAGAGTCTCTGTGATGTGTTACATGTACCCTCCATAACCAAAAACTTGCTTTCTGTGGGACAAATGGTTGAACAGAATCTACAAGTTAGATTCAATAGAGATGAATGCTACATTGAAGAGTATGGTCAAGGATGCAAACTCATTGCTAAAGGCAAAAGAAATGGCAGGATATTTACATTGGATACGAAAATTCCAACATTGAATGTTGCTATGTACTCACATGACAATGTTGCAATAAGGGACATTGAGATATGGCATAAAAGGATTGGTCATGTAAATGTTCAAAAGTTGAAGAATATGTAGCATAAGCAAGTTGTACTTGGACTCCCTAAGTTCAAGCATGCAGAATTGGGACATGTATGTTAGTCTTGTCAATTTGGGAAGCAATCAAGGCTTCCATTTATGAGGCATGTAAGCACTACTACTAGACCATTACAACTTGTACATTCTGATGTATGGGGACTCTCACAGAATGCATCTCTTGGGATCACGTTACTATGTGTCATTCATAGATGACTATAGTAGGTATACATGGTATATGTGCTGAAGAATAAGAGTGATGTCATGGATGCTTTTCATGATTTTAAGAGACATGTGGAGAAAGAATTGGCTTGCTACATATCATGCTTGAGATTTGATAGTGGTGGAGAATATGTCTCTAAAGACTTTGATTACTTCTTGGCAGCCCATGGGATTAGAAGGCAATTGACATGCAGGTACACACCATAACAAAATGGTGTGGCAGAAAGGAAAAATAGGGTAATCATGGAAGCGGCTAGAGCCATGTTGAATGAGAAGAGCCTACCAAATGCATATTGGGCAGAGGCTGTAATGACTGCAGTGTGTGCCATGAATCGTACACCAATAGTAGGTATACATGAGGTGACTCATCGTGAGAGGCTTTATGGGAACATTAGCCATCTTAAGGTCTTTGGATGCTTGGAATATGTACATGTTCCAAATGAAAAGAGGAAGAAGCTTGATCCAAAGGTAGAAAAGGCCATCTTTATTAGGTATGCACAAGATAGGAAAGTGTACAAATGCTACAATCCTTCTACTCATGAGACATTGGTCTCAAGAGATGTAGTATCTTATGAGTTGAAATCATGGCATGACAAGAATATCACTTTAATGAATGATGACGATGTTTGTCAGGAGACTTATGTACATGTAAGTACAAATGAAAGTGCAGAAGTTTTTGGGTCTTCTAAAGATGCTAATACATCAATTAGTCCTTGGATAGGTAGATTGAGGACTTTAGCATCTTTGTCCCCACTGACACGGGTATGTCAGTGAGGGGGAGAAATGTGGATAAAGGCAAAGGAAAACTTGATGATGTTACAGGGCCACTCACTTGTGGTTATGATTCACCTAGCACTGACAATAGCACTGACAACTTGGATAGTGAGTTTGGTATTCCATCAGTTGTGACTCCTGGTGTGAGACATAGATACGTACCACCTCATGAGAGAGGAGAGTCTCATACTGCACCTCACTTGAGGAGATTAGAAAGAGTCAGGAAGCCTATGGATAGGCTTACATATAGTGGTTATACAGTGAGGCACTATGCATATATGGCAAAAGTCACTAGCTTCAAGGAACCCACAAAGTTTTCTGAAGCTATTTTGGATGATCATTGGTGTAAGGCAATGGATGAGGAATATTCAGTAGTGGCTGAAAATTACACTTGGGATTTGGTTGGTTTGCCGACAAAATGGCTATTGGTTGCAAATGGGTGTACAAAGTGAAGTGCAAATCAGATGGCACATTAGAAAGATACAAGGCAAGACTTGTGGCAAAAGGGTATGCACAACAATATGGTCTTGACTATGAGGAGACATTCAGCCCCATTGCTAAAATGGCATTTGTGAGGACAGTGATTGCTTTGGTAGCATCTAAAGGATGGAGTATGTATCAGATGGATGTGAAGAATACTTTTCTCAATGGCGATTTGGTTGAGGAAGTATACATGGATCAACCTGAGGGCTATGTACATCCAGATTTTCCTACACATGTGTAGATTGAAGAAAGCATTATATGGGCTAAAGCAAGCACCTAGAGCTTGGAATGCTAAGATGAGTGCATGCTTACAAAACTTGGTTTCACTATGGGCAAGGTTGATCATAGCCTATTTACAAAGAAGACAAGGGCTGGTTATGTGATATTAGTCATCTATGTGGATGAGTTGATCATTACCGGTGATGATGTCACAGGAATTGGAGAGATAAAGGAAATGTTACATTGCTGAATTTCAGGTCAAAGACTTGGGTGAATTGAAATATTTTTCTTGGGATTGAGGTTGTCTCTACACCTCATGGTACTTGGTTGTTACAAAAGCAATATGCACAAGACATGTTAACCAAGTATTGTATGTTGGATTGCAAGTCTTTGAGCACTCCATTGAAACAAAATGTTAAGCTACTTGCAGATGTTGGACATGAGATTGAGAATGCCATTATGTATAGACTAATGGTGGGTAGCTTGATTTACCTTACCATTACTAAATTGGATCTTGGCTATTCAATTGGACTGATTAGCCAATTCGTGCAAAAGCCTATGAAGCCACACTTGGATGCAGTGAGGAGGATCTTGAGATATGTGAAGGCTACATTAGATTATGGCCTATTCTATGAGCATGGTAAGCCCTTGGAGCTTACATGATATATAGATGCTGATTGGGCATGAAGAGTCTATGATAGGAGATGTACTAGTGGGTATGCATTTTCCCTTGGTAGTAGTATGGTTAGCTAGAGCAATGAGAAGCAACCTACAATTGCTCTCTCTAGTACCGAGGCAGAGTATAGAGGTGCTGCACTAGCTGCATGTGAGGCAACATGGCTCATGAAGCTTCTTGATGATTTGGGGATGTAGGAAGTGAGGCTTGTCACACTCTATTGTGACAATATGAGTAGTGTGCTCCTAGCTAGTAATCGTGTCTATCATACAGGGACTAAGCACATTGAGGTACACTATCACTTTATCAAAGAAAAAGTGATTGTAGGTGAAATTGATTTGGTCCATGTGAGGACAGAAGACCAAGTTGCAGATATCTTTACCAAGTCATTGGGTAAAGATAAGTTCGTGCATTTCAGAGAGCTACTTGGAGTGAAATTGAGCTTGAGGGGGAGTGTTGAGATTCAAGCTCGTAGTGTTCTGTTAGTGT
Organism: Lygodium microphyllum; assembly: GCF_053477565.2. Classification (NCBI taxonomy): domain Eukaryota; kingdom Viridiplantae; phylum Streptophyta; class Polypodiopsida; order Schizaeales; family Lygodiaceae; genus Lygodium; species Lygodium microphyllum. Next base: position 34,265,747 of record NC_141164.1, on the reverse strand, counting down.
TTTACCTTAGTTGAATAAGGTTAAGTCACATTGACTTAACCATGGTTAGATCTAGGTCTCTTGATCTTTGTATGTGTGTTGTACATACAGTTGACTTTACTGTGTGTTGATGGAATGAATTGAGAAGGGAGCATGTGTGCTACCCTTTCTACATGTGCCTTTGTCCATCTCTTTCTCTCTGAATTCTAATAGAAGGCACCTTATCAATGCCATCAGCATACCTATCACCTGATCTAATAATTGTTTATTCCAAGTCTGTGCCTTAATCGGGAAATGACTTCCATGAAATTGGCAAGGATCGCCAAAGTGTTTAGGGCATACACAACAAGAATGTAGAGAATACATAAACACACCATCGTGCTAAAATAAAGAACATAAGCACAAACATATTCTCTGTATATGCTTCATCATCCATAATCAAAAACCTTTTACGATCCCATAATGCAGAAACATAGATTCATACACTTAAAGAACATGACACAAGCATTGAGAATAGCCAAGAGTGACCATAAAAACATGGCGCTGCCTATTCTTGTATTTTTGAACGCACACGACTGACATCAGGAATACGACCGCCTGCATATAAGAATCAATGCCTGACATATAGGTATTCTGTCCCATGACATTTCAAGACATAATTACATAGGTTGATTTCAAACCATTATATCTATATATGAATGTAATAAACTAAGGTCACTAATAGAATTCAAGTCCTAAGGATTTGTGCCCCTAACATGCACATGTAGAAACTTGAAACTTGAACTTGATCTTGATTGAGAGTTGTAGTTGTAGATGGAGCCCATGGAATGATCACATATGACACATTTTTAAGCAACTTCCTTGAAGTACTTCATTACTCCATCAGCGGTTCCTTAAATAAATCCTTTCATCACCGCAGACTAAGTTGAACTTCCTCCCATCATCTAACGTGCATCTTCACATTTACAAGAGTAGCAGTCTTTGCAGACTCACATGTTGATGTACTTCAGGATTGAGATCTATGAGTTTATGCTTTTGTGTTACTAATCTTAAGCTACATGTGTAAGAAAGGTCAGCCTGATGATAAAAATCATCACTTGTTGTTCCAGAAATATAATTTAATGTTAATAGAAAGGTGATAATTATCACTCGGAGCAACCAGTAATAATTATCAATGCGATATTTTAGCGTCTAAATTTTAAAAATTATTAGTTGTTCTTTTATTTATAATGTAATTTACTTTTTCCACCAAGAGGAGCGTAACGCTTACGCCTCGCGCAACTCCATCGGGCATTCACAAAACAACACTGGACTACCATTTTGTGGTTGGATGCACAAGAAGAAAAGAAGAAGCAGCAGCAGCAGCAGGAGAATGCTCTCACTGAACATACTTGAAGAAGAGACAGAGAGGCAGATACGATAATCATGAACGAGGAGGCACGCGCAGGTGCTTTGGTGCAGTGGGAATGGTGTGGAGATGGCCTTGAATGGATTCCCTATCTGCCTTGTTCGTCTGCCACTATAGAAAATGCCTTCCAGTCCGGCAAAACTTCTGTCGACCTGGTAATAGGCCGATCCTCCTACACCATCAAATTCACGCCTTCCGCTGCTCAGCAGGTAAGGTATCCCCAAATGCCCACCTGTTTTTGGAAAGATGTCAATTCTGAAGTCTTGGTGAGCAATTCAGCACTTTCCAGTTGAAATACAATTAGCTGTGCTTGAATTGAACCGTCCTTATTCAATGCTGCTCGAATATGTCTCACATTTTCGTCACAGTTCACCTTCCTACTCATCAATAGTTGACTTCCATAAATCTTTACAATATGACTTATTCTGCAACGAAATGGCAATTGTACTTGTCCATAAGGGGGTGCCTCCGCGAGACCCCTCCAAATGTTAGGTGAGAGAGCTACAATATGGAAGGCATCTTTGCTGCTGTGGCCTTGGAGCTTGCCAATGTAGGCCATTATGGTCTTCACTATGTCACTTTCATCAGCGTTTAATGCATAGCAAACTTCAATTGGGGTCTTCATCTCTTCATTCTTTAATCCGAGCTCTTTAGCCATCTCCGAGGAAACAAAGCTTTCAAGTGGAATTTAGGAACCTTTGGAGGCTCATAAGGGTCCATTTTCTTTTGATATGATGGTTGCTTTTGCTACTATTTTTGTCCTTATTTTGAGGTTGAATACTTCTCATGATCAATTGTACTTTTTAATCATTCTTTTGGAATGATTTATTGCCATTGCACTTCATTTTTCACGTCTCAACGTGATCAATGAGTTCCTTGAGACTAGAACAATGATAATGATTAAGAGCAATATAAAGTTTAAATGTGCAAACCTCCTTTAAACTTCCCAAGCTTTTCAGAGTTGCTGATTTTCTTGATGAAAGCTTAAGTTACTCATGTTTCTATGCTTGGTTAGATAAAACAAAAAATTAAGTATAATACACAATGGCTTAGATAAAGTGTTGGATATTCAAAAGTAGCTCCTAAAACCTCTTTGTATGGCCATTAAGTGACTTTTCCTTTCCTAGAGCCGCTTCCATTGCATTGTTACATCTCTTTTGAAATGAATGGGAAGAAATTAGTCTTGTATCATGCGAATGAAAGACCACTAAGATTTTGGGGCAGCATGATTGTGTTTTAACCCCGCCAAGTGTGGGCTAGGTTGGTCAAATGTAGACTTGCAAATTTAATTGTTTCTTTTTTTAAATCTTTGTCACGACCATATATAAGATTTGAAATTGACAAATAAACTTAAGATGAAGATTAGGATTTTGGAAGTCATCATACATATTGAATTCGATCTTCTCTCCAAGTTGACATAATGACTTAGGCTCTTCTTCTTCTTATGCCTTTGTCCATGACCGGATCTTAAGATTGAAGATGATAAAATGGTTAATAAGGATAAAGATGGAGATAAGGGTGAAGAATATCAACGTTACTATCAATGACGAGGTCACCATAGTATTGCAAAGAAATGCATTTTCTACAGAGTGGTCGATGGGGATGAATATGTAGACAAGGGTGAAGAATGTCAACGTTGTTGTCGATAACGAGGTCTTACACTATTGTAAGAAACGTGCTTCCCACAAGTAGGAAATGCTAGAAATGGTTGTATGTATCTAAAATGTAGGAAACGTTTGGATTGAGTTTTCATGTTCAAGTGTCAGAGAGAGAACTAGGGAGAGAAGAAGAGGAGAGAGAAAGACTGCAGTGGAGAGAGAAAGACTGCAGGAAGAGAGAGAAATAGAATGACGAGGAGAGAGAAAGACTAAAATTGGAGAGAGAAAGACAGGAAAGATGAAGAAGCCATGGAAGCTTGGAGCAAGAAGGGAGAGAAAGATTGTAAATGTATTAATATGTCAAAAGATGTGGAAATTTGCAACTTATCTCCTTATATACCAATGTCAGTGTGACATGGCATATTATCAACATTTTAACTATTTCCAACTTCTTACAATCCATCCCTTCCCAAAAGTTTTTGTCCTAAAAAACAAACCTAGAAACAAGCTAAAGAGGAGATGGATAGAACAGAGTACTACTCTGTACAGCATTACAAGGGATAAAAGAAAAGATTACCTAATACTTAATAGTAGTACTAATCTATACAGGAGGTCAAAATCAGCCTGTAGCCTCCCGGATCAAAAGGAAAAGTTGTATCTTTGCCATGCATAGGATCAACTTTCATAAGATCGAAATCAAATACTGCTGGAAACACGATCATCATGATAGTACTCACTAATAAAGTCTCCATTGCATGATGATCTTCCAAGTCCACATGCTGTCCATAATCTTCCTTCTTGAACTGAACTTCTTGTTGTTGAACTTCTTGTTGTGGACTCATACCAGAATGGTCTTCAACAAGATGTTCTCCATCATTTACATCATAATATTCAAATAGCAAGATTATTTTGGCAGACTTTGCCCTACATGTGGCTTGGTGATTACAAGATAGTGGCTTAGCACAACGATAGCATAAGCCCGCAGCATGCAGTTCCCGTATTGTATCACTAGTAAGGTGTCTAACACGTTTAGCTTTAGATAGCAATTTACACACCTGTTCATCACCATTGGTCAGCTCTATGATAGTTTTGACATGCTGCTCATAGTCATCTTGCTGTTCATGCATAACAGATAGCTGTCCATGCTCAACATGTACAACAGATGGCTGCCCATGCTCATCATGTACAACAGATGGCTGTCCATACTCATAACCATATTGCTCATGCTGTCCATACTGCATATGGTGATAATAGTCCTGCTGCACATCAGAGGGACAGTTAGGTTGAACATATGCAGTTGTTTCCACTGCAGTTTGCTGCTCACATTCGTAAGCATGTTGCCTTTGATCATTGATCCCACTGTATTGGTCATAATCACTTGCTTGCTGTTGATCAAAGCTAGAAGTGTACTGATAGGCATAACCATTTCTGTTACATCCATAAGAACTATGTTGTTGAAGAGATGGATGCTCATAAGCATAAGCATGTTGACCATAATAACCATTCTGCTGCCAAGGTTCAATGGAATGATACTCTGCATTATGATATGGTACATCATATTTATAAGCATTAACATGCTGTCCAGATGTACTTGCATACTGCTCATATTCATTTGCATATTGTTGCTGTTCATATTCATAAGATGTATATGGATCATAGTGTGTACCATCAGCATATAAATGCTGGCCATGAGCATAACCATTTGATTCAGGTCCTGCTGTTTTTCCCATAAGAGCAATACACTGTTGAATCGAAACTACAAGTTTGTCAATATTAGCTTTTGTTTGAAGCTGATCTTGTCCAAGTTTGTCCATTTTAGCCTGTGTTTGAAGCCAACCTTGTCCAAGTTTGTCCATTTTAGCCTGTGTTTGAAGCCAACCTTGTCCAAGTTTGTCCATTTTAGCATGTATTTGAAGCCAACGTTGTTCACTAGAGCTGGAGCTATTGTTCTTAGCTGCCATTGCAGTCAAGTTGAAGAGATATGTTTTTCCTGTCCTTGCCTTAAAATTCTGGTTTCACACCAACTGCCACAGTAGTAGGCAGAGGGGTGTGGTCACACAGCCACTTTGCCAACAGCATATGTTTCCCCAGGGTACATATAGATTTCAAGGCAGACTGTTTGATGCAATGCCTGCAAGGTCTCCAGTTTTCCCCTTTGTTCTCACAGCTACCGGCGACTCGGTTAGGTGTGCAATCAATGGCCTGCCATGCCAACTGCCTCTGTATTGCCTTCACTTGAATCTACTACAGATGATTGGACATCACTTCTGGGGCCATCAGCTTTTGTTGCTAGCTCTCAGCCTCAATGGAAAAGATGAGAAAGCAGCAATCACATCCGCTCCAAGATTAACTATGCCACACGATCACCAGTTTTTATTTGTTATGGCTGATCAGAGAGGTTAAAGAGGATGATACCAACAGAATTGAAGGGTGCCAGGAATCTCACACCACATTTGAAAATGAGGAACATGCACTACAAGAAGGTGTCATTGGAGAGACTAGTCTAATTCATCCTGCTAAGCATGCCACACAAAATCTTGCTGAGCCACAGGGAAATGATGTGGCCACTGGGGATCGTGACTTCAATGATGTCAATTATTGTAGGAGCGATTAGAGTCAGTCAGTAACTGAAGTGGAGTCAGTCAGTCTCACTGTGTCTGTCTATGTTATCAATCTGTGAGCTTGAGTTCTAGTCTCTCAACATGGCCCTATGACTACAGTGAGCAGATCTAGCATTTACAGACCAAATTTACAAACTACCCATTGTAAAACAGTCTGGCATCTATGGTGGTATTTCAGATTGGGCACAATCAAACTTGGTGGTATTTCAGATTGGGCATAATCAAACTTCTCGGCCCTTCCCGCAACTCAAGGATGGCAACCTATCATCATCCACACATGATACCAATGCAGGCTTGTCATTACTGATGGAAGCAATTATGCCTGTGTGAGGTTCTCCTTCGTCAACATCAAACACAGTAGATTCAGGACCAAAGTCATAGAGCACATAGCCAAAAGCCCATGTATCTCTGTTTCTGCGGTGTTGGACTGGCCATGGAGCCTTCCCTGTTTCTGCTGCTGCTTCTTCTCTGCATCAGAGATTCTTCCGCGGTAGCATCATCCAGTGCCGAATCCGAGGAGGTGACATATGGTTCTGTCATGAAGCTGATGCATGAGCGCACTAAATTTAGGCTCCATTCACATGATGTACCGTATGGTTCAGGCAGTGGTTAACAATCTGTAACCCGTTTTGGAGGAGTTGAAGATGCCAACAGTTACTACATTGTCAGACCACCAGAAGATTCCTTTGCTCAACAAGGGAACAAAATTCCTGGAGTTCTCATCCAGGTATTTGAAGGCGAGAGGGCCAGGACCAGAGACAACAATTTGCTTGGCAAATTTGAGCTATCTGGCATACTCCCTGCCCCCGTGGCATCCCTCAAATTACTGTATGTTTCGGCATTGATGCCAATGGCATCATCAATGTCTCTGCAGAGGATAGGACCACTGGCCAGAAGAACAAAATAACCATCACGAATGACAAGGGAAGACTGAGCAAGGAGGATATTGAGAAGATGTTGCAGGATTGGGCACTTCAACAGCTATTCATCCAGCATGTTTTGGCCTTGCTATGCTATCATCTAATGCGGAATCCATGGATAGCCTCCAATGCTGCGTTGTCCTTGGAACTTCTCCACAAACCTCCAATGCTGCGTTGTCCATTCATCCTCCAAACAAACTGGAGATTCTTGCAGAAAGTGAGTCTACCGACAATTCACTTGATGCAGGTGGTTTGCAACATCAAGCTTTCTGCCAGGAAAGGCTTCATGGATTGAGGCATCAAACCCAGAACAAGAGCATGGCAGTCTTGCTGAAACAGAAACCAGCAAGAAGTATTTTGAGTTTCCCTACAGAAATTTTCCTTCCAATATAGAAGCAGAACCGGTTATTGAGGTTGACTCCATGGATAAGCTTCTAACAGAGGACCCTTCAAGGGAAAGAGACAGAGAAATATCCCTGGTTGCAGAGGATTTGTATGTGTTCAAACTACATTGAGGGATAATGTAGAAAGTCTTGTTAATACGTTTGTAGGTGATGAACACATCAACAAACAAGTGCATGCTGAATTTCCTGACAGAGATTTTGCAGGCATCCCTCCCGACCAGCAGCGCCTCATCTTTGCCGGCAAGCAGCTCGAGGATGGCCGCACGCTCGCTGACTACAACATCCAGAAAGAGAGCACGCCCCATCTCGTCCTGAGGCTTCGTGGTGGCATGCAGATCTTCGTCAAAACCCTCACGGCAAGACCATGGACAAGGATGTGGAGGAGGTCTCAGAGTTTAGGGAGGCAGCTCAAACAGGCAGCTCTGCCTTGATCGAATCCCCAAGCTGGCAGAAAATTGCATAAGGCCTCAGTGACATGATTCATTCTCATGAGAGAGAGTCGTCGGTCACATTTGAAAGATTTAATGCTACTATTTCTGCTCATTCCTCTGCATTAGTGGCGTTTCTTTCTGGCTGTGTTTGCGTCTGTGGAAGACTGAGACTGTGCACTTCAGGGTCGATAGGTAGAGATCCCTGTGCTGCCATGTCGAAACCATCTTCTGATCTTGATGACCTGATCCTAGACGCCTTCTGGAGGAAAGGGGCACGGCCGCGGCGATGATGACGATGACCTTCTAACGATGAGCCTATGGATTCCAGCACAGCAGCGACAACGATGACGACTTCTGGGATGACAATGCAGGCGTAGAAGCAGGCGAAATCAAACGAAGTGCATCCGGCTCCAAAATGCCCCTGAACAAGCGATTTGATGCTGCCGACAAGGATGATGATGACCTCAACACAGCCGCAGGATATGCCAGTGATGTCTCCCTTGGCAATGACCTTTACAAGGATGATGCGGGCCGAGAGCGCCTCTCGGCTGTATCAGAGGGAGAGATAGTACTTAAAGACCTTCAAACAGCTCTTCACAACCAAGAGAGGGAGATCTTAGATCTGCTATAGGAGTTGAGAGCCTCGAGAACTTTCTTCTCCACAGCCTTCTTGCTTTAGCTACATCACTTTGGCTTTCAACAAACACTCTGACTCTGTACTTCTAGCTTCATTGCACTCCAGTTTTCTCATCTTCCGCTCCTGCTCTCGTTTCTCTTCTTGCCTTCTGGCTGCCTCAGTTGCCTCAAGAGTCTTCACTCTCACCTCTCTTTTGCCATTGGGATATGGCAAGGGTGCTTGTTTCTTCTGAATAAGATCCAAAAATGAGCTAGTGCTCACAGCAAGATTGTAGCGTTTGTGAAAACTTTCTGGCAGCAGCTCCTTGTGTTCTCCTTCCTCTTCCTTTGTTGAAGATGATGAAGATGAAGGATGATCCTTCTTCTAACTGTTGTTGCAGATGGTGGCACATGGAGAGAATGGACTGATCTCCTCCATGAAATCTTGAAAGAAATACTTTAAAATTGGCATGAGCTTGCAAAACGAGCTACCATCTTTGTATGTCTGCCTCCATTTTTGGTCCAAACTCCATTTAAGACTCCAAGAAAGGCTGCCAAGGTCTATGTGGTCTTCATGAAAGCTGCCATTAATTCTTCTGCATGCAGTCCTTGTGGTCTGGAGGTGTAAAATCCCAAGAAAAGCTGTCATTAATGCTTCTGCATGCAGTCCTTGTGGTCCAGAGATGCTTTGGAAACTCCCCTACTGCTCCCCGTACTTGTGTACCTGTGACTCAAAATTCCATGTAACTAGAAAGTTGTAACTAGGTAAAAATGAGGAACTAACTGGGACCAAGAACCTAGGCTCTGATACCACTTGTCAGAGAGAGAACTAGGGAGAGAAGAAGAGGAGAGAGAAAGACTGCAGTGGAGAGAGAAAGACTGCAGGAAGAGAGAGAAATAGAATGACGAGGAGAGAGAAAGACTAGAATTGGAGAGAGAAAGACAGGAAAGATGAAGAAGCCATGGAAGCTTGGAGCAAGAAGGGAGAGAAAGATTGTAAATGTATTAATATGTCAAAAGATGTGGAAATTTACAACTTATCTCCTTATATACCAATGTCAGTGTGACATGGCATATTATCAACATTTTAACTATTTCCAACTTCTTACATCAAGTGATAGAGGTTAGCCAAAATTTGTATGTTAATATATCATATAGAGACATAGATTGTTATTGTAATTTTAATAATTATACATTATATGCTTGAGTTGCTTTTAATATATGGTATTATGTGTCATGGGGACGTGAAATTTTGAGATGCTTTAATCTTGCCGATAATATTTGATTATGATATTAAACAAATGTGTAAGATTGTTTAGCACATGTGATGCACATGGCAGTTATTTCATGGTAATAGACTAAGGACCCTGAGGATGCAGTGGGTGTTAAAGGAAAAAGTTGTAATAAGTTATGTTTAATAAGTACTAGGTAATACCCGGTGTCAAACCTGGGCCTAGACCAATTTTATTGGCCACTAATGTCAATAATGACATTAGAGACTAGACATTAATTAATTAATTAATGCTAGTCTAAGGCCTAATAACTGCTCAGGGATACTTGGAAGACAAATTGGCCTAGCCAATTTCATTATTGGCTGGTGAACTTAATTTAGTAAGCTGGATAATGTTGAAAAATGGGATTAGAAGGCTATCACTTGACAAAACTTGCCCATGTAAGTGGGAAAAACGTTTTAAGGGGTTGGTGGAAGTCTATTCCAGCTATTTGAGAGAGAAGGAGGCTCTTAGAGAGTAAGGAGAGATTACTGATGTGATTTGCAACCACTAAGGATTAGTCCTTCAGCATGTGATAGTAGTTTGGAGCCCTCCAAGAGTAGGCGACAGCAACCCAAGCTCCTCTTGGTGTAGGTGACAACATACATAAGAGGGGGCAATAGGCTTTTTGGTGGTCCTAAGTTGTAGGTGACAGCTTTCATAGCTGTTTGAGTAGGGCAACAACAGTTTTTTAGCGTTTCTTACGATGAAACTTTGAAATTTCTCTTTATAGCATTCTCTCTCATTTGCCCAACTATCAGAGTTGAGCATTTTTCAATAGTTTGAGCCATCAGAGAAAGATTTCAGTCTATCTTTGTTGTAAATCCTAATTTATAGCAAGAATTAGGGTTTTGATGGCCGCCTCGGGACGCGTGTGCTCAGAATTGAAGGCCTAGAACTTGAACTCCATAGCTGAAATTGAGAAATTTTAGGGAGATTCAAGAGGCCAGCCAGCCAATGTTAAATTTGGGGCTGAATTTGTCTTTCAAGGAGTAGAGTGAATGCCAATTCCTAAGCAAACCAAGGGGCAAATTGGTTTGGAGGCTTGTTGGTCATTTATGATAGCAAGAGGGACTTGGATTAGGAAAGGAAGTTAGAGGATATTAGTTATCCTCTATCCATTTACAATAAAAGTTAAAAGAAATACTGCAAGAGGCGTCGGTTTTGCGATCAACAGGGTGTCCAATGTTCAAGAGTAAAGTGGCAAAGTGTGCATTTTCAGTTTTGTGACTTTGTTGATTGCTGTAATTAAGTGCTTAAGTAGGTTTCACCACCCCCTTCAAGAAGGAAGATTGGTTTCATGGTTCTATCGTTGGAATACCATCAATTCTTTCAAATTGGTGGGCCCGAGGCACTTGATTGAAGGTTAGAAGCTTTGCACTAGTGCTGAAATTGTATTCAACTGAGCATTACATCAAGAATGCCTTTAGATAGTGGGATGGGATCAAGCAAGGATGATGCCTCTCAATCTGAAAATTCACAAAGTGTTCGGGAAAATACAATGCTTGATCTTGGATAAGGCATGCATCATGGACAACAAGTTGATAATGTTGATTTAGATTAAAATGCGGGTCCTTCTTGGCCTTTAGAAGCTGATGATTAGCAAGAGGAAGAGGAATTTGATGATCAGTTTAAAGATTAGGGATAATAGCTGAAATGTTTGTGCAATTGGCAAATGATTTTCAATTCATGCGCTTTTTGAACCCCTTAAAAGAGAGCAGCAAAGGCAAGAAGAGAAAATTGACGTCAAGAGCTTCGGGACAGTAAGATGCACCAAAGGAAGAGCCAATACTGCAGCATAATGTTCTAAATGTGGGTAGTGAGCATAAGCAAATGATGCTAGTGGGGCAATTGATGCATATGCAAGGCCACCTTGGAAGTGCCAATCTGATGTTTTTTTGGACAGAAGGGCATATATGCAATTATGGGGCAGCTAGGTTACTTTGGCGGTAGCACTAGTTTCCATGCTATGGTGAGGTAGGGACCGGATACAGGGATGTATGGCACAACTCCTTATGGTATGCAACAACCAATGTGTGGCCCATTGTATTCGAGTATGGCTGGCGATATGCATAACCCCATGTATAGCAATGTTGGCATGATGCTGGGGTATAAAGTGGCAAGTTTGGCAATGCATATATGCAGTTCACTATGCTTGAGACTCATGGTATTAATGCTGGTCATGCAAATGCTCCGTATAGTGTTGGTCACGAGGAAAAATATTGCTAGTAATGCATGTAATGTATGGGAAAATGCATCTTGGTATAGCTGGTAGTATGCAAATTTCCATGCATAGTCACATTGCAATGGTCCACAATATGCAAATAAGAACGGTTACTAATGCATTTGGTGCTCCTAGCATGTTAGGTACATGAGGGGCTAGTCAACTAGATGCAATGTTGTATATTAGTTAAGTTGGAATTGCAGCAATGTAAAAGTATAAAGCATCGCAATGCTTAAGGGAAAGAAAGGCCTACAATCTAGTGGAGGTTTCGAGGCAAGTAAAGTTAGAAGTAAAGTTTCCATATGCTTCTTGGTGAAGCTTCAGCATTGTTTCACCAATCGATGCAAAGTGGATGACTTGGCAGACCATCCTCGGTTTATTAGAGCTGTTGGATCGAGATTGAGTGACCTAGGATTGAGAGTGTCAGATTTTGTGTAAGGAGCAGTAGAAAAGAGTAAGTCACAAGAGTGTAAGCATGACTCAATGGGTATTTGGTACAATGACAAATGTACCACTTTTTAGGTTTAGATAGTATATAAAGTACAATAGAGTAAGGCTACATTTGCACTCGAACACTGAAAAAAGGCACAGTAAGCCTTTATTCCCAACAACCTCCCACTTGAAGGCAATGTGCTTGAAGGAAGAGAAAAGAATCAACTAAGTTTATGTATGTATAAAGCTGAAATACACATACTATTCAACCCCATCATCTGGCGGCAAATGAGCAAATCGCTCTGCTGGAAGACCCTTTGTGAGGTCTGCAGGATTATCATTTGTATGTACCTTGACAAGCCCAATGCTCTTGTTGTTAAGTACATCCCTGATAAAGTGATACTTCACCTGTATGTGCTTTATCTTTGCGTGAAAGAGAGGATTCTATGCTAGCATGATAGCACCTTGATTGTCACAATGGAAGATAGGAACCTCTGTAATACCAAGCTCTCTCACTAGACATGAGAGCCATAAAGTCTCTTTGCATGTCTCAGTGGCAGCCATATGCTCTTTCTCTGTAGTAGACAATGCAACACACTTTTGCAGCCTGGGTATCTAAGAGACTGCTCCACCTGTGAACGTGAACGAACACATATCTTTATAAAGTAGACTTTCTGCTGTGTTAGGATGGCCAGCATAGTTTGCATCCGTGAACCCAACAATAGATGACTTCTGCTTACCAAAGCAGATACACAAATCCTTTGTGCCCTTAAGGTATCTCATGATATCCATCACTGCTTCCCAATGCTTTTTGCCAGGATATGCCATGTACCTGCTAACCACACCTACCGCAAATGCAATTTCAGGATGTGCAACAACCATAGCATACATCAAGATACCAACAGCTGAAGTATAACGTATCTTGGCCATTTGAGCCTTTCCATTATCAGATGTAGGGCCGTTATTCGCACTAAGTTTCACGTATGGAGGCAATGGTACACTAATGGGTTTCCCCCCCTCCATATTGAAATGCTGCAAAACCTTAGTGACTTACTCTTGTTGTGACAGATAAAGAAGACCCTTCGATCTGTCTCTGAGTATACGCATGCCAAGAATGTGATTGGCCTCATCAAGATCCTTCATATCAAAGCTATTGCGTAAACTTTGCTTCAAGGAGTCCAAGGGGTCAATATCCTTGCTTGCAATTATCATGTCATCCACATATAAAACCAAGAAAATCAGGCTGCCATCTGCTACCTTCTTGGTGTATAAATAGTGATAAACTTGAGAACGATGAAACCCTTTAGATTGCATAAATGTATCAAATTTGTGATACCATTCTTGTGGTGCTTGCTTCAGCCCGTACAAACTCTTGTCGAGTTTACATACCATGTGCTCTTTCTCCCTTTGAGCAAAACCTTCAGGCTGCTGCATATAGATCTCCTCATGTAGATCACCATGTAGTAAGAAGGCAGTTTTTACATCCATCTGTATGAGTTTCATGTCCACAGATGCAACCAAGCCCAAGATGGTCCGCAAAGTAGTCATTTTGACTACAGGAGAAAAGATTTCATCAAAATCAATTCCATGTTTTTGCTTGTACTCTTTAGCAACCAGGTGTGCCTTGTACTTTGATAGAGAACCAGAAGTGACTTTCATTTTGTAAACCCATTTGCAAGGTAGCACTTTTTGCCCTTTTGGCAAATGCACCGAATCCCAAGTGCCATTCTTCATGAGAGATTCAATCTCTAACAACATTGCTTTATGCTTTTTCTTACTATCCTTTCTGTCCATTGCTTCCTAGAAGCATGACGGCCCACCACAATCTATTAACATGACATAATCAGCCACATAGTTTACACCAGGAACGAACCTATTTGATTGTCTTTGCACTTTGGTCGACCTACGGACTCAATGGTCAAGATTTGCTGGCTGTTCAGCCTGCAAATCTGCATTAACAGCTTGCTGTTCTGTAGGTTTAGCGTGCTGTACAGCTGGTTTTGGTTTTTCCAAAGGCACATATTCTTGTTGAATTTGTGGTATATCATGGGCAAGATCTTGCTGACCATGTTCAATACCATTTTTTGCATTTTCAGGAACATTTACAACAGGTTTTTGCTATTGCCTAATGGACATTCTTTGCTATCCTATTGGTACATCCTCTTGGAATACAACCCTTCTGACCTCCTCTGTCTTTTCGGGCTGTTTATGCATGCGATCTTCCTGGAAGATAATATCATTGCTGCGTATTACTTTTTTTTTCTTGGGATCCCATAATGGATACCCCATCTCACCTTCATTACCCTATCCTAGGAAAATACATTTACAGGACTTTGGCTCAAGTTTGCTGTGTTTTTCCTTGCGAATGTGCACGAATGGCTCGCAGGCAAACACTCTGCATACGAAGGTGGCTTACCTGACCACACTTCTTGAGGGACCCTCCCCTCCCAAAGACATGTTTGGTGATCGATTAATCAAGTGTATGGCTGTCATAACAGACTCTGCCCAAAATCCATGGGGGTAAAGCAGCATGTGACAGCATTGTACGGACCTTGTCTTGAACGGTCATGTTCATATGCTTTGCAACACCATTTTGGGGTGGATTATGAGGGGTAGTGAGCTCCCTTTTAATCCCTTTGCTGTCACAAAAGTCTTGAAAGGCTTTGGACACATATTCCCCACCATTGTCAGAGCGAAGGCATTTTAATGTCTTGCTGGTCCGATTTTCAGCAAGGGCCAATAATTTTTTAAATTTATCGAAGGCCTTGTCTTTGCGACGGATTGGATAAACCCATACTTTGCGTGTGGCATCATCAATAAAGGTAATGAAGTACTTCTTTTCCCCTAGAGATAATCTTGGCATTTGACATACATTTGAATGTACCAACTCTAAGGGTGAATAATTTAAAGAGATTTTTGATGCGACGTTGGAGCATGTTTACTATAAATACAATAATTACATTGTTCAAAATCAGCATACCTCAAAGACGGCAAATAACCCAAGCGAGAAAGCACTTTCATTCCAGTTTGATTTATGTATCCCAACTGGCTATGCCACAAAGAAACACTCGGTTGTTGGGTTATGGCGACTACATGGTTATGCACACTAGATACATGCAAAGGATACAAAGTATCACTTTTGGAGCCCTTGGCATCAATGTGAGAGCCCTCACAAATTTTCCATTTGCTATCCCCAAAGATAGTATGATAGCCTTTATCATCTAGTTGCCCTATGCTTATCAAGCTCTTCTTGAGCTGATGTACATGTCTCACATTATGCAAAACAAACACGGAGCCATGCTGAAATTCCAATTTCACACTACCAATTCTTGCAATTTTACATGCATAGTTATTCCCCAAGTGGACAACACCATGTACACCACCATTGTAGTCAGAAAACCACTCATGATGTGGTGTGACATAAAAAGATGCACATGAATCAAGTATCCAAGTGTGCATATCATCCTCAGAATCTGCAATCAATGCATGTGCACTCAAAGAAGAAGCAAGAAGTACATCACCATCATTGTCATTCTCATAAGTGACTACATTAATCTCTTTTATTTTCACATTGCTCTTCTTTGTAGGTTGGCTGTCATTTTTATCGGCCTTGTTGTCTTCAATGTTTTTGTTTTTGCCTTTCTCTTTCTTCAATTGAAAACAGTCCCGTTTGTAGTGCCATTTTTTGCCACAATGATGGCACTCCACATTTTTGCCACGAGACTTGGTGTGTGCTCTATTTTCAGAACTGTCCTTTTGCTGAAATCTGCCTCTAGTGTGCAATGCATTAGAATACTTGTTTGCTGAGTTATTTTGCCTATTGAGTTCTTCTATCAACAAAGAACTCTCCACATCAGAGTATAACAGCTGAGCATTCGAGTTACTCAAAGCTGTCCTGAAAGTATCCCAACTTTTAGGCAAAGTGCATAGCAAGAAAGTAGCCTTGAACTCACCATCAATATGGAAATCCAAAGCAATCAGCTGATTGAAAATTGAGTTGAACTCATTCAAATGTACAGACATGGCTGTACCTTCTTTTATGCAAAAGTCCATTAAAATTTTCAGCCAATAGACCTTACTAGCTTCACTTTTGTGAGCATACAATTCTTCAAGCTTGGCCACATTGCATATGTTGAATTCAGCTTCTCAATGTTAAAGAGCAAGTTGTCTGATACTAGAGCTCAATGATAGAGCGGGCAAGCTCATCCAAGTCATCCCACTCGTCTTGTTCCATGTCTGCTGGTTTTATTCCCTTTGTTTTGATGGGCTTTACATGTTTCTTTTGCACCAAGACATTGTAGCACTGTTTTTGCCATATTGCAAAATTATGTGCACCCTCAAGCTTCTTGATGTGCAAAAGATTGCTGCTGCCACTATTTCCAGCCATAATTTGCAGTACCAAGTTAACTAAGCAGTTACCAAAGGCAAGCCCAAATGTTACACAAGTAACGACGGTACACTATAAGTACCAACCAACAGTGAAAATCCCAAGATTGGAGATATTTCAGATTTGCAAATAGATTTTCAGAATAAAAAAATGTCTTGCTGCACTCCTCAAGCAATTACTAACACATTTAGGTACCAAGGCACCAATTACATGTGAAATCCCCAAAATTTCACAGCAATTTCTGTTCCAAAAGCCCCAAATTTTTAGAGGGTAATCCGTTTAGATTGCATCAATACTTGTACCCAAGTGCATATACCAAACATTTGTTGCACAAATTGATAGGATTTTGCAAAAGCCCCAATTTTCTTGGATTCAAAGTGCACAAATTTTAGTGAAATTGAAGAAATTCTGCTAAAATGTTAAAAGCCCTAAAACTTCTTTGGCAAATGTGCACCAAATGTGCAATTTCTGAGTCGGATTATCTTGTCCTATGTTGGAGTCGCCAAATTAGAGAGAACCCCCAATTTTCTTGGACACGTTGTGCTTGTGTGTGTGAATGCTTGGCAAAAGAATGGTAGAAATTAAGGGGGGAAAAAAAGGACGAGTCTGTCATGGCGTTGACCAAGGCCTGTTGGATCTGATGCCTGGTGTCGCTTGATCTTCGCGTTGCCTGCCGATAGGCTTACGACCTGTCGTGCCCATCGGATTTGGTGGTCCTAAGTTGTAGGCACAGTTGCACTTGTATGTAGTACGAACTGGTTCGTACTATATGGTTTGTAGTGTACCGTACCGTACGAATTCGTATAAAAAAACAAGCACTTTTTTTTTGGGCGTGGTTGTTGTTGTTGGTGGTGGTTTGGGTTGTTGACTGTTGTTGTTGTTGTGGTGGTGGTGATTTTGTAGCCTTGATCGATCAACCAAGAAAGGGGGTGGAAGATTGATTAGACTCCTCATACATGTTTTGTTATGATTTATCCTAGAGCCAAAGGCCATACATAAGGTATTCAAGTAGTTCCAAACGTTTCTAATTGACGTCCCATCATTTTTCACAATATGTTAGTGTCATCAATAAATAAATTCAGCACCATTTGAGAATCATCAAGTAGCTTAATCCTATTGATTTTACCTTTATTCACAGCTCATTTTGCACCACCCAACCCAAAGCATTAGCACACATTGCTAATAAAACTAGGCCGGAGGATAGCTTGGCCTAATGTACCTTCTGAGAGTACACGAATTAGTGAATATACCATCGGTAGCTACTGTAGCCTTAGCAATGCCAAACAAAACCATAACAAAATTCATAAATCTTTTACCAAAACCTTTGGTGGTTTGTTTGGTAACTGTTGGTCTCACAGGTCATTTTGGCCTCTTGTAGACGTTAATAAAGCATCTCATGTCATTTCATCTCTCTCTCTCGCCTCTCCCTCTCTCTTAACCTTCTCTCTCTCAAGCATACATGCCTCTTATTTGTACGATCATTCATGTATGATGTATCCGCTCCTGTGTATGTACTTGTAAGTTGTAGCGCATGCGGCATATGCCATAGAGGTTTTGGCGTGTTACCCTCAAGTATTCATTTTATATACTCCAATAGCATTGCTATTTAGACTTTAAACATATGTTCTATCATCTATAGTTCAAAATAATGAAGTTAATTTTTTTTCGTACTAATATCGTACCGTACCTTATAAAATCTTAAGGTACCATTTAGTACCGTATTTTATCGTATCGTACCATACCTTACTTTTCGTACCTGACAACTATGGTTGTAGATGATAGCTTTCATAACTGTTTGAGTAGGGCAACAACAGTTTTTCAGCATTTTTCGTGGTGAAACTTCGAAATTTCTCTCTATAGCATTATCTCTCATTTGCCCAGCCATCAGAGTTGAGCATTTTCCAGTTGTTTGAGCCATCAAAGAAAGAGATTTTAGTCAATCTTTGCTGTAAATCCTAATTCATAGTATAAATTAGGGTTTTGACAGTCACCTCGGATGTGTGCTCAGAATTGAAGGCTTAGGATTTGAACTCCAACAGCTAAAATTGAGGATTTTCAGGGAGATTCAAGAGTCCAGCCTGCCAATGTAAAATTTGGGGCTGAATTTGTCTTTCAAGGAGTAGGGTGAAGGCGAATCCCCAAGCCAACTAAGGGGCAAATTGGTTTGGAGGCTTGCTAGTCATTTATGACAAGAAGAGGCACTTGGATTAGGGGAGGAAGTTAGAGGATCTCAGTTGTACTCCATTCATTTGCAATAAAAGTTAAAGAAATACAGCAATAAGGGGCGTAAGTTTTGGGGCCAACATGGTGTCCAATATCCAAGATTGAAGGCTTAGGATTTGAACTCCAACAGCTAAAATTGAGGATTTTCAGGGAGATTCAAGAGTCCAGCCTGCCAATCTAAAATTTGGGGCTGAATTTGTCTTTCAAGGAGCAGGGTGAAGGCAAATCCCCAAGCCAACTAAGGGACAAATTGGTTTGGAGGCTTGCTAGTCATTTATGACAGCAAGAGGCACTTGGATTAGGGGAGGAAGTGAGAGGATCTCAGTTGTACTCCATTCATTTGCAATAAAAGTTAAAAAAATACAGCAATAAGGGGCGTCGGTTTTGGGGCCAACATGGTGTCAAATATCCAAGATTAAAGCGGTAAAGTGTGCGTTTTCGGTTTTGTGAAATTGTTAATTGTTGTAATTAAGTACTTAATCAGGTTTTACCACCCTCAAGAAGGAAGGCTAGTTTCATTATGCTTCTTTTATATTCATGGATAATGGATGGTGAAATATGGTATCTGTGAATTGTTGGTGTATTGAGTGTCCACTTATAGTATATACAATGTAATCATGTTTAATATGTGTTTTGCTATGGCCTATGGGGCTTGATGTATATTTATATGTATATAAAATTCATTAATTTCCATCTCGAATGAAACATGTTTCTTATGTTTTAGAAAACTTGTACAAAACCTTTGATTTCATTTCATACCTCTCGTTTTTGAAAACCCCTAACAACTATGGTTTTTCATGAGGAGGGTGTGACTTCGTTACAACAGTAACCTTTGTTATAGTAACTTCGTTACAACAATAACTTTTATTACAAAACTGTAAAACGCAAAATAACTTACAATCTTGGACTATGGACATCCTGTTGGCCCCAAAATCGGTGCCCGTATCGGCATTTCTTTAACTTAATTGAAGATGAAGTTGATGTACAATGGGATTCTCCCAATCCCTTTCGGTATTCCAACTCCCCTTGTTGTCCAAAACGACCAGCAAGTCTTCAATCTGAAGCATTAGTGTAGAGGATTAGAGGAATCCCTGTAGGTAAATGCAGAGGTGGAAGGTGACGAATGAGATTTTTGATGTTTTGGACAGCAAGGGTATGAAGAGGGTTCCAATTAAACTATCCTTTTCTGAGCAAGGATAAAGATCCTTTGAGTAAGAGACTAAATTAGGGGTTTCAAAATTTAGTCAATTAAGACAACAAAGTAATTGTTGCAGTTGTTTGACTGAGGTTAATGGGTCAAGAAAATCTAATACTTTGGTTAGGACATGATCTTGTAGTTTAATAGTGCCATGTTGAATGTCCAACCCTAAAAATTCAACTGAGGAAGTGAACATAATGGATTTGGTGGGTGAGAGAACCATCCTTGCATCCTCCACATCTTTTGCAAATTGAAAGAGATGATCAATATGGTCTTTGAATGTTTCTGAAAACACCAAACTTTCGTCGATGTAGACCAAACAAGAAGGAAACTTGGAGAGAACCGAATCAATCTAACTTTGGAAATATATAGGAGTTGTTTTAATGCCAAAAGGTAGGACTATCCATTGATAATGGCCTTGTGGGACACAAAACCCTATTTTGTATTTGTCTTTCTCTTTAAGTGGTAATTGCCAGAACCTTGATTTTAGATCAAACTTACTGAAAATATTAGCCTTTTTCAATTTCTTAATCAGGATATTCTTTAGAGGAATAGGGTGACCATGGCCGATCAAATAAGCATTTAGAGGCTTGTAATTAATTACCATTCTTTTGCAGCCTCTTTTTTGTTCAAAATGTTTATTCACATAGAATGCTTGGCAAGCCCGAGGAGAATGTGTGGGCCCAATAAGGCCTTTAGCAAGCAAAGTCCGAATCTCCTGCTTACAGAGTTCCAAGTCTTCATCCTTCATACTAGAATGAATTGCTTTGGTAGGGATGGCATTGGGTTTGAGAGGAAAAGGAATGGCAAAAGAAACCCTTTTTTCTTTAAACATCATAGGATCCTCATGCATAAATGTCTTGAGATGATCAGTGATTTTGGTAATGTCTGCAGCATATTGTTTGAGATCATTTTGGATCCATTGTTCCTTGGTAGCAAATTTTTGAGGAGGAGAGCCTTCTGATATGGAGTAGATACTGCGACCAATTCTTGGAAGAAAAGGGACATCTGCCTTTTAACCTAAATGGGAAGCAGTAATGTGCTCAGACCAAAAAGTATAGGGCACGAAGTGCTGTAGAATCAGTCCCAATCAATAAGTCATATCTCATCTGTTTCATGCGGTGGATTTCTATGGGAACCTTGATAAGGCCAAGATGGAGATGAGCTTGAGTAACACGTATTAAAGTGACCTTTTTGTTGTTGGAACGCTCCACTATGATAGGACTGGTAACTTTCATATAGTAGGAGGAAACAATTCATATGGAGCTATTGTGAGACTTGAACGTGTATCTAATAATGCATCCATATAAAGAGAAAATTGAGGCCTATTTTTTAATTTGACACAAATCATAGGTATGGGTCCTCCCGTGGTCAGAGCATTCACTTTATGTAGCTGTTTAGAAGAGGAGAGTCTAATCTGATTGAGAGGTTTTACAGAAGATTCTGGGGGTGTAGCTGTAGCTTGTACCTGTAATTCAGTCAGAACTTCCGTAGTATTCTGAGCAAGCTGTTTTTGGCCTTTTAGTAGTCTTTTGAACACTTTACAGAGAGAATGTAATTTCTGCTGCACGGTTGTAAAAGCTTGGAGCATGTCTATGCCCTCTTGGTGGGTAGAAGTGGTTGTGTGCTGTAAAGATTGGAGAAGTTGAGTTGCTGTTCTTGGATGATGAAGCTTTTCCAGATTATGAGGAACTAACATATTGGCTGTAGATTTTGTTTCAGAACTTAACGTGCCTGGTTTTGGAAGTTCATAAGGATTATGGAAAAACTCTTGTCTGAGTTTTTCTTGTCTTCTTCTCTGAAGATTCTTCTGTCGTGGAGGTATCAGTGTCTTCAGAATCTGATTGTTTTTGTTTGCCTTTATTTCTTGACCGAGAGGTTGAAGAAGTAGTAGCACCAAGGAAAATCTAATCTTTTCTTCCTGAAAAATGCACTGAATGAGCATTAACAGGGACAAATGTATCTGAATTAATATGGGAATCATGCTCTTCAGATGTAGCAGTCACGGACGAAGTAGGAGTATCCAGACTGGATTCTGTATACGTGTTTCATCTGTCTGGGAGTCTTCAGAAGCTTTAGAAAGCACTGCAGCTGTTTCTAAAATACTGTCATGCTCAGAAGCAATTTCTGCTGTGTACCATGAACTTTTTTTTTTCCAAGAAAAGAGAATTCTATCAATAAAACCTCGAAGAAAAATCCCTGAGGTAAATACAATGTACAAGGAACTCTGTGAAGAGTAACTGAGTACATTAAAGATACAATGGTTGTGTGAACAACCAATCTGGTGGGCTAAAGTGCCAGACCATCTGAGGGGTAATATGAAAGGTGTCTGAATCCCAAACCTGCAGGAAAGCCTCTCTTTTCTTCCTCATCCTCTCAGAGCTGCCCTGCATCCTATCCCATCTCCCACGGAGAGTGTGGACTATCTCTGTCCAAATCGGTGATAAAGACTCCCTAGTGGGTATATCCTGAAGATCAATGACCTAGCTACATCTCGCAGTCCATATGTACCAAGCTATAATACTGGAAACCAACTCCCATTTGTGATAATGTCCCTGAGTCCACTGTGTTTGTGAGTAGTCTGGGGTAGGGATCCAGCTCAGATGTTGTCCAATGATGAGAAAAGAAATGCTCCCATGAGTGTCCTCACTGGTTCCTTGCCATATCCAAGCCAAGTGCCAATTGCTAAACTCCTATGGGCTAGAAGCCATAGAAAGAGGGATATCTTCTTGGGCCTGAAGCTGTCATGTAGCTGCCTCCAAAAGTCATATAAAAACTCTTCTGAGATTCCCTCTCTATGCCAATGAGGGGTGGCTGCAGGCTGTGCTCTAATCTTGCTCATCTGTATCCTCCGTTCCAATCTATTGGTGTAGCCAAAAAAGGAAATGTCGCATGGCCTATCAGGGAAGGGATCCCTCCAAACCCACTCTCCCAGATCCCTTTGAAGTCTCTGTAGAGGCCTCCTCTGGTATGTCCAATATCTCCATCTATCTATAAGACAAGTGGTTGGGTCTGGGTCTATGTGCCATTTCCTTTCAAAGTGTGCCACTACTCTAATTCTTTGCCTAGAGCAGCCACCTGAGGGTTGTAAGGTCAAGATCCTCTCATTGGAGGCGGCCATCCTCCCCAACTGTGAAAGTGAATGTCCTGTCTCTGCTAGATGACTGCTAGAAGGATATCCCCTCTAGAGAAGGGACCAATCCAAGTCTGAGAGGAAGCTATGTCAGTTTGCCAATTTGGTGGAACCTCGTCCATCACGGCCTCAATCATAGCCCTGGCTCCCCTAAGACCATGAAGTCTCTGCCTTTGAGTATTGTGTGGTAACTCCTGAAATGCAAACCACTCCCCCATTGATGTAGCGACCTACAAAGAGAATCTCCCCCATGATAAGTGTGCATGCTGCCTAATGGTGTGTCTTGACCGTGATCTCAAATAATGATCAAAGAGAAAAGACTGTCTCCTCTTTTCTTCAATAGTAGTCGGGGGGAGCTCGTGGAGCCCTGGAGATATGGATCTCCATGATCTAATAATGGCAGCTGCAAATCTAACCTCGAAGCTCCTCCCTAAATCTCTGGTGCTAATCTCTTGAAATATCCAGTGAATGCTGGGCTGCCATGGTCCTCCATGTGTACATGTCAAGTTCTCTAGCCTTGCCATCAGAAGTTTCTTCTAGGGCTCCTCACCTAGAAGCAGACCTCTAACAATGAGCTTGACCAATAAGGCTTTGCTCAAGCTATTTGGGTCTATGATCCCCAATCCTCCTCTGGATCTAGGTTGTATGATGACATCCCAAGCCACCTTCGCTCTGGTTAGACTCCCATCTTCTCCTGACCAAATGAAGTTCTTGATGAGGCATTTCACTTGGCTGATGCACGACCTAGTGAATGCCCAACAAGAAGTGATGTACCACATGGTTGCCAGAAGAACTTGGTTGGCAACCACTACTCTTCTTGCCAATGAGAGTCTCACCGAGCTCCAATATAAAAGCTTCTATCTAATGCTCAAAAGGAGGGGTGCTAGCTGCTGCTCTAAGGTAATGTCAATCCCCACATGGCATCCGAGATATCTCACAGCGGTCCTGCAAGGAACCCATGTGAAATCCTCATGTGGTCGCCACTCTGGCTATCTAGTGTTGCTTGCCCAAAATCCATAGGATTTGTGCCAATTAATTAGTGCTCTTGATGCTCTGCAAAATGTCTCCATGGCTTTTTCGAAGGCTCTAAAGTTGCCCTCATTCCCCTCCAAGTAAACTGCTGTATCATCAGCAAACTCCACATCAAGAAGCTCCTTAAATTCGAGGATGGGTAGCCTGATGCCTCTGATACTTGTAGATCTGTCTCGCAAGAAGGAACTCATGGCCTCTGCTACAAATAAAAACAAGAAAGGAGCTAGTGGACATCCCTGTCTAATTGATCTATGAATGCTGAATCTATCTTCTCTTGCCCCTTTAGTCATGACCTGGCTATGTGCTGAAGAATAGAGAGCCGCTACTCCCTTGACCCATTGCTCTAGAAAGCCCATCCTTAGCATTGTGCCCTCCAAGAACTCCCAATCCACCGGATCATATGCCATCTCAAAGTCAAGAAGTAGCACAACAAGGTCTTGCCTCGTGGATCTAGCCAACG
Source organism: Lygodium microphyllum (assembly GCF_053477565.2). Taxonomy (NCBI): domain Eukaryota; kingdom Viridiplantae; phylum Streptophyta; class Polypodiopsida; order Schizaeales; family Lygodiaceae; genus Lygodium; species Lygodium microphyllum. Next base: position 34,241,411 of record NC_141164.1, on the reverse strand, counting down.
CTGTGGTCTCCTAGAAGGTGAAAATGTTGTCCAATATGCTGCACTCTTGGACGAACCCCGTTTGAGTGGGGTGTATAATATCTAACATCAATGGTGCTAGCCTGAGACTAATCGCCTTAGTGAGGATCTTATAGGCAGTTCCAAGCAAGGTGATCGGTCTCCATTGTGTGATATTCGATCTATCTCCACTTCCTTTGGGGATAAGATGAATCAGCCCCTCAGAAAGTCTCTCTGGCATAGTCTCCTTGATGCCATAATCTCTTGAAAGGCTGAGTGAAGGCCTATTTTGATAAGATCCCAATAGCTCACAAAGGACTTATTTGGTCCGTCTTCCCCTGGATACTTGCCTGAGGGTAGTGCTCGAAGTGCCTCCTTCAACTCCTCTTTTGTAAAATGGGCCATCAGATGTCTTCTCATCTTGTCTGTAACCACCCTCTGTGTACTCTACCAAACTGTCTGTCTGTCTATCTATCTCTCTCATATCTAGGGGGTCTAGTGGTGGATCCTAGTAGGATGTGTAGTATTGTGTGGCCACCTGTCTTGCCTCTAGAGGGCCCTGTGCAATGGATCCATTAGCTCTTTTGTGCCTCCGAACACCTTGTCTAGAGTGTTTAGGCCCTGTTGTGCGGAAAAACTCCCTATTAACCTTGTCGCCAGACTGAGTCCAAAAAGAGGCTCTCGCATGAAATATGTACTCTGATCTAGCTTCCTTCATGGAGTCAATGTTTGCCCTGGCCGTATGCATCCTCTCAGCTATCCATCTGCATCTTGGCCGTCTCTCCCTCTCCCTCTTTAAAGCAACCAATGATGCCCTCACAGCTCTTTCCTTCTCTAGAAGGCTCTGTCTCCTCCTTGTGGCCTCCTCCCCTGAAGAAGGAACTAATCTCTTGTAAGCTCTCATCCAAGTCACTAGATTGCTGTCCAGCTGAGAAGGGTCTAGATCTCCATGTCTGTGCGACTATTTCTCTAAGATCATCTGCTTTGGAATCTTGACACTAGAATGGGGTTCCCCTACTCTCTCAAAAAGAAGTATGTGAATTGACGAGTGGTTTGAGAGGGTTGTGCTAGGTATGATGCCTGTAAGGCCGCCTTTGTCACAGGCTCAATCATCCACATAAAATCGATCAATCCTAGAGAAGTTCTTGGCTCCTACCGCCTTGTCTCTCTTGGAGAATTGAAGTGAGCTCTTGTCCTCAAGAGCCTTCACCATGTTAAAGTTACCTCCTACTATCCAATGATCAACCTGTGGTAGAGATTGACTAAGGGTAGTCCAAAACTGTCTGCTGTCTCGCTGGCCATTCGGGGCGTAAATGGCCAACAAACCAATGAGTGCCTCCTCCACTCTCATCGAGACCCACATGGCTCTCCTTGGAATCAGAATACCCCAGCCCTGTACTGATTGGGTCCACTGCTCCCCAACACATATGCATACTCCAGCTTGTATCTCCGTAACATCTATAGTTGCTGCCCAGTAAGTGTGACTCTGACCTGGCAGTAGCTTCCTACAACATCGGGATATCCTGTCTGCCGAAAGATGGTGCTCTTGTAACATAAGAAAATCAATCGATCCTCCTGCTAGAGCTGTGTGCAAATTGTGTTGCATGAGACTCCGGCCCTGCTTGAAGTGACGACCTTTGAAGCCTCATACATTCCATGAGAGTATCCTCATGGAGTGTGTCTCAACCTCTTGGACCGGCGTGGCTCTACATCCCATGCCTGCCTTTGCTGCCTCCTAGTATATACTCTATCATGTGTCCTCTCCGCTATCTCTATTGTGGGGTGTAATGGGGGGAAGTGCTTAGAGTAGGCATCTGAGTCCTCTACCTTCTTCTCATTGTCCTGGGCCATCACGGCCTCCCTTGCCTGTTGAGTGTTAGGTACTTGAGATGGGCTAAGCTCTGGGAGCTCAACCTGACGAGGTGATGGTTTGGGGGATTGGCGTATTTGTAGCCTGTTGTAGCTCCTGAGAAGCTACCGGTGTTGCTGCCTCTGTGGGCTGTATCACATCAATATATAGTGCTGCCACTATTAGTGGCTGTGGGACCTCTGGCTCTTGGGTATCTAGAGGAGTGTCTATGGGAGCAGTGGGGGGCTGCGTGGCTCCGCATGGTCTGACGGCTGAGGTCCCTAATCACTCTCCACCATCCCCCTGTCTGTCTCTTTGGCTCTAGGCCCTCGTGCCCTTGACTCTCGTCAGCGTGTTCTCTTCGCTGACTATGTCTCCTCCTATGTCTAGCCTTGTGCCGTCTCTGGCACTCTACCTCACTCCTACGCAGCATCGCATCTCGGGTCTACCACCTCCCTCATCCTTGAAGGAGGTTTGGCGTCAGCGTGTTGTGGGGCATTCTGCTACAAGATGTCCAATCATCCTGCAAGCAAAGCACTGACCAAGGAGGCTTGTATAAAAGACTGGTTAGATAAGAAAGCCCCCGTGAATGGAGGGAATCCTAATAGTCTAGGGAAGGTAGTGCAAAGACTTTGTGGGTACTATAACTCGGACCGATGGGTATCTGTGTGGACCTTCTGAGACTATGTCAGCAAAGGTCCTATCCCTCTGAATGACGTGGCCAAATGCATTGCCAATCTCGGAAAGGTATGGTGTAAATTACTCATCAAGGCTAGGAAAAGAGATGGTGATGGCAGTGCCATCTCCAAGCAATAAATAGTCCCGACCCTCGATCCACCTGTTGAGGTATGCCACTAAGGTCTTGACATCAAGTGGGCTGGTTGCGAGTGCTGCCTCCATTTGCATGGGTGAGCTGAACTGGAGTTTGAAGCATCCCTTTCCAAGGGGCACTACTTGCGTGATCCTGGCTGGGGTGCCGGTAAGAGTTGATTGGATGGAGTCCTTAAGACTATGGATCGGCGGACAATCTCCAACCATTCTGCAGGCCGAGGATGATGCTTCTAGGGCTGTCACTCTCTTCCTGAGTGCCAGCTTTGTGTCTGGAGTGAAGCAGATCGGGGGGATGGCATTGGCTGAGTGTGTGCGGGGGGGACTGCACTGGACCCCTTGGGGATGGTGGAGGACCGGCTGCAATCTCAGGTGAAATGCTAGCTCCATGTGTCTGTGGTGCGGGTGCTTCCTGGTCTGATGGTGCAGGGTATTGCCACTGTTCTGCCTGTTGGGGTTGTGAGGGGGAAGGGGAGACGGAGGTTGCCTGTGCGAGGGATCTTATGAAGTCTGCAAGGGTGGATGAGGAGGCTGAGGAAGTGTCCATGGCTGGGAAACGAGGAGAGTGTGCAGGCAAAGCAGGTTGAGGTGTGGCAAGCAGGGCAGCTGCTGTGATCCAAGGAGGTGGCTGTGGTGGGATAGAGGAGGCGGCTGTCACCACATCTTGTGCGACCATCGAGAGGATCTGTCCAGAATGTCCAGCATGACCATGTCCAGAGCTCAGCTTGCAGTCAGTATAGCGCGACCATGTCAGACCAGCGTCACGTCACGTCAGATCAGCATCACGTCATGTCAGACCAGCATGTCACATCAGACCGTCAAGAGAGAGAGAGAGAGAGAGACGGTGCGCTTGCCCTGCCTCCCTGGCTGTGACGAGTCTTGAAATCATGACCATGTGCTTGCTCCATTATTTCTGGTGCCCTCCCATCAGTCACCCTGCGCAGCCCTGTTCGTCAGCTTTCCTGTTGGCAGCCCATCCATCAGTTTCCTTGCACACAGGCTGTTTTCTATCTGATAGCAGCAGTGATGAGCCAAGCATTCAGCACAGGACAAGCAGAGAAGAAGCACTATCTTCATGAGATTGTACCATGACCTTTCTTCTGTATTAGTACCTGAAGAAGGATCACTAAGATAATGCATGTTGACCTTTGCAGACTCTTTGTTGTTTTGTTTCTTCTCGTGGGACACGTATTAGCAAGATGAGAGGAACTTCCACAGATAACATTTGAGCTTTTGCCCTTTATTCTTTTTTGTTTTTTGAGATTCAGTATGAGAGTGAGAAGAATATTTTCTGGAGTGTCTGCGAGATCCACGAGAATCATGGTTCCTGTGTCTATTGTGTTTGTTGTACCTTGAAGTATAGTCATGTGTGTCTTGCCTGTTGAAGAAACTGTGACTTCTTCCCCAATGATAGTGGGATGATCTTGTGTGATAGTAACCATTATTGTATGGTTGACAGGCACATTGCGTATGGCCAAAATCCTCTTCATATTTTGCAGTTGTCTTGCATACTGACTGAGAAAATTTCTGATTTAAAGCTGTCATTTTCTGATGTGGACAGACCTCTTTGATTGTTTGTTCAATTGTTTGTATGATTTGGCCAACAGTTTGAAAAATCTCTATTTTCCTGTTTCATTCTTTGTTTACAGAAGAAAGAGATTGGTTCAGGGAAAGAACATACCAAAGCATATATTAGATACTCTTTGTATTGTCTAGGATCACACAATTTCCACTTGAAGAAAGCTTCTCTGGCTTCAAGTACATCATCTAGTTTATTGCCCACTAATTCACCTAACAGAAGCTCAAAAAATAATTGAATTGGGTCAGGATGTTGTACAATGGTCAACTTACCTGAGGATGAATTGAAATCCACCATTGCTTCAATCCTCCAACAAACTCGTGTCATCCCAATTCAATGCAAACAAAACAGAAAAGAAATCCTCTCCATGTGCAGGATTAGCTATTCCAAGGTACTTGTATCCTTTGTCCCTCAATTTATCTTGCTCTTTGTTTATGAATTGTTTTCTTTTTGCCTCATAATTTGCCTCTGGCAATGCAAGCTCCTTGAGGCGGGCCTCCTCTTTGAGTATGGCAGAGTTATAGTCATCCTAAATAAAAAAACCAATACACTATTCTTAGTTATGGTTAAATTCTTGTACAACACATGTCTGAAATTGATGTTGATGGAAGAAAATAGGACTGAAAAATAGAAGGGAAAAAAAAGGATCAAAGGCCAATGCTTTGATACCACTTGTCAGAGAGTGAATTAGAGAGAGAGAAAGAGGAGAGAGAAGACTACAGAAGAGAGAGAAATACTATAGGAAGAGAGAGAAAGAGAGTGACAAGGAGAGAGAAAGACTAGATTTGGAGAGAGAAAGATAGGAAAGAGAGAGAAACTTACTCATTTATTATTATCATTGCATTGAGAATATTAATGCAATTGGTTTGAGGTTTGTCAAGCATTTTTTGGCATACATATGCATATATCATGTAAATGAGTAATTTTATCTCTTTTGGGGACTTGCTATCTATAGACCGTATAGAGAATGAACCAACTTTTTCTGGTACTCCAATCTTCTTATAGAAGCTAGTGTATGACTAAGAAGCTCTTGAAGTCCAAGTAGCATTTACAATACCAGATTGATGTTTGGGTATAGGATTAAGATCCATTTTGTCAGAGGAAGGACTATGTGCATTAAGTGTTTCATGAAGAATAGTACATGAATCAGATAGAAGTCGATGTGGATTAATAGGCACAAAGTCATCATCAACTACGCTCTCACCATCGTCATTCGAAGAAGATAATGGATAGGATGCAGCGCGTTGGAAAGCAGCTTAATCTTGGTAATACCAAGCAGGTAAGCTGTTAGAGGGACCAATTGGTGGAATGTGGTCAAGACTTTCTCCAATGGCTTTGGAGTTAACCTGATTTTCCACATATCTAGCTCTATCTTCCTTTCTTGTATCTTGGGAATCAATGCACAATGGCATTTGATCAAGAACCTTATTTGCTTTAGTTTGTCTTTTGGTCTTGTCAAAAACATATTCATCTATATGATCAAAAGCAATTTGATAATCTTTTTTTGACCATTCAGGAATTATTAATTCCAAATATTCAGACAATTCCAAGGCAGATTCATCAGGTTGTAGTGTAGGCTGGAATAAGCTTGGCTCATTGCTAGTACTTAAAGTACTAGATTCACCTTTCATGACTGAAACCAGTGAAGGGTAGTAGATCTGTTGTAAGTCCTTGAAGTTGCCATCTGGATCATTAGAGTCTTTTTCATTACAAGGTAACTCATTGAGATCATAAAACCCTTATGTGAAAATTTTCTTTTCTTTGTCCTCCTTTTTTGAAGAGACTTCTATATGCATATTTAGAGAACTAGGAGATGGGGAGGAGAAATAGGAACTCCATCCTTTTTGTAAACTTTTGGAAGAAGAATTGGACCAGTCAATAAGAGTTGAAGAAAAAGATGTAGATTGGATCACAGGAGCTGCACTACTTGTTTGTACAGGCACTTGAGATATTTGTGTTTTGAGCATTTTTTGGCAAAGCACAAGAATATTATCACAGACTATACTCAGGTTATCTACTTTCTTTGTTAACCGTAATAAGACTAAGTACGTCCAATTTGCTACTTGGAGTTCTGTTGTCCGTGAAGCAGAATCTTGTGGTCTGAGATAAGGAGTAGCCTTATACTTATTATTTTCATATTCAAATTCCTAAAGGACATTTACAATAGAGGATGAAGTGGCTTGTTCAATCAATTTTTTTACAGTGTTGATATATTCCATGGATAACAGAAGGATGTGCACAAGGCTGAATATGGGGCTTTAATACATTTACTCTCTATGAAGGAGAAATTTTCAACTGTGGGTGTGGCATTGAAGGTACAAGATGCTTAAGTGAAACTTCTTCTTCTTTAACAAGCCTTTGAGGAAGATGAAGTGTTGTATCCTTGATATTTTGTACATTAATGACCTTGGGAGGCAACAATTCTTTTTTCTTCAGTGAGGAAATGTCTAGTTGCCCTTCATGAGGTAGCTCAATTTCTGACCAATTCACACAGTCAGGCAAAAACCTTTGAGTGCTCTCATTAGACTTTGGTTTGCTCTCTATCCTTAAGAAGAATTCATGCCTTCAACTACGCGAGGAATAGCTAAAGACATACATCTAAATACCATACGATACTGAATAGCCAGATGAGCTGATGAAGCCTTCATTTGCAAACCCATGGTGCGGATATGTAACATGAGTAGTTCAGGGAGATAGGGATCATCCATAGCTATACCATAATTAGGTCTTAACTCAAAGAAGATAGGTCCATTAGACAGAGGAGATACTGTAGCATCTACAATCATATCCATCAATTCTACATGCCTAGTATCTAGTATTGCAGCCATGCATGAGACATTTAAACCTCTCCTAAAGAGTGGAATGATTCCTATAGCAATATATCCTAAGTGCAGATAAGGATAATCTTTCTTTGTTTGGTGTTTTTGGATTTTCGATAAGACTAAAGATAAGAAATTAATATGTTGATTCTCAGCTAGAGTGTCTCCTACAATAAGTATGCCTTGATCTTCAATATACAATGTTGAAGCTTTAAACTTAAAGAGTTGATTTTCTCCATAGATCTGGGTTGCATCTATTTTTGGAAGAATCCACTTAGAGCTTGGGTGTGCTTCATCGATGATGATGGTCAAATTGCCCAGCGACTTATACCGTTCCAACAGTCTTGAATGCAGAGCTGAAAACATTGGAGCTAGTCTTAGAGAAAGCCATGAAGGATTTATTGGAGAAAGAGGAATTATGCTCAAATGGCTAACAACGGCTACACATAGCCTAACAGCCTTAACACGAGCAAAACCTCACACTGTCATTGACAACCTTACTTCTCTCTTACTGGAAATGTTTCAAAGGCTCTGATACCAAGGACATAGAGTGTACGATAGAAGTGCGAAAGCTGAAATTTGACACGGAGAACTTACGACAGACGAGCATAGGATAAAGAGTTCAAAGACAGTGTAGTGCAGTGTGAAGAGAACACAAGTATATTAGAGAGTTGAGTGAATACAAAGCTTTGGAGTGCTGAGATACAAGGCTATGAGAGTATACAATTTCTTCCAAATGCTTGTTCTCCAATGGTATACGAGGGGAGTTTATATAGGTTTGAGTTAGTGGCAAGAATGATTGATCAATAGTGGAGAGTTAGTGCGCATCTTTTAGTGCGAGCTAGCTGGGTACATGCGCAAAAAGTAGGTTAGTGCGCATAGAATATATTTACAAAAGTTTGTTGCTTGATTATGGTGGTTTGCGTGATAAAAGATCTGCTACAGTATTTTGCATGCCAGGAATATGTCGAAAAGTGATATTAAGTGCATAAAAAAAGAGGGACCGCCGTAAAAACCTTTTATTCCCGATCTCATTGGGAGCATTTTTGGTTAGGTAACTTGGCACATGTTGAAGATCTGTCTGGATGGTAAAGGAGACAAATTCAAGAAATATTCTAAAGTCTTTGATTGCTTTTATCATGGCCAAGATTTCTCTTTGATATGATGGGTAGTATTGTTGGGTTGAATTGAAGATGCTTGATGCGTATTGACAAATGTATAAAGCGGACGGTGAGATAGTGGTATCTTTTTCACAAAGAATAGCTCCCCAACCAGAATCTGAAGCATTAGTGTAGAGGATTAGAGGAAGCCCTGTAGGTAGATGCAAAGGTGGAAGGTGATGGATAAGATTTTGGACGTCATGGGTATGAAGAGCTTTCCAATTAAACTATCCTTTTCTGAGCAAGGATAAAGATCCTTTGAGTAAGACTAAATTAGGAGTTGCAAAATTTAGCCAATTAAGACAACCAAGTAATTGTTGCAGTTGTTTGACTGAGGTTAATGGGTCTGGAAAATCTAAGACTTTGGTTAGGACATGATCTTGTAGTTTAATAGTGCCATGTTGAATGCCCAACCCTAAAAATTCAACTGAGGAAGTGAACATGGATTTGGTGGGTGGGAGAACCATCCCTGCATCCTCCACAGCTTTTGCAAATTGAAAGAGATGATCAATATGGTCTTTAATTGTTTCTAAAAACACCAAAATGTCGTCGATGTAGACCAAACAAAAAGGAAACTTGGAGAGAACCGAATCAATCCAACTTTGGGAATATGTAGGAGCTGTTTTAATGCCAAAAGGTAGGACTGTCCATTGATAATGGCCTTGTGGGACACAAAACCGTGTTTTGTATTTGTCTTCCTCTTTGAGTGGTAATTGCCAGAACCTTGATTTTAGATCAAACTTACTGAAAATATTAGCCTTTTTCAATTTCTTAATCAAGATATCCTTTAGAGGAATAGGGTGACCATGGTTGTTTAGTTTTTTACCCAAATATCTGCAAATTTCTTTAACTCATGCACTGAAGCACTTGCTGAAGCAAAAATTGACCTATTCTTATAAAAGCCCTTTGCCTTGGCCTTGAAATTTTGATTAAAATAATAAAGTATACCTATAGCAGCCGCACAGATACGAAAATGTGCTGATGTGGCAACTCGAGAGAAAGCAGATCAATTTTGAGTTGCATGGCTGTTGATGTGGTAGACTAGAATAGATCTGGAGCAATTTTGGACTGTGCAGGTGATGACATGGCACTTCTGGATTGTGCCTGCAAAGTTAGGGTTTTTTGGACTACACTTGTAAAATTAGGGTTTTCTAGACTACACCTGTGAAATTAGGGTTTTTTGATTGTTCTGAACAACCATGACATGTTGTAGAGGTCGAGTAGAAATAAGCATTCAGAGGCTTGTAATTAATTACCATTCTTTTGCGGCCTCTTTTTTTGTTCAGAATGTTTATTCTCATAGAATGCTTGGCAAGCCCAAGGAGAATGTGTGGGCTCAACAAGGCCTTTAGGAAGCAGAGTCTAAATCTCCCCTTTGTATCAGCATTTTTCTTCAGTTAGTGCAGTATTCTTTCTTCATCTTCTGCTGTGTGTGTGTGTTTCTCTCTGTGTTCATGTTTCTCTTCCGTTACGTACACTCACAATTGACAAGGGTTGCCTCAGAAAATCATCAAATAAATAAATGAAAATAGAATCAGAAAAACTCCTGTCCTAGGGACTGCAAATTACAAACATTGACTCCTTACTCAACAGGCAACAGCTTCGATTTGGACAGACATAGCATGATGTTAAGAGCAGTGTAGGTGATACTTCTTCACAGGACATCTAGCAATGAATCTTACAGCCACCCACATTGTGTTGAGGTGGCTGAGGAATTGTAGTGATAGTTTGGGAGCTCTGTTACCACTGGAGGCTGGAGCAACCATTCAACAGTGGACTTGGATGAGCAGCACCAACCGATGCAAATAATGTATACAAGTCAATGAGTTGTTAGTACCATCATAAGCTAGACTATGTCTCAATGTAGTACGCTTAGAACTAATAAAAGTTTATGGATGCTTTGGTACTGATAATACTGCATACTTTGGCAGCACCAACCGATGCAAATAATGTATACAAGTCAATGAGTTGTTAGTACCATCATAAGCTAGACTATGTCTCAATGTAGTATGCTTAGAACTAATAAAAGTTTATGGATGCTTTGGTACTGATAATACTGCATACCAAAGTAAGAGTTCTTCTATTCTTTGAGAAGTTAAAAGGTAATTCAAGAGCACCAGTGATGTAGCTTTGTATCTGGGAAAGCAGGTAAAATGTATCAAGCATCTTTGATTTTTAGAATACATTATTTTTAAACATTATTCCTTTGGATACCTTATGCAGAGAAATTTGTCTACCTTTCGAACTCGACCAGTCCACAGACGGACAGTGGGAAATGGAGATACTGCACATTGGTTTTGGTGGGAAGAGGAGAGACAATGCTGGCATTCGTATGAAGCAGAGCTGGCTGCTCAGATTGAAAAAGCATGGACAGATTCAAATTTCAGCAGTAGTAGGACAAAAGAAAAAGTTCCTGCTGGTCTGTTGTCCTCTATAAATGGTCAAAAATATGAAATAAAATTCGAAGTGGATGCGATCCAGCACAATGCCAGAACCCAGTTTTCTCGAGGCATCCGGAGAAATCTGTGCATGCAAATATCCATGCAGACCACTGGCTTGCCAAATGCAAATGAAACAACAGTGGATAATCAAGTTAACAATGGAGAACAAATCAGAGCAGGATCCTTTGACTCAGGTCAGAGTGGGCCATCTTCATCAAGTCTGCACAACCAGCCTGATGGCATATGTTATAACACATGGCAGCATCTAGACTCACAACAAAAAAATAATCAGAGGGAAGAGCCACTACATTACAACCCTGCGGACATTGTGGACTATGAGAGTCCATCTGCAACAGAGCATTGTTCAATATGTCTAAACAGTTTGTCAGAGAAACCAGCAGCTCAACTTATGAGATGCAAACATTTCTATCACAGAGAATGCATTGAAAGATGGTTTGAAGGTCGACCTACGTGTCCTGAGTGTCTGACAGTGTATGGAACCATTGTTGGGACTCAACCGCCTGGAGAGATGCAAGTTGAGTACATCACATATGGTAGAAAGGCAGCTAAGTATGGTTTGGAAGGTTATGCGGACACAGATGTTATAAAAATTAGTTATTGTATTCCGAGTGGTATTCAGGTATGTTTGCTTCATATTTCTGAAGGGGGTGAGCATGTGAAGTTAGGTTTGATATTGGAAAGGAGCTGCTGATTTTTATTCTTAAAATCCTTAAATGAAAAGAAATTTCTATGAAATAGGAGAGTCTACTAAGGTAAAAAGTACATCAACCTCCAAAGATAGGCTGTAGCCAAATAAACACAAAAAACTGATGCAACCAAGTAGCTGATCAACTGCTCATACAGGATGTCACACATGTTCTGTGGTACATCAGCTTAAGCATGGAGTAGTCTGATCTGCATTATAACATCATTTGTTCTTGGCTATCCTCCTTTTTAGTGGCTAGTGGCAGAGAATTGCTCCCTAGTGAAGGACTTTGGGCCCCTCTTTGGCATTGTGTTGTCTGCCGTGCTCATAGATTTGGTGACTGCAATAGGTAGTAGTGTTTAACCCCAGAAAGGTGAAAGATCTCTATATGCATGACATGTAAGATGCCATCAGTAGAAAACTAACCATCCAAGTCTATGCATGTCTGTTTTTGTTCTCCAGTCCTCTAGAACAGTCTTAGGATTTGCTCGTATCATAGTGTGCTCTTACCTAGGATCCACAGCCTGTATTTTTGAATGGTCTGATGGTAGATGCATTGTTCAGTACTACTCTCCAAGTTTCCTTGCTAAATTTGAAGAGAACCTTCCCCAAGGAAGATGTGTCTTTTGGTCCAAAGTGTCATGTGCTAGACCAGTTGTGGTTGTTGAAGAGGAGACCAGGTCTTTCTCTCTTCAACTGACCTTGGGGCTCTTTGATTGAGATTAATGGAAACTTTGAAGAGAATCTTTTCCAAGGAAGGTTATTTGAAATTTCTTTGGACCTCAAGAGTCATGAATGTGGTTGCTGAAGGATTCTTCAACTGAATGCCGGGCTTTGTGATCTCTAGGTTCAAATAATGGTTGCTACAAATTTGATCTCAAAGGCTCTCCCGAAATTTTGGCCCTAGTTTGGTGAAAAATGATATTCCCTCTCCCTTCCTTTCTTCTCAAAAAGATACACATATGCACATAGTAGAAAAAAGTTCTTTCACCCTCTGATTGATGTGAGCATCGCACTTCAATATATGCCAATATTCTGCAGTCTACTCCATCTTTGAGATATTTTATTGAGTGAGCATTGTATTGTTATGTTGTTTTGTAATACGACAATGACGGCTTGATTGTAAGTAGCTACAAGACAGAATGTTGTTGGTGGGCCAAGCAGTTACTTCTTAGGTCTCAAATATCCCTTCATGGCTGCCTTGAAATACCAGTCTAAGAGCTTTCCTCCATACTTGCAAGCCAAGAAGCAATCCCAAATATAGTATCTGTAAGTCCCTTAAAGTGTTTTCAACAAGAATATGATGTCTACATGAGCTAAGGAGTTACATTCTAAATACTCTTGCATGCCAATAATCTCTCTCAAAATCTTGTATCCTTTCTAATAGAAAATGTAAATGATCTCCAACTGCATGAGGCTACAACCACAAGCAAGATGTCCCATTTACAAAATCAACTCATCCAAGTCTATTATATCTCCATTTGAAATGCTTCCATATATCTTCAATCTACACATGTGACAGAGTACAAGCTATACAAGCATAGAAAGAAACTTGAAGGAATAGACGCCGGACTTGCTTGCTGCCATAGAACTGAATGGGCTCACCCATGAGCCGAGAATTAATGGCCTCAAGAATCCCATCACAAAAGTTAACATCTTGTACTATCAAACCATGCTATCCGGTATGGATGTGAGTGCACATGGTAGAAAGTCCAATCACATACAACATGGCATAGTGAGCCTTCGACTCTTTTTATAGGATTTTTGAACCATTCTAACCCTAGCGAACATTCACACTACAAGACCTGTTACATCGTTGGACATCTAGATGGGTGGTAATAGCATTGTTCACTGCGGTTATCAAAGTAACCTAATATGAATGCTTTAGGGGCATTTTAGGGTTAGGGAAGCCGAGGCTTATTTGTGGGACTTAAGGCCCTATTGTGCACATCATTTTCTATAGGCTAACACACGTTTGCACTTTGGATGGTGTGGGTTGTTGGTATGAGATGCCAATCCCCTTGGGACATAGTCATGATTTGACATGTTGCTAGCTTCCAGGCTCAAGGGTGAGTCCATTCGGCTCTATGATTGGTCGGTGAGTTTGATGTCCATTTCCTTTATTTTCTTTGTTGTGGATGTGGCTTGTATTATGTCTCATGTGTAGGTTGGATCCTAGGGATATTATATGCGGGAAAAGAAATGGCAAAAAACAGAATTTCACCTAATTTTTGAAACGGGGGGAGGAGTTTTGGGTTTTAGCCAAAAATCCATACGTAGGTACTTTTTTTTCCCCATAGAAGACATTTCTTTTAATAGCACCTCGGCAAAAAGCTTGAGGTAAATTACAAAGTACAAGGAACTTTGTGAAGAGTAACCAAGTACATCACCAACTAATCCGGTGGGCTGTAATGCTAAACCATGTCTTTGTGGAAGTCTTTTTTGGTAATCCCAATATCTCCATCCATCTACTAGACAGGTGGTCGGGTCTAGGTCAATGTGCTACTTCCTCTCGAAGTGAGCCACTATGTTGTTCCTTTGTCTGGAGTATCCAATGAATGCTGTCTGGTAAAGGTTCCCTCATTGGAGATGGCCATCCTCAACCATAAAAGTAAATGTCCTGTCTTTGCTAGTCACCAAGACTGCCAAAAGAATATTCCATCTAGAGAATCGATTGATCCAAGTGTGAGAGGTGCCTCTATTTGTTTACCAATTTGGTAGAACTCCCTCTCTCATGGTCTTGATCATAATATATGCTCCCTTGAGGCCTTGTAGTCTCAATCTCTGAGCCTCTTGCAGTAACCTTGGAATGCAAATCAGTCTCCTATTGATTCAACTGTTAGGAGTTGTGTTTTTCATGCACTATCATCTCCTGCTTGTGAGCCTTAGTCTGAGTCAAATGGGGACATTAGGAGCTCTGACGTGTCTGTCATGTGCTTTGACAGAGGAGGCAGCTCATTCTAGAGTCCACATTTCTTCTTTTAGTCTGTTTAGGAGTATTTGTCAGTTAGTTTCCAGTCATTTTGCTGCCCTTGCCACATTGCCAATGTTCCATATTGCCACATGAGCATTACTGCTACTATGTTAGCATTTTCAGCATTATTTGCTGCTGTCGACTGTATTTAATGCAATTAATTAATTGCAGTCGGCTTGATTATTTGGCACCCTTTGATGCTAGTTGGCCAGTTTTGGGGGTCTTTGGCCATACATAGCTGCCCCCCACTAGTTGGCAAATCATCTTCTTTTCCCCTTTGGCAGGTGCTCTGTTGGTTGTTGTAGTCTTCTCCGTCTCCATCATGGACAATAGGTTGCATACTCTCCGTCTCTATCTCTGTCACCATTGATCCAGTGCCCTCATTGATACCTTGGGTTGCATGCAGGGATTGATTAGTCCATTCCTTTGTATTCAACATTCTTCTTCAATTAGTGCAGCTTTCTTTATTTTATCTCTTGTTCTTTGTGTGTGTGTGTGTGTTCATGGTTCTCTTCCTTTGTGCACTCTCACATGGTATTAGAGCTGAAGTGAGTGCATGGAGTTACCCATTCGAGAGGAGACTCCCCAGAGTGAAAACATAGATTTTCAGTCATTTGTCCCTTTGCGGAAATATAGATTTTCTGTGTTCTATTAATCCATACGACACAAGTGGACCATCTATGTAGTACAATCCTACTGAAACTAGCCTTCCTCCTCAGATAGGTTGGTAAATAACTTGATTTAAGACTAATTACAACATGCATAAAATTCACATAAATTGAAAATGCACACTTTACCACTTTAATCTTAGACAATGGACAGCATGTTGGCTCCAAAACTGGTGCCCCTTGGGATATTTCTTTAGCTTTTATTGCAAATGGATGGAGTACAATGGAGATTCTCTGATCCCCTTTGCTAATCCAAGTGCCTCTTGTTGTCAAAGTTGACTAGCAAGCCTTCAAACCAATTTTCCCCTTGGTTTGCTTAGGGAATTAGTCTTCACAGTGATCCTTGAAAAACAAATTCAGCCCCAAATCAGATATTGGCTAGTTGGCGTCATGGGGACATGAAATTTTGAGATGGTTGATAACATTTGATTAAGTTATTAATCAAATGTGCAAGGTTGTTTAAGCACATGTGATGCATATGGCAATTATTTCATGGTAACAAGCCAAGGACCTTGAGGATGCAGTGGGTATCAAAGACAAAAGTTGTGATAAGTTATGCCAATTGGGCTTTGGTGGTTAGTTGGTGTTAGTTTTGACCTGGGACAGTTATTTGGCCAATAAGTGTGGGTGGTGATACTAGGGATAGCATTAATTAATTAATTAATACTAGTCTCAGGGTCGAGAGAGGTTGGGGACCACTCGAGGTTGCAAATGGCCTAGCCAATTGAATTATGGATGGGCACATTTAATTTTGGGCAGGGTCAGAAGGCCTTAAATTAATTTTTAGGATTATTTAATTTTGAAAATTAATTAAATGCGTGGATAATATTGAAAAATGGGTTTAGAAGGCTAGCACTTAGGGAAAAATGCCCATGTAAACTAACAAAACGTTTTGGGGGCTGGGTCTCAGCCATTCAGTCAGTTTACAACTTGGGAGAGGGAGAGAGAGAGAGCCGTTGGTCCATTTTCTGATCAGAGAACAATAATTTGCTACAAAAGATAGACATCTGGAGGTCTTAATAACCACAGAACAGTAGGGAGTCATCTTCCAGGGCCTGGCAACAATATTGCTGATTAGGTGACATCATTTTGGAGGTGCATGGCAGTAGATGACTGCATTAAATGTAGGCTGGAGCATGCAATATGTAAAATTTAGGGTTTTCTCGAGAAGAAAATCAGATTTCTCTCTCATCTTGGCTTTCTCTCACCTTCTCCAACCCTTTCTCAGGAGATCTTAGCATTTCTCAGTCATTTTGAGCAGATCTTAGCCAAATTTGGTGGATAGTAGAATGATCTTTGTTATAAACCCTAAATTTTTGCAAAAATTAGGGTTTACCCACCACCTTAGAACCTATGCTAATAGGAAAAGGCATTGTACACTGAAATTAGCACCTGAAATTTGTGGAATTGACACGGATTTCAGATGCCAGGCCATCCATTGTAAATTGGGGCAACATTTGGCCAATTGCTGGTTCCATTTGTGCAATTTTTGGGTGAAAATCAAGGGGCAGTTGGCCCAAATTGCTTGTTGATTGTATGTACAACAAGGGGCTTTTGAATCAGCAAAGGAGATTGTGGAATCTCAACTTGTACTCAATCCATTAGCAATTAAAGTTAAAGAAATACCGAAAGGGGCGTCAGTTTTGTGGCCATTTGGGTGTCTATTGTTCAAGATTATTAAGGTAAATTGCGCATTTTAATTTATGTTTATTTTCTGATTGCTGTAATTAAGTGCTTAGTTAGGGAATTACCACCCTTTCCCAAAAGGAAAGGTGGTTTCAATTGGCCTCTTAAATCTCCTTGAAATTTCTCAATTTCAGTTGCTGGAATTCAAGTCTTGGGCTTTCAAATTTGAGCACATATTCCAAGGTGGTTGTCGAATCCTAATTTTTGTTGTAAATTAGGATTTAAGTAGAGATTTTCCAATATCTTCATCTTTGATGACTCAAATGGCTGGATTTTGCTAAGATAACTTAAGAGATGGTTGTAGGATGAGAGAGAATGCTGTAGAGAGAGAAATTTAAGAGTTTCATTGCAAGAAAGGTTGAAAAACCGTTACTTTCCTGCTGAAATAGCCATGAAAGCTGTCATCTACATTTTAGGACTACCAGGAAGATTGTTGCCCCCTCTTATATGCTTTCATATGCACTAGAAGGACCTTGGGCTGTTGCCATTTGCCCCTAGAGGCCTCCAAACTGTTGTCACCTGCTACATGACTAATCCTTGGTGGTTGCAAATCACATCAATAGTATCTTCTTGCTTTCTAACAGCCTTCTTTTCTCTCACAATGGATGGAATAAACTTTCACCAACCCCTAAAAACGTTTTTGCCACTTGCATAGGTAAATTTTGCGAAGTGGTAACCTTCTAATTTCATTTTTCGATATTATCTTTGCTTATTAAATTATTTTTTAGAATATTAATTTTAAAAATTAATTTAATAATTACACTAGTGCTAAAAGAATTAATTTCACTAGCTAATAATTTTATTGGCTAGGCCAATTTGTCTTCCAAGTATCCCTGAGCAGTTATTAGTCCTTATATCGGTGTTAATTAATTAATTAATGTCTAGTCTCTAATATCACTACTAACATTAGTGGCAATACATTGGCGTAGGCCAAAATTTGACACTGGGTATCACCTAGTACCTATCAGACATAACTTATTACAACTTTTGTCTTTAGCACCAACTGATATTTTGAAGTCTTGGGTCCCACATTGTGAAGTAATTAACTTGCGTCTCACATGTACAACTCACATTAGCAATAAAATTTCACGTCCTCGTGATAGACCATTCCCTTGAAATCCTTGCAATTATCCTTCATTGTATTGCAATGTGCGAAAGCATGTGTTGCCACTACTAGAAATATATGCTAGCACCATAGTCAAACAACATATGCACATATTGTTGAACCATGCTCATGCCCTCTGCATGTGAAATTCCAGTTAGTTAAACTAGTTACAATCCACACATATCACAACCACTGTTAGAACCATAAGGGATGTATCCACATATCAAAACCCAACACTGCACTAAGGCATTGTAATGGATAAATTGAGCTTAAACATCTCATAGCAATGATGTACCACATGTTAGTAATGTAAAACATACCTTAGTTGCAAACCACATGTAATTTATGCAATTGTACTTTTTTTTTGCACGACTTGCAAATGTACATTGCATACCATCCATGTATTTTTTACATGCCTTGTAAATTTACATTGCATCAAAATGTACATTCCATGACACTAGTAGTCATACAAGTCAATAACCGTATAAATGTATAGTTTTGGAGCCTAGGTGCAAACCATACACATTTGCATAGCAACTCACAGTGACTAGTATACTGACTAGTGAACCCAATGGCAGAAATAGTGTCAGCATACAATACCTTGGATGTAAACCAAGTACATCCGAGATCCACTGCATAATTGAGTTGTCCATCACTAGAGGAGTAGAGATGCAACCTTTCCCTTGAGCATGAGGCAATACTTTGGACCTTCTATGCCTTGCTAAATCTGAAAGAGTTCGATCCAAAATTGACTCTAATTGAAACACATCAAGGTAAAGTGTATCACTGAGGATAATCTATCAGGTCACCCTGCTCCATCCAGTTGCATTCTTTTATAGGTGAAACAATGCTGAAGCTTCACCAAGAAGCATACGGAAACTTTACCTCTAACTTAACTTGCCTCAAAACCTCCACTAGGTTCTAGGTCTTTTTTCTTAAGCATTGCAATGCTTTTAACTTTCACATTGTTGCAACCAACTTAACTATTATGCAACATTGTATCTAGTTGACTAGCCCCTCATATATACATACTACGAGCACCAAATGCATTACGAAACATTCTTATTTTCATACTTTGGACGATTGCAATGTGATTGTGCATGGGAATTCGCATAGTACTAGTCATACCACGATACATTTTCCCATACATTGCATGCATTGATAGCTACATTTGCCTCATGACTGGCACTTGCATGACCAACATTAATATCATGAGTCCTAAAGATTGTGGGCCGCATATATGCATTGCCAAACTTGCCACTTTGTGCCCATCATGCCAACATTGCTGTACATGGGGTTATGCATATTATGAGCCATAATCGGATACATTGGGCCTTGCACACCAGACATTGGTTGCTGCATACCATAAGGAGTTGTGCCATACATCCCCGTATGTGGTCCTTGATCCACCATGGGATGGAAACTAGTGCCACCACCAAAATACCCTGGCTGCCCCATCATTGTATGCATGCGTTGCTGTCCAAGAAGCATTGGATTGGCACTTTCAAGTGTGAAGAAATGATCTAAACACAGAAAACACAAAACCAATTGTACAACAAAGCACAAATTGATAGAATATAGATAGGGTCAGTGTGACTCAGAGACAATGAACACAAAGAATATTGAACTGAATGTCTATTGAAAATAGAGTGCTCATGTAGCAAACACACTATATAGTGAATGAATATTGAACCTTGAACTTCTATGTCTCAAGGACCAAGGCAGAGATAATGAGCTGTAGAGTGTGTTGTCCTCCGAATGGATCCCGAAACGCAACAAGGCAGTCTTTGAGGGTCGAACACGAGCAAACGCACCTGTGAAAGCTAGATCTGATGTAGATGGATAGTGAGGAGAAAGAAAGACTAAAAATGCAGGTACTTGAGGAGAGAGAAAAACTGGGTGATAGTAGAAAAATTGCAAATGCAAACGCTAATGTGGTTCTTCTAGTCAGGTGACAGCAAAAACAATAGGACAACAATGTTTGTTACCAACAAAAAGTGATCCAAAAGCAGTCGCCAACTGTGGAGAGGGGTTGCCAAGCAGCAAATGCATCAACTATGTGGCTGGATCAGCAAGGGAGAACAGTTGAGTGGAGGTTGGAAATGGTTGCTAGACTGACGACAATTTTGGATGAGATGTCCTTCGTGAATGGGGTGTGGGCAGCGAAGCTAGAGGGCCTGAAAGTTGCAAAAATGAGATTGGGCTAAATGGAGAGCAGTCTATCTATTTATAGAAATTTTCAAGACCTCGTAGCACACACCATTTTAAAACTCTCTTGAACTGCGCACCATTTTAGAGTGTTCATTAATTAAGCATTGTTGGGGTTGTTTAAGTGGCTAATTCAACATGTAATGCCCATGTTAGCTCAACACCACCTCTCAGGCCCAAAAACTGAGCTAGAAAGAAAGCGCAACCTAAAGTTTTGAGTGTTTTTGTTTTTATGTATTTTGGCCTAAGGCGTTCCATCCCAAAGTAGCCAGGGCATCAGACAAAAGATGCATGGTGATTGCCCAGTGGCCTATCAAGACTACAGAGGCGATGGTTATCTTACCAAGGAAGTCCAAGTGGTCACCCCACACAGGCTAGGGCATTGGACAAAGGGTGCATGTTGGTTGCCTCCTAACTTTACAATTGCCTCATTGTCATTGTGCTTTAGGAACTTGGAGCGACTACACAGGCATGCAAATGGTGATCTACAAGTAGATGGAATGCCAAGATCAACCTCTATGCTACTAAATGCCCTCAACTCGAAAAAAGCACTAGACCACCATCAAGGTGTTGCACAAAATAAATCATGCATGGAAGATAATACACCACAAGATGACCATCATCATTTCAAACGATTGCTAGAGGACTTACTACTTCAACTTGATAATTGTGCTATCATTGCTTGTTGCACGAGGAACATTCAAGATGATCCAGCTTGGGTTTCTCATGGTGGGTCATATTGATAAGGCACGTGTCCATCAAAAATAGTAATTTCTAGGCTTTTGGATTCATGTCATCGCCCGGTGCTACCCAACGTCACCGTCACCTATTCTACACATCAACTGAAGCATTCACAATTGTTAGAAAATAATTAAATAAAACTCGACAAAAGTGAATACCTAGAAGTCTTCAGCTACAGAATAATTAAATAAGTTGGAACTTTGTCATCGTGACCTTAATTTAATTCGATTGCGCACTCTAAACTCGTAAACGTCTATTAATTTAATATGTATTTTATGGAAATACCCGCTATGGAATCATCCACGTGCACTTTAAATTAATCTGATGCCCAAAAAGGACAGGTGTCCCCGTCAACTTCTCGCACAAGGAATCCACCTTGTGTACGAGCCTCGGCAAATAAATATAATCACGGAATCCACCGTGGAATATGCCTCTTGGCATCATCTCCCATTACTTTTCACTCTATCCTCCACCTTTCTATCCTTCATCATCACAACCATGGCACGTTCCAAGCTTCCTATCAAGAAGGTACCTGCAAGAGGCCATAGATTGAGTGAGAAATGTCCATATCTACCTTCTCCATGTCCATATCTACCAAGTCTTGCAAAGGCGGATGAAACCATATTGAACTTTTTTTTGTTTTTCTTTTATTTGGATAATGTTTGTTTCAAAAAGTAGAGGGTATAGTCAATTAAGTAACAAATGGAAGACTAGTAGCCAAATCCAAAGGCTTTCACAAAATAAACAGGCTATTGCTACCCCTACTGGATGTTAATGATGAAGATAATAGCCAGGCCCAAAGGCTTTCACAAAATAAACATGCTATCCCTACCACTACTGGATGTCAATGATGAAGATAATAGGCTAGTGGTGTGTGAAGCAAATATGGTGGGTATGTGGAGAGACAAAAAGATGTGCGGAAGCAAGCTAGCGAAGCTAAGCAAGCAAGGGAGATTGCCATGTGCAATGTTGCGAATATAGTGGATCGAGAGTCAACCACTCCAAGGTGACCGAAAAGGGATAAATGCACACAAATGTATGTTTACAAAAACAAAATGCCAATGCATTGGAGTTATGCAAGAGGCAATCCAAGTGTGATCATGCTCATGCAAAATGGTATGCAATGGTACGAGTTGGACAATGCCCTTGCAAGGGAATTGTTCACTTGTCTAAGTACCCTTTTACAATCATGTCATCCTGACAATGCAGATGAAGATATAATATTAAAAAGTGTATAGTAAATACAATGTCTAAGTCAAAATCTATAAGCATCATCATCGTCACTGTTAAGAAAAGAAGCCGTCCCCTCTTAGAGTGGAAGGGAAAGCTGTAGACTGCCCCTCTCACTATCGGACGGTGAAAGGAGAAGTAAGCACCTTCCCAAGATGTTGATGTCCATGCCTTGGGAATTCAAAACATGCCTCATCAAATTGGACCAAGTGGTAAAATTCGACTCATTAAAACGAGTCTCGTTTGAAAATGCATGCTTGACTAATGAGAATGAATGGGATGCTGGTGGGGGGTAGGTATGTGGTGTAGGATATGGAGGTGGATAAGGTGGATTTGATGGTGGTGGATAAGAGAGCAATGGATTAGGTGGGTAGTCAGAAATAGATTGTGAGTGCCCAAGGAGTGCTGGTTGATGTAAAGGCATTGGAACACGAATGTTTCCATAAGGTGCCAATGGTGGAGGTGGAGCCACTAGGACATGTGAGCCCTTTCCAAATGTCGGCTAGGAAATAAACCGGTGAGTCCACTAGATAATGCCATGGAGGCAAATTGTGATACCAATTGGGGCACATAAGGGTATGTTTGGAATGCATTCCCAAAGGGATAGCCCGAAAGTGTGTGTGGGAGAGGCCGAGCCTCCATCATGGGTACAATGCCCAGATAGGTGGAAGGTGTCCTAAAGGCTGTGCCTAAGTGTGCGGAATCCCTCAAGGTGGTGTGTGGTGGAATATGTGGTGCACTTGACGGAGGCTGAAAGAAAGGTGTAATGGAATATGAGGGCGGGATGGGTGGGAGCCCAAAAGGATTTGTGATTGGTGTGGAAGTGGAAAATGATGTGGTTTGCTTGTGAAAATTGAGACCAAATGGATTTATGATGGGTGTAGTAGTGGGAAATAAAGTGGGTTTCTTTTGTCTATTAAATGCATGAAATTGAAAAGATGATTGTAATGTGGATGTGGATGCACCTACTCCAATACTCCATGGTAGCTTGAAGTCTCTCCAGCCATGCCAGATCTATTAGTGGCAAGTTGGGAGGCCCATTTCTGATTGTTTTTGGTCATATTTGGCTGTGGAGATTGAAGTACTATGGAATTGTTTGAAGTCATTTGACCCTTTGGTTGTTCCTGCTTCTGTGGATGAGCTTTCCCATCAAAGTCCTAGGTACATCAAAGAGAACTTGGCTCTGATACCATGTGAAGAAATGCTCCAAACACAAAAAACACAAAAACAATTGTACAACAAAGCACAAACTGATAGAATATAGTTAGGGCTAGGGTAACTCAGAGAATATGGAAGTGAATGTCTATTGAAAATGTAGTGCTCATGCAGCAGACACACTACACACTGAATGAGTATTGAACCTCACACTCTTGTGTTTCAAGGACGAAGGGAGAGGTAATGAACTAGAGAGAGTGTTATACTTTGAATAGATCCCAAAACATAGCAAGGCAGCCTTAAGGGTTGAATACTGGCAAACACAGTTGTGGAAGTTGGATTTGATGTAGATGGGCTTTGAGGAGAGAGAGAGACTAAAAACGCAAGTACCTGAGGAGAGAAAAACTGGGTGATAGCAGAAAAATTGCAAACACAAATGCTGATGTTGTTCTCCCAGCCAGGGGACAGCAAAAACAGTAGGGTAGCAATGTTTGGATAGTCTCCAGTAGTAGGAAGTGGCCTAGAAGTAGTCGCCAATTATGGAGAGGGGCCGACAAGCAACAAACACAACTATGTGGCAACAAGGTGGTGGCTGGAAGGTGAGAGAACAATAGGGTGGAGGCTAGAAATAGACGCCAGACTGATGTACAGGCTTGGATGAGATGTCCTCTGCAAATGGGTTGTGGGCAACGAAGCTAGAGGGCCTAAAACTTGCAAAAACGAGATTGGGCTGAATGGAGGGCAACCTACCTATTTATAGAAAGTTTTAGGACCTCATACTGCGCACCATTTTAAAACTTTCTTGACTTGCACACCATTTTAGGATTTTCATTAATTAAGCATTTTTGGAGCTGTTCAAGTGGCTAATTCAACATGTAATGCACATGTTAACTCAACACCAAGTTGGCCTTGCATATGCATCAATTGCCCCATTGGCATCATTTGCTTATGCTCACTACCCACATTCGCAACATCATGCTTCCTTTGGTGCATCTTGTTGTCTTGAAGCTCTTGAAGACGATTTTCTCTTCTTGTCTTTGGTGCCCTCCTTTAAGGGGTTAAAAAAGCATAGGAACCAAGGATCATTTGCCAATTGTGCAAACATTTCAACTATTGTCCTCAGTTGATCTTTAAACTCATAATCAAACTCCTCTCCCTCTTGCAGTTCATTAGCTTCTAAAGGCCTAGAAGGACCAATATTTTGGTCTAAACCAACATTATCAGCTTGCTGTCCATGTTGTGTGCCTTGTTCAAGATTAGACAATTGCATTTTCCCTTCATCATGTGAATTTTAAGACTGAGAGGCATCATCATAACTTGATCCCATCTCACTATCTGAAGAGATTCGTGCTATAGTACTCAACTGATTACAATTTCAGTACTAGAGCAAAGCTTTTGACTTCCAACAAGGTGCCTTGGGCCCACCGATTCAAGAGAGTTGATGGTATCCTGGTGATGGAACCTTGAAACCAGCTTTCCTCCTTAGATAGGGTTGTAAGTAGCTTGATTGAAGACTAATTATAGCAAGTATAAAATTCACATAAATTAAAAATGCATACTTTACTACTTCAACCTTGGACAATGGATAGCCTATTGGCCCCAAAGCTGCCGCCCCTTGCAGTATTTTTTAAGCTTTTATTGCAAGTGAATGGAGTACAATTGAGGTTCTCTAGTCCCCTTCGCTAATCCAAGTACCTCTTGCTATCAAAACTGACTAGCAAACCTTCAAACCAAATTTTCCCTTGGTTTGCTTGGGGAATTGGCGTTCATTGTGTTTCTTGAAAAACAAATTCAACCCCAAATTAGATATTGACGGACTGGCATTTTGAATCTCCTTGAAATTCCTCAATTTCAATTGCTAGAATTCAAGTCCTAGGCCTTCAAATTTGAGCATACATATCGAGGCACCTATCAAACCCTAATTTCTATTGTGAATTAGGGTTTACAGCAGAGATTTTCCAATATCTCCATCCTCTAGTGACTCAAATGTTGGATTTTACTGAGATAACTTGAGAGATGGTTGTAGGATGAGAGAGAATGCTGTAGAGAGAGAAATCTTAGAGTTTCATCACAAGAAAAGTTGAAAAAACCGTTGTTGCCTTACTTAAACAGCTATAAAAGTTGTCACCTATAGCTTAGGACCACCAGAAAGACTACTGCCTCCTCTTGTATATTGTCATGTGCACTAGAAGGATCTTGGAGTGTTGTCACGTGCTCTTGGAGGGCTCCAAAGTGCTGTTACCTGTTGTAGGATTGGTTCCTTGTGGTTGTAAATCACATTAGTAGTGTCTCCTTACTCTCTAAGAGCCTTCTTCTCTCTCATAATGGTTGAAATAGACTTCCACCGGCCCCCAATACGTTTTTTTCACTTGCATGGGCAAGTTTTGCTAAGTGGCAGCCTTGTAATATCATTTTTAAGCATTATTCATCTTATTAAATTATTTTTTAGAATATTAATCGTGAAAATTAATTTAGTAACTATTTTTGTGCTTAGAGAATTAATTTCACTAGCTAATAATTAAATTGGCTAGGCCAATTTGTGTTCCAATGTTGAGCAGTTATTAGCCCTTAGACTAACATTAATTAATAAATTAATGCCTAGTCTCTAATGTCACCACTAAAATTAGTGGCCAATACATCAGTCTAGGCCAAAATTTAACATTAGGTACCACCTAGTACCTATTAGGCATAACTTATTATAACTTTTGTCTTTGGCACCACTTGAAATTTCGGGGTCTTGAGTACCACATTGTGAAATAATTAACTTGCACCTTACATGTGGAAGTCACATCAGCACATTTGATTAACTTTTAATCAAATGCTAAGAAAAGCAATAAGATTTCACATCCTCGTGATATCTACCACGGAGGTGTAGTTGCTTTTCATAGATTGGGACCATTTATATCAAACTGCAAAATTTTGTGGGTGTCTGAAGGTGTTGAAGATGTTTGATCATTGGTTCAATGGCTTTGATGAAATTGACGAGATCTCTCATCACTTCTCTAAAAAGTGGCCTGATCGTTGCGAAGATCAGAGGTCCTAGCTCCATTCTAAACGGGAACCCTCTTGCATGGTCACATAGATTGGAGTAGTCATCTCCTTTCCCCTCTCTACATGTCTTCCAGAGGGCCCATCCTTCTGGCCTTAGGATGCCTATGATGGCACCGTCAATGTGGGTGCTCGTTCTTCCTTCTCTTCCCAAAGAAGTGTTGAGATATCGAGCTCCACTCATGATATGCCAGGGTGACCGTTGTGCATTTATGCCACCAACTTGTTAGCTGCAGATGCGGTTGGTACACCGCCCATGAATAATAGCTAGATGACAGCTATCCTTATCTACTCTAGTTGGTGGCTTAGTTAGTATGCCACCTTAGTTAGTTGAGTTTGGTTTGAGACCCATATATAGGGTTCTTCTATTTCTCTGTACCAGAGTTCTTTTGGCTCACACAACTAAGAAGAGGAAAAACTGTTTTCAGCCTCCACCTTTGTGTGTATTCTCCCATTGTGTAAGTGAGAAAGCTACAATTGAGACTTCTCCTTCTCTCCCACAATCTTGACATGGTATCAGAGCCTGGTTCGTGGTAAGGAGCTCAAGAAAGCAAACCAAGTTCACGGTGTTCTGGTAAGAGGACCAGTGTTGCTTTCATTTTTCGAGTTTGGGAGCAAGTCTCTGCAGGTAGCACAACCGGAAAGTGCAAGAGTGCATTGTCTCAGATTGAGACGCCCTTCGCAGTGTAGCAAGAGGGTAGTATATGCTGCGGGCAAGGGCTTTAGCCCTTGATTGTCCTGTTTTTTTGATTTGAGGCCATTTCGGGGCCTGTTTTGGAGACGAAAGTTTTTCGCACGCACTCAAGAAAAGGCCCTGTTTTTTGCTGTGCGACCATTGTTCTATAGGTCGGTGAAAAGTTACCGTAGAAATTGCATCGTATGCTTGTGCACACAGACATTGGGAGTTACAGAATCATCCTTGTTGCCTGTTGATGCAAAATCGTCACTAGGAAGTGACTGTGTGGTCAAATACCACTTTCGTCAGTTTTGCAGATTTTCCCTTGTGAGTCTGAAGCTGTGTTTTTTGCAGTGACAGAATTTTTTGCAGTGTTCTGTAATGGCATCTGATTCTCTTTCACAGATTGTCACTGAAAAGCTTGACAAGAACAATTTCCAAGCATGGAAGTTTAGAATGACGAATTTCCTTATGGGAAAATGATATTGGAAATTTGTTGTAGGAAATGAAGAAGAACCAGTTCTTCCTGATGTTCCCAATCAACAGCAAATGCAGGCATTTAAAGGATGGCATGAGAGAGCCAGAAAAGTTATGTACTGGCTGTCTATCAGTATTTCAGACTCTATGATTGTGCATACTCAGGATGCAAGTACGCCAAAAGAGGCATGTGATACTTTGTTAAAAATGTATAGCACAAATACGCAAGCCAGGAAAATG
Source organism: Lygodium microphyllum (assembly GCF_053477565.2). Taxonomy (NCBI): domain Eukaryota; kingdom Viridiplantae; phylum Streptophyta; class Polypodiopsida; order Schizaeales; family Lygodiaceae; genus Lygodium; species Lygodium microphyllum. Next base: position 34,213,824 of record NC_141164.1, on the reverse strand, counting down.
CAGCTCAAGCAAGAGTTGCACAATGTGCAAAGAGAAAGTATGAACATCAATGACTACCACATGAAGGTGAAGAAGATTGCAGATGCACTTGTTTCCATTGGGTCGCCAGTGGAAGATGATGATTTAGTTTCTGTGACCTTGAATGGTCTAGGAAAGGATTATACACAGTTCCGAATATCCATTTCCGTCCGTGAAATATTTCTTGATTTTGAGGAGTTGATTGCTCTTCTAATTTCTGAGGAGCAGAGAAATGATGGTGCATCTTCTTCAGGAGGAACTTCAAAAGAAGCTATCTTCTACTTAAATGCTGGAAAAGATAGAGGCAGAGGTAGAGGAGGCCGATTTGGAGGCCGTGGTAGAAATCAGAATATGCAGCGAACTCAAGAAAACCAGTCCTATGGAGGAGGACGTGGTAACTCTAGAGGCAGGGGGAGCCAAAGAGGTCGTGGTGGATAGCAAAGAGGGCAAAATGCAAACAGCAATGTTGAATGCTACTACTGTGGTAAAATGGGTTATATGGCTAAAGACTGCTATAAAAAGCAGAATGACATCATGAATGGAAAATTGCAACAAGGGAATTATGCATTTTCTAGTAGACAGGGTGATGACAGAAATGAGCATTTGTTTATGGTGCAGCACATGACCAATTCTGTGACAAGTGCAGAAGAAAGCAACGATGTGTGGTATGTTAACTCAGGTGCATCAAACCACATGACAGGTCATGCAGAATGGATGCAGGATGCAAGGAAAATGAAAAAACCAGGATTTGTGGAGACTGGTGATGATACTGCATATCCTATTGTGCAGATTGGAAAAATTTCTTTGTCTATGCAGGATGGGAAAAAGAAATACCTGTCGGATGTATTTCATGTCCCGAATATCACCAAGAACCTGATTTCTGTTGGTCAAATGGTTGAGCAGGGCTTGCAGGTCAGATTTAATCCTCATGGATGCTTTGTTGAGGATATGAAAAATAAAGGTCACTTGATAGCAAAAGGAAAGAATAAGGGCAGAATGTTTACGTTGGATGCAGACATGCCTGAATTGAGTGCAGCAATGTTTGCAGATGGGACCGGTGTAGTTGCAGATATTGATATCTGGCATAAACGCGTTGGTCATGTTAATGTACAGTGACTTAAATCAATGCAAGACCAAAATATTGTTGTAGGATTGCCTAAATTCAAGGTTGTAGAAATGCATAAGGTATGTGAAGCCTGTCAATTTGGAAAATAGGCAAGAAAACCATTTCCTAGATATGTTCAAGAGAGTAAGAAGCCATTGGAATTAATCCACTCTGATGTGTGGACTACTAAAGCTGCATCTATTGGAGGCTGTTATTATTTTGTCACTTTTATTGATGACTATAGCAGAAAAGTTTGGGTGTATTTTATGAAAAAGAAAAGTGAAGTTTTTAGGCATTTCAAAACTCTTAAAGCTATGGTTGAAAAAGAAACAGGTCTGCAAATAAAATGCCTAAGGTCAGATGGAGGGGGAGAGTACCTCTCAAATGAGTTTGCAAGGTTCTTGCAGGAGCATGGCATAAAGCAGCAATATTCATGTAGTCATACCCCACAGCAAAATGGAATTGCTCTCAAATGAGTTTGCAAGGTTCTTGCAGGAGCATGGGATAAAGCAGCAATATTCATGTAGTCATACCCCACAGCAAAATGGAATTGCAGAAAGAAAAAACAGGCATATTGGAGAGGTATCTCGTGCCATGCTTAATGAAAAAGACCTGTTAGATTTTTACTGGGCTGAGGCAGTTGCTACAGCAGTCTACATAATGAACAGGACTCCCACTGCAGCAATACATGGCATGACTCCAGAGGAGAGGTATACTTGTAGGAAACCATATATTTCTCATTTGAAAATTTTTGGTTGCATTGCCTATGTTCATGTGCCAGATGAGTTGAGATCCAAGTTGGATCCAAAAGCTGAGAAGTGCATCTTTATTGGTTACTCTCTGTAGCAGAAAGGGTATAGATGCTATAACCTTTCTACTCGTAAGTTTACAATGAGCAGAGATGTTTTTGATGAGATGAGTGGCTGGTATAAACTAGTAAATGTGATTGATAATGTAGATGCACAAAATGATAATGCTGCACAGAATTCACAGCAGCAGTCACAAGACATTAGTGGACCTGGAGTGTCCTCTAGCAGTGGTTCACATTCTTCGCCATGGACAGGTAGATTGAGATCATGAGAATCTTCTCAAAGCAATGCAGATAGTGGTATGCAGGTTTCACGAAAAGGAAAAGAGAAGGTAGATCAGCCCATGTTTGATGTGAATGCAGGTCACTCTTATGTGGATGGTGAATCTAGTGGCTCAGAACAGAGCATTGACGATGAGTTGGGTATTCCTTCTATTGTTACACCTGGAGTAAGGAAGACCAGGGATGTTTTGAGAGCACTTGGGAGTGAACCTACTTTGTGCAGATCTACCAGAGCTAGGTATCCTGTGATAGGCTGAAATATGATGGATTTACAACCATTCACTATGCCTATATGGTCAAAGTGATACAGGAACCAGAACCCACTTCTTTTGAGCAAGCCATGGGAAAAGAAAAATGGGAGAAAGCCATGGATGAAGAAATGGATGCCTTGGAAGCAAATGCTACATGGGAATTGGTACCTTTGCCTAAAGATAAGAATGCAATTGATTGTAAGTGGGTTTATAATGTGAAGCACAATGCAGATGGTTCTGTGAATAGATACAAGGCAAGATTAGTAGTCAAGGGATATGCACAAACATATGGCATTGATTATGAAGAAACATTCAGTCCGGTTGCAAGGATGGCAACCGTAAGAGCTGTCATTGCTATGGCTGCATCAAAGGGATGGTCTTTACATCAGATGGATGTAAAGAATGCCTTCTTGCATGGTGATTTGCAAGAAGAGGTCTATATGGAGCAGCCACCAGGTTCTGTGCATGCTGTTCATCCTGAGTTTGTTTGCAGGTTGAAGAAAGCCTTGTATGGCTTGAAGCAAGCATCTAGAGCATGGTCTGACAAGATAGGATAGTATCTTGTCACTATTGGCTTTCAGATTTCCAAAGCAGATTTCTCACTTTATGTGAGAAAAACAGAGAAAGGTATTATGTTGCTTGTCATTTATGTTGATGATTTGATTATAACAGGTGATAGTGATGAAGATATCATTCATGTGAAAATGCTATTGAAGCAGAAGTTTGAGATGGATTTGGGAGAGCTGCGTTATTTCTTGGGCATTGAGGTGATTAGATCACCAAGTGGGATACGGCTCTTGCAGAGGCAGTATGGATTGGACATGCTGTCCAAATATGGGATGATAGGTTGTAAGCCTATTTTAGTTCCTTTGGAGCAGAATGTGAAGCTGAGCGCAGATGCATGCGAGCTTCTGGAAGACCCTACTATGTACAGACGTATAGTAGGAAGTTTGATTTATATGACTATTACCAGGCCAGATTTGAGCTATGCTGTTGGATTGGTAAGTCAGTTTATGCAGGCTCCAAGGAAACCGCATTTGGATGCGGCTAGACGCATACTCAGGTATGTGAAGTCCACATTGCAGTATGGACTATTTTATGAGACTGGGGTTAAGATACAGTTGCATGGATACACTGATGCTGATTGGGCTGGTAGTATTTCTGATAGACGATCTACCAGTGGATATGTGTTCTCTTTTGGGAGTGCTGCAGTCACTTGGAGCAGCAAGAAACAGCCTATAGTTGCCTTATCGAGCACAGAGGCTGAGTACAGGGGTGCAGCAATGATTGCATGTGAGTTAGCTTGGTTGCATAAGCTACTTTATGATATGCATCAGCCTACAGATGGGCCAGTTGTCATTTATCGTGATAACATGAGCAGTATACACTTGGCAAATAACCCAGTCTATCATGCTAGAACAAAGCACATTGAGGGGCATTATCGCTATGTGTGGGAGAGGGTTTTACTAGGTCTTATTGATCTAGTTTATGTCAGCACAGAGGATCAGGTAACTGACATATTCATGAAGGCATTGGGTGCAGAGAAACTGCGCAAGTTCAGAGACCTGCTTGGTGTGTAGGAATTGGGATTGAGCTCGAGGGGGAGTGTTGAGATATCGAGCTCCACTTATGATATGCCAGGGTGACCGTTGTGCATTTATGTCACCGACTTGTTAGCTGCAGATGCGGTTGGTACACCGCCCATGAATAATAGCTAGATGACAGCTGTCCTTATCTACTCTAGTTCGTGGCTCAGTTAGTATGCCACCTTAGTTAGTTGAGTTTGGTTTGAGACCCATATATAGGGTTCTTCTATTTCTCTGTACTAGAGTTCTTTTGGCTTACACAACTAAGAAAAGGAAAAACTGTTTTTAGCCTCCACCTTTGTGTGTATTCCCCCATTGTGTAAGTGAGAAAGCTACAAGTGAGACTCCTTCCTTCTCTCCCACAATCTTGACAAGAAGAACGTTTGGATGGATCAAATTATTAGCTTTGGTTCTATTAGTGTATTCTTGACACCTTTGACCTTAGGAGTTTGTTATCTACCTTATTCCTTGTTTTGTGGAGGATCCCAAAGTGTGATTGACAATGGATTGTGCAGCCCTATGAGATTAGCTCAATTCTAGAGCTAGATCTTTCCTCTATACGAGCTTACAGGAATGTATCCTAGTGCATGTGTGCAAGTTGCAACAGACAGTGGAAGTGGCTTTGCTTATTTGTACCATTAGAAAAGTTTACTGGATTACTCTTGAGAAGAAATTATGATTGCTTTCTATTGATGACTCGCCTTCCATGAAGGGTCATATCAATGGGTTGGAGGATATGAGGGATGAGTTTTCTTCCCTTGGCAAGATCGTCTCTTCAGAGGATATGGCCATGATTCTTTGGACTCAATAGCCATCTTCGAAATATGATGTCTTCTACACTAGCCTTCTTAGCATCGAGGACCCGTGAGACTCTTCTATGGAAGGAGCTTTCCCTGCTTGTCTTGGACCATGATGAGCATCTGAAAGAGCCTAGAGGTAGCCAGTGGATCGAGCTCCTTGAAAGCTTTTACTACAGGTATAGGAGGGGGGAAGAAGAAGAAGGAGAAAACAAACGCCAAGCCCAAGAAGGAGACAGAGGAGCATTCTTCAAGCTATGACATAGATTTAGAGAAGCCTCGATGCCCACACCGTGCGAAGGGGACACACCTTGAGAAGTGTTTGTGGGTGGTGAAGACCTGATTAAGCACTTAATTTCATCAATAAATAAATCCACAAAACTGGAAATACAAACTTTACCATACAATCTTGGACATTGGACACCCGGTTGGCTCTAAAATTGTCGTCTCTTGTAGTATTTCTTTATCTTATATTGCAATTGGATGGAGTACAACCAAGATTCTACAATCTCCTCTGTTGAACCAAATTTCCCTTTCTATCATAAATGATCAACAAGCCTTTTGATTAGTTTGCCCTTATCACCCAGGACTTGTCTTAATTTGGCCCTTAGTTGGCCAAATGCTGCCCCATATCAATTGGGATGGGCTGGATCTGAAATCTTTGGCAATTCCTTGAATTTGAGTTGCTGATTTCAGTTTTCAACGCCTCTAATTGCTGGCACGGGTCCCAAGGTGGCTACTAAACCCTAATTTCTCCTATAAATTAGGGTTTACAGCAGAAACTTCTCTGCTGCCCTCCAAATGTGGTCGAGATCTGCTCCAAATGACTGAGAATGTCAGACCATAGGCTGGAGAAGGTGAGAGAATGTTGTAGAGAGAGAAAATTCATAGTTTGTTCACAAGAAATCCCTAGAAATGGTTGCTGCCCTCTCCAAACTGCCCAAAAGATTGTCACGTGCTGTCTGAAAGAGCAATAAATGCTGTTGCCAGCATCAAACTATTGTCATTTGATGTTGGAGATGTCAAAAATGCTGTTGCCTGCCTCCAATAGGGCATTTGCTGCAGTTGCCAGCCTCAGAAGGCTCTTCCACAACTGGAAAACTGATGAGCAGCCCGTTCTCTCTCTCTCTCTCTCTCTCAGCTTGCATTCATTGAATGAGCATGAAACAGCCCCAAACAACCTTCTCCCCTCTTGCATGGGAATTTCGGCCAAGTGGCAGCCTTCTTTTTCCATTTTCCAACAATTTTCAGCCATCTAATTAATTTTCAAGATTAATTAATTCCAAAAATGATTTTAGTCCCTTTTGACCTTGCCCAAAATTAGATGTACCCATCCACACATTTATTAGCTAGGCCATTTCCAACGCCAAGTGGTTCCAAGCCTTCATTGACCCATGGATAGGCATTAATTAATTAATTAATGCCTAATCTAGTGTCATCGCTAACACTTATAGGCCAATTAATTATCTTAGGGCCAAACTGACACCAACATTCACCTAGATCCTAGGTGACATAACTTGTTGCAACTTTTATTTTTGTTACCTATAGTTTTCTTGGGGTCTTGGGCTTGTTATTGTGAAATACTTGCTTGTACATCACATGTGCATCTCAACATTGCACACTTGATTATTAAATTAATCAAATGTCTCTAGCATAAGCAAAACATCCAAGAATTTTACGTTCCCATGACAGACCTCCCCTCCTTACAATTGTCCATGATTGCACTTGCAATGTGCCAAACCAAATGTATACTACATTGGAATTTCCATAAGGCATTATAGTCAACACTTGCTGAAAATTTCCAGCCAATATAAACATAGCATAAAAACTGAAAAATAATCCAGAACTGTTGCCAGAAACCCATCGGATGCATCCATTTCTCATGTTTCTCAACTGTTTTGACTAAAGAACCATAGTAAAGCATTATTTGAGTATAAATCATGGCTAAACTATCAATGGCATTCCTTAAATATGCTGCTGTCCATGAAAGTAGCTGAAAACCATTGATAACTAGGTATAAACTGATCATATGCTGATCACGAAATTGATCATAAAGTAATCATTAGTTGATGTAAATGTATAGTTTTAGAGCCGCAGTAACAACCATACTTATTTGCATACATTTCACAATTACTAGTGCACTGAGTAGTAACCTCATGGCAGATATATTGTCAGCACAGTACCTTGAATGCATACTAAATACATCTGAGATTCACTACATACAAGAGCTGTCCATCATTGGAGGAGTGGAAGTGCTACCTCCCCCTTGAGCATCAAGCATTGCTCTGGACCTCTGCTTTGTTGAACCAATTTGAGCGCAATTCAAAGTCGGCTCTAATTGAAAAGCATTAACATAAAGTTGCAACAACTGAGGATGGTTTTGCCAAGTCATCCGCTTCTACCCACTTAGCATTCATTAGTGAATAGTTCTGAAACTTCACCAAATATCTTCTGGAAACTCTACAGTCGATCTTTCTTTTCTTATGTGCCAAAATCTACTCTTGGTACCAATATCTCATACAACTCCTCAACCTCAAGCAAAATTACAACAGATACATCCTTTGGTGCATCCAAGCTTTCCACATAGCGATCATTCTCAAAGATCTTATCCTTAGTGTGCAAGATAGGTGGTATCTTCTTGCCACCCTCAACAACCTCAAATGGAGCTTTGCTTGGAACTATACACTGTGTTGTTGTATGCAAACTCTACCAAAGGTAAATACTCCTCTCACTGTGTCCTATGCTCAAATACGTAGCACCTCAAAAGATCTAGGACTGTGGAATTTGCCTCTTTAGACACTGATAATTTGTTTGCAAATGGAAGGATGATGAGAATTTTAGCATGGTACCCATGTTTCCAAACAATTACTTTCAAAATAAACTGGTTATCTGAGGATCTTGATCACTGACGATCGACTCTAGCATACCATGGTACTTATATATATGCTGTAAAAATAAATGTGCCATATGGTCAATCTTTATTCTTGTTCTCACCGAAATGAAATGGGCTTGTTTGTTGAACTTGTAAATGATAGTCCATATCCCATCATTCCACGTAGGTGTCCTAGGAAGCTCAAAGATAAAGTCCATAGCAATGCCAAGGCATGTCTACAATAGGTAAGGGCTGCAACAAACCCGGCATCTTTTGCCTATTATACTTCACTTTTTGACATACGATGCATGTCCTGACAAATTGCTCTACATTATGCCTCAAAGTTGGCCAATAAAAGAAATTTTACATTGCCTTGACTATGGTATTAATCCCTCTATGCCCTGCATAAGGAGGAGCATGACTCTCAATCATTACCCTAGGACGCAAGTGCTTTGTCGTGTCCATGCATCATTAAAAAACCATCTTTAAGCACAAAGTTCTCATACCTTTGGCCATTGCAAAGTTGATAATACCCAATGGCAAAATCTAAATTAGTAGCATATCGATTCTTCATGGCAATCATACTGACGGCTGAAATTTGAGGCTTACTTGACATTGCATCAGCTAGAACATTCCTTTTTCCATTGGTGTGTATAATCTAAAAATGAAATATGGAGAGGAAGTTTGCCCATCTTATATGCTTCTCTGACAATTTCGTTTATGTCAAAAAATACCTCAATGTCTAGTGATTTATTTGCACTGTGAAATCAGCCCCTAACAAATAATGTTTCCATGTAGATAGTGGATGAATTACAGCCAAGAGTTCTTTCTCATAGATTGGCAAATTGCTCTTTGTACCATGGAGAAGACAGCTCCACAGTTACACATCTTCTCAAGACATTGTCAATACCTCTCCTATAAAGCACTCCCATGATAACTTAAAAGTATTGACTTTGCAATGCTAACCTTCCATTGTGATTTGTCAACAATTTTGCAGGTATTACTCCATAAAGTAGATAATTCCGCATTTGTTCATAGAAAGAATTGAATTGATGTACGTGAACATTAAATAGCTCTCCATCAAGCAATTGATCATTTACCCCTTGTGCAGGGTCTGTTGACTCAATGCTGCTCAAGAAATTAGCTATTGCATGATCTTATCTAGGTGTATACACAGCTCTCATAAGCCACAACTCGGCCATTCTACATTAGAACAACCCCAATGCTTTTTCCACATGCATCACATTGAATCATGAATGACTTTCTTACATTGCGCAACACAAGCACATGATCTGAAGTCATATTTTCTTTTAATTTGTCAAATACTGAAATTTCCATAGCTGTCCATCTAAATGGTACATTCTTCTTTTGTAAAGCATGCAATGGAGATGCAATTTTGGCAAAGTTGTGCACATACTTTCAGTAGTAAGAGCATAGCCCCATGAAACTACCGAACTTGTGCACACTTCTCAAATGTGGCCATGAGCGTAGTGTCTCAACCTTTGCAGGGTCCATACAAATATCATTAGCTGATACAAGGGTCGATACAAATATCATTAGCTGATACAATGTGTCTCAACAAGTGAATCTCATGGAAAAAGAATTCACTTTTTTTGTCATCAATAACTAGTCTATGTTTATACAGCTCATTGAACACAATGTCCAAGTGCTTTCTATGCTTTGCCTCATTCTTTGAGTAGACAAACATGTCATCAAAGAGGCGCTCACAAATTCTCTATGTGGCCTAAAAATGCGGTTCATCACTTGATTAGAAGTGGCAGGAGCATTTGTAAGTCGAAAAGGCATGACAAGAAACTCATACAACCTAAAAGATGTTGTGAAAGTAGTCTTAGATATATCCTCTAGTCTAAAGTGTATTTGATGATTCCCACTTTTCAAATCTATACGGCTGAATATGGTTGTCCTCTGCAATCTATCTATAACATCATTGATCTGAGGGATCGAAAACCAATTCTTTATCGTGATTTTATTCAAAGCACGATAGTCAATGCATATACACCATAAACCATCCTTTTTCTACACCAAAAGCATTGAAGAACAAAATGGTGAAGAGTTGGCCGAAATCAACTATTTTTCTAACAGCTCATTCACTTGGCTCATAATTTTCTCCTGCTGGGCGGGTGGCTTATTATGTGGGCTACTCTTGGGGATAAGATCTATGCCATGATCTTCTGGCCTTCTAGGTGGTAGCTACCCCAGAAGTGACTGAGAGAAGCAATTAGCATACATTTTCAGAAATGAAATGTGATCCTTTTCTAACTTTATGTTTCCAACATTTTCATTATCAACCTTATCCTTATTAAAAACCAAGTATGCTGAAAGGTGATTTTTTATTACTTTAGAAATGGCAGCAACCGAATAGATTCCCCTTTCACATTTACATCCAAAGTATAGGTCTTGCCCTTATACTGAATAGTGATCACTTTAGTATGTGAATTAATCACTTCATGCATACGATGGCATTGAGGCATAACAAGCAAGACATCACAACTCTGGAGTGGGGCAATAAAGAACTCTTCACTATCCTCATATCCTTAAATGTGCAAACAAAGCTTTCCAATGAGCAGTGTGACAAGCTTTACATGGCCCTTGCATACCACAACAACTTCTCCTGTGGGTCCCATCTCATCCTCTCTAATGCCTAGACATGCTGCCATATCTGTAGAGAGAAAGTTGGCTTGATTTCCATTATCAAATAAAATCAAAGCATGTTGATCTTTGATTTTGCCCCATGCTTTGTATAACTCAGTAGTATCATCATCATTGGACTGATCACCAACAATGTTAAGCATGACCCTCTTGTTCACAAACAAAGCATTTATTTGCAGCCCTTAATTCCTTATGTTGTGCAATTGATTTCCAGCCCTTTCCTTGCTATTTTGATCTCTTTTTAAGTTGATTTTCAGATCTACCCCTATTCTTAACCTTTCACCCACCTTTGGCTCCCCAATTTGTCACCATTGAGAGGGGGCATACTTCCATCACCAACAAAGTATTCATTTGCCCAATTAAGCATAATCATTGATAGCTCTTTTGTGAGTCGTTGGCAAGCAAGAGTATCTTTATTTACCCAAGGGACACCAAGGATTTAAGCCTTTTCTTCAAGGTTGTTTCTTCATTTATGCATGTATTCATGATTGTGATTGGAAGGGTTATTCAAATGACATTTTGACTGAAACCAGCCTTCCTTCTTGGCAAAATGTCATTTGCCCCCTTAATCTTGGACAACTGACACCTAATTGGCCCCAATAACTAGAACCCCTTGCAGTTTTTCTTTAACTATATTGTTCTAATTTGAAATACAAAGAGATAAAGGTTGGCCCCTCTTCAAATTCAATAGAACCTGCTGTCACGAACACTGATTGCGCACAATTTGCGCCTTGATAGTACAACAATGTAGGCTCGGATTGGATCACAATCTCTTACATGCAGGCCACAGGCTACCCCTCGGTTCGGCTGCAAATATCTTGCCTTGAATTGCTACTCCAAGTTCTTGTCCTTTAGTAATTGGTCATGGATCTCAAGGTGTTTGTGGAAAGCCTAATTTCTGTTGCAAATTAAGGTTTCAGCAGCAATTTCTGCAAATGCTCTTCACCCCAAGTTGGAATTGACTAAGAATTGCTGAGGGCTGATTGGTAGACGAGAGAACATCACCTGAAAGGAGTATCTTTTGATCGGTAGCTCCAAATGCAATTGCCACTGCCTATAGTTTCTAAAGGGGGGTAAAACCTTAGTGCGACTTGTGAGCCCTTCTCTTCTACCTTGGTCTCTCATCGAGGTGGAGAAGGAAACCCATTGCCTCTGTCTTATTGGGATGTACGATCAGCTGTTGCCTCTCTTGGAGCTCATTTGATGGCTGTTCTTTGTTCCCTCAGCCTTTGAATGCTAGAATGACCTCAGCCGGTGGCCCCCAAGCAACCCTCTTGCAGTTTGCATGGGAAGTTGTGACAAAAGGTAGCATGTTTTGCCACTCGACAGCATTCCAAAGTAATTTCTAGCTTTAATTAATTAATTTTCAGAATTTAATTTCTAAAAAGTAAGTAAATTTTGACCCTTCCCAAGAAGTGGCTAGTGCCCATTTACATTAATCGTGCTAATCCCCATTGGACATTCAATTGTCCCACACATTAATTGCCCTATAATTACATAATTAATGCCTTGTTCCAATGTCACCATTAGACATTGGATGGCCCAATTAAGGGCCTACACCCAAATTGACACCAAGCATCCACAAATACCTGTTTGGCATAACTTTGTACAACTTTTCCCAATGTCACCCATTGATCACTTGGGTGACTAAGATATTCACTCACTCAATTGACTTGCATTTCACATGTGCATCTCACATATGCACAACTTAATAATGCCGAAGCTAAGCATTAAAAATACATGTCCTCGTGACAGATCTCCCTCTTGAAATCCTTGCAATCATCCTTGATTGCACAACAAGGTGATAGAAGCAAACTAATAGTGAATTGGAAAAAGCATAGGCATCATAGTCAAAGAACATTGACCATTGTTGTTCTACTATGCTATTTCCCAATTCATGGTGAAATGTCTAGCCCACATAACTAAGTCATAATTGATCAAAAAGAACCTGTAACTGCTGCCAGAACCACTATGGATACATCCATTAACTATATCTCAAAGGTGTTTTGATCAAACAACCATAGTAATGCATAAACTGAGCATCAACCGTGGCTGAACTATCAATACCATTCATGAAACACACTGCTGTCCATAGAACCGACTGAATACCATTGAAAACTGATGATCATACATTGAAAACCAACAACTGATAAATCAATCTTTGATGATCATATTCTGATGACCATGGTCTAATGATCATGTGCACATCCTATTCACATACAAAGAATTTATTTGCAGCCATTGACTCCTTGCATTGTGCAAGTGATTTCTCAGTGTTCCCTTGCTGTTTTTGCCTCTTTTCAGCTCTATTTTCAGATCTGCCCCATTCCACATTTGTGTGCATGCCTTGCTGTGCAAAGTTCATTGGATTGGCACTTCTAGGATTGCCTTGCATTTGCATGTTTTTCCCCGTTGGCACTAGTTGCTTGTGTTGTTGATCAATTTTAGGTACATCTAGGGGCTGAAGTGGCTTTTCTTTGAAGGCTCCTTGTTGTCCAAAAGCCTCAGGAAAAGACATCATCTTTTTTCCCTTGCTGTCCTTTGTTGGAGCATTCAAGAATCTCATAAACTAAGGACCCTTGGCTAACTGAGCAAAGATACCTATTGCTGTTCTCAAACGAGCCTTAAACTGGTCATCATATTCCTCATTTCCTTTCTGGTCAACAGCATTTTGTGGCCTTGAGGGACCCACTTCTTGCCCCAAATCAACATTTTCTCCTTCTTGCCCATTATTCTGAGTACTGAAATTTTAAGATGTGTTAGTGCAAAATGATATGTGAATAGAACTATAGAAAAAGTACATGAAATGGCTAAGTGAAGATATGGTTGCTGTAGTGCACTCAGTTGATCACAATTTCAGCAATATGCAACTTCATTGACTTTCACATAAGTGCCTTGGGCCCACCTGCTCAAGGGAGTTGATGTATCCGGGCAATGGAACCAAGAAACCAGTCTTCCTTCTAGGCAAGGGTGGTATAAATTTGATGTAACGTAAATTACGGCAAGCATTAAATACACAAATCTGAAATTATACACTTTGCCCCCTTAATCTTAGACAACCAACACTCGATTGGCCCCAATAACTACTGCCTCTTGGGGTATTTCTTTACATTTTATGCTTTGATTTGAAGTACAAGAGATAAAGGCTGATCCCTCTTTAAATTCAACACAATGGGCTGTCATAAATGACCAGTATTGCTTGGGCACGATTTTGCCCCTTGATCGTATAACAATTTGGGCTTAGATTGGAACACAATCTCTTGCATGCAGCACAATAATTTGAGAATGGGCTACTCCTTCAGCTGCAAATATCTTGCCTTGAGTTGCTACTTCAAGTTTTTGGTCTTCAATATTTGGGCGTGGATCCCAAGGTGAATGTGGAAACCCTAATTTCTGTTGTAAATTCAAGTTTTAGCAGCCATTTTTGTTAGTGCTCTTCACCCCAAGTTGGACTTGATTGATAATTGCTAAGGGCTGATTGGTAGACAAGAGAGAAAATCAGTTGAAAGTAGTATCTTTTGATTGGTAGCTTTGATGGCAATTTTGATGGTGCCAACAACTTCAAAAGGAGGGTAAAACTTGAGTGCAATTAGTGAGATGTCCTCTTCTATTGCCACCTCTCATTGAGGTGGAGAAGGAAACTTGCTGCCGTTGTCCTATCACGTTGTACGATCAACTGCCACCTCTCTCAGAGCTCATTCAACGGTTATTCCTTCCTGCCTCAGCCTTTGAATGCTGGAATGACCATCAGCCAGCCTCAAAATAGCCGTCTTGCAATTTGCATGGGAAGTTTTGACAAGTGGTAGCATGTTTTGCCACTTGGCAGCTTCCAAAAAGTAATTTCCAGCTTTAATTCATTTACATTAATCGAGCTGATCCCCATTGGACATTCAATTGTCCCACACATTAATTGGCCTAGGACTAGCATTAATTAAATAATTAATGCCTAGTCCCAACGTCACCATTGAACATTGAATGGTCCAATTAATGGCCTAGACCCAAATTGACAATAGGCACCCATAAGTACCTATCCAGTATGACTTTGTACAACTTTTGCCAATGTCAACCATTGATCACTTGGGTCGCTAAGGTATTCATTGTTACTTAATTGACTTGGATTTCATATGTGCACATCACATGTGCATTACTTAATAATGCGAAAGCTAAGTACTAAAAATTCACGTCTTGGTGACACATGTTGTAGACACTCTACAGCTTTGCTTACCGTATCATGTGCGAAGAAGAAAAGTGTGGTAGGGGCAGGCTATAGTGGGTGGGGATTTTATAGTCCCTCTGCACAAGAGTGCCATATCTCTAGGTCACCAATGGGTGTGGGGCGATGTGGTTCCTATAGTTTGCGCCATGTTGTGGCTATATTTGTGCTGATGTAGAATAAATGGTAGAGATCCCAACATTATACCTCCTCATACACCCGCCCTTTATGGCGAGCTAGGATCCTCATTTGTTTGTAGGCCTCTCTCTGTAATAGACCCTATTGCTCTCTAGAGTTAGAGGTGTTTGTATAGCTCCCTGCATTCACCGTTGTACCATATGTTTTGGGGCATGGTCCTATGACGTGCGACTTTGCTAGTGTGTGTGGAGTGTAAGAAGCTTTGGAGGGTGTTCGAGTATAGACTGGAGGTGAGCTGGAGGCGAGTGTCCCTAGGGGGCAGTATGCTTGGACTGTGTAAGCCCATCATGGATGTGGTGGTTATATATGTTAGCTAATTCGTGTATAGAATAGAAAGTGGTGGGCTCGATGTGAGTGGTGGCTGGCATTTGTGGGCATGGGGAGGAGGATATGGCAAGGGATAGGTAGGTATAATTTGCTCTGATTGGGCGAGGGGGATAGTGAAGGATCTAACGAGCTCACCATATTGAAGCTAGTGGGGTGGAAGCAAGCAAGTGCTCCAGGTTTGAGCCTCTTCTTCATTTTGTTCTAAATAACGAGATGGTGTCATGACCCTAACTCTAGTAAGTACTGCCCATATCAAATACTATCTCCCCTAGTATTAATTGATACCTTGCTTGTGCTTGCCGCCTCCACCTCTATCACCTGTAGTCTCCCTAGATCCTCAAAATCATGTGTGTCACACTATGTGCTTTGCATTCTAGTCTTAAAATCTTTTACCATGAGAATCTCTCCTAGTCTAGAGTAGTGTATAATCTTGTTTGAGAGGTGCATGAAAGTGGGCACTTCTCCATCTTCCTCTCTCTCTTGTTGCTAGGGCTCCCCAGTAGCATATCTCGACCCTTGCAGGGGGAAGTAGCAGAGGGCAATATATAGCATCCGGTCGTGGGAGGTTTCCACTCTTATCCACATTCATGCTTAAGGGTCTTGTGCATGATGTAGACTCTATCTTGTAGCTCATCTGGTCAATGTTGCCGCCATTCTCGATTTTTGGGTGGTGCTTTGTTGTCTTGTGCAACTCATGTATTTGGATTCCAAAATATATCCTTGTCCTCTAGGTACTGATGTGTCTTTGTGATTAGAATCAACTCATTGTTGTCCATCACCTCCTCCATTCTCCTTGGGTGTGTCTATAGTGAGCCACTGCAGCTCCATACTATCATCCGTATCCGTGAGGTGTCTATCTCATAGATCACGCGTCACTATTCAACCTCCTTGCCATCAATGATGACTCGATTGTCTCTATACACTACCTTCTTGCCCTCCTTCCTAGCCTTGATTATTTGGGCACATATTTGCATCTATGCTCCACTTGTATCTTGGTAAGATCATCATCCAGGTAGATGAAATCCCCTGTGAGTCTATGTAGTACGACCTTCTTCCTCATGAAGGCCAACCTCTTCATCTCATCTCGGAATCTCAAAATGAGTGTGCGCTTTTGTGGTTCCTTTCCAACTTCATACTTTGGTAAAGGGAACTGTATCTTCCTCTTTGTATCTAAGGCGTATTCACAAATTCTTACCATCCTCCATGGACGATGATTCCTCTTTGTCAGGTATGCCATTTACTCTTACGTTCAATTTCCTCTCGTGTTATTCTCTGTTCTTTAAGCATGGCATCGATGATGTACACCTCCTTCTTTTGATTGTCTTTCCACCTTCTTTTTGATGTTCCTCTTCACTATCTCTACCCTTTGTTGTTGCAGGGGCTCAAGCTTAATGTTCACTGCCTTGAGATTTCCTCCTTTATGGCAGTCATTGTCCTCTTGGATCTTCCCTTCCTCTCATCCGCCGGTGCTTTTCAGTGCCACAATCTCCTCTTTTAGTTGTGTATTCTGTTAACATGGCTACTTTTTTGTTCTTCCAGTCTTCGGCTTCATTTTTGAGTTTTATGATCTTGTCTAGTAGGCTACTCTACACTTGGTTAGTGCTTTGTTGAGGCCCTAATACTTTTTTTTGGTGTTGGTGATTTGTGTTTTCATTGCTTTCTCTAGCGTGTCTAGCTTGGCATCCATGATTGCCATCTATTTGCAATGATTTTAATCTCTGATTTTATTTTTCTTTCCCCCCTCCTTCAGGTGTGCAAATGCATTTTTCTTGGGCAAGTTGGGGTCTAGATCACTAGGACGGATGCAAATCGAGGGCCAGGGAGGAGCAGGATGAGGTAAGTGGCCAGGCAGGGCAGGGTTGGGGGCAAAGGGAGGGAGGCTTGGGGTGGGGGTAGGGCCAGGGACAGGCTGGCTGTGGGTTTAGGAGTAGGGCGGAGGTAGAAGGTGACAAGGTCATTGCGCACCTATGAATCAGTTGTGCTGCAAGAAATCACTGAAAATATAGCATGGAGCATGTGGCTGCCTTGCTTCATTCTTCATTAGTGTCCAGCATCAATCACATGTGGTTTGCTGCACTAATGATCCATTTTGGAGGATGACACCTCCGATGCTTTCCCTCAACCTGCTCCCATGTGAGATGGTGGCCAGTGGATAGTGTCACAACCCTTTGCTCCTTGAGCATCTGTTGTATCACACTTTGGATACTTGGTTTGTTCATTGTTTCTTCATTCAGCATTCATTCGTCTCTTTCTTCTTCACTTGCATTTTGTCTAAGTTCAATGTGTCAGTTGTATTTGCTACACTCTCTGTGTTTTCTTTGCAAACTTTAGTGTACCCTCACAACTCAAAGGTGATGTCCTAGACCAAATGTGGTTCTTGAAGAGAAGAGGTTATCTCTTTCTCTCTTCAATTGAGCTTCAAGCTCTCGATGCAAACCATAGCATTTTTTCCTAGGCTCAAATTACAATTGTTGCAAATCTGACCTCAAATTCCCCCCGCCAAATCCTTAGCCCTTGTGATGAAAAATCAATATAGATTTTTTGACTAATTACATCATTTTTACCAGGGTGATCAACCAAAAGGTGTTACTATTGAATAATGTCCATGCATTTTATCAACTTGCCAAGTCTTAATCCTTTATTAATTTGGACCTTTGACCACAATCAATATTTTCACATATCCTGCTTCATGCTTGCCACTTGGTCACTCAGTTTGGGGCCCAGCCCTTAGATCTTTCAACTGCCTCCATCTTGTCAATATAGTAGATCCTGCTTCATGCTTGGTCACTCAGTTTGGGGTCCAGGCCTAAGATATTTTAACTGCCTCCACCTTGTTAATACAGTAGATGCTGCATATAATGAAGCTTGGTCACTCAGTTTGGGGCCCAGGCCTAAGATCTTTCGACTGCCTCCACCTTGTCAATACAGTAGATGCTGCATATACGTTTGGAAGGTTCTTCCTCCACCTTTGGTCTTCAATTCCACCAACATTAATTCATGTCAAGTTGTATCCTATATGCTTAATTGCTTGGGTATTCAACATCATGGGCGACATGATTCATACTGTGCAGCATGCTGTATATCAGTATCAGGAGAAATGAACTCCAGCTTCATTAAATGTTAGAAAAGTTCTCAAATCGTGCCTTCTTGTTCTTGAGCATATCTACCATCAAGCTTAGAAAT
Organism: Lygodium microphyllum; assembly: GCF_053477565.2. Classification (NCBI taxonomy): domain Eukaryota; kingdom Viridiplantae; phylum Streptophyta; class Polypodiopsida; order Schizaeales; family Lygodiaceae; genus Lygodium; species Lygodium microphyllum. The sequence continues at coordinate 34,195,514 of NC_141164.1, read as the reverse complement.
GGGCACACTTCAGTATTTCATTGCTTTATATGGCTTTACATCCTATTTGTGTTAGGCATGTAAAGAAACCTTCCTTTTCTGTTTAATAAGAATTCAAAGTGCACTTTTGCTTATTAGAAAATGATGTGCACCTTTTTCTGTGAGTAAGGTTCACTGGTTCATTTCAAACAGGGGGAGGAGCACCCAACTCCTGGAAAGCCATATACTGGCACCAGACGAGTCGCATATCTTCCTAAAAATAAGGATGGTGAAGAGGTTTTGGAGCTCTTGAAGAAAGCCTGGGATCGGCGGCTTTTGTTTCGTATTGGAGTCTCAGTTACAACTGGCAAAGCTAATGTCGTCACGTAAGTTTGAGTTGAAGAAGTTGCATGTGGGTAGTCTTACAATAAGGGCATATTTATGAGGTCTAGAAACTGAAATTTTCTGAGCTTTTCTTGCTATTTGAGATTTTTCCCATTATTTATCCTTACGTGTTGATGTCACATGTAGTTGGGCAGGAATTCACCACAAAACCAGCATGAATGGTGGGTCTAGCAATCATGGATATGTAAGATTTTCGAAAAGCTCTGTGTTCTTCATTCTTGCAATAAACGTATGCCATTTTTGGGGATTCATATTTATTTATGATCATCAATTTCACCTTCTAAAAGGAAATTGCTTTAACTTGAGATAAAGAGGGATGATGAGGCTTCCTGAATTGTAATGTGCAGTTGGAAAAAGATGGTTGATCAAGCTAGCTGAATTGTTACTGTCCACAGAGGTGGTGTATCGCTCCAATATGCATCATGATGATGAATGTGAGTGACAAGCTGCCATGCTCCCATTAGTTGGTGACTGCTTACAGCCTCACCATCCTTGGCCCTGTCTCCTCATCCCTCACAGAGTCTTTCCCATTCTTTGCATCAGCTAGCTTTCCTTGCACAGCAGGCCTCACTCCCACCTGCCTGCCTGTCTTCCACCTAACACTTGGCTTTCTGCATTCCTGCGTGCCTACCACCTGCCAGCCTCAGCTCCGCCCACCTGCTACTGAACTGCTCACTGCTGGTGCTCTTCCCATGCGCCTGACAGCTACTGCTGTTGGTCTGTGCTGTCCCTTCGTCACCCCTGTCTTCATCTTTGCTGTGCAGTCCTTGTTACCCCCTGCCCCTTTTCTCTTCCAGGGCTGTGACCTAGTTTGGGTTGCTTATAAGGTATCCACCTCCTCCTAAATAAGGTTTTTGGCCTGCTTCAGGATGGTACAATGATCACTCTATGATGAGTACTTTTTGGCCCATTTAGCTCAGATTGGCAGATCTTTTGGGCATGTCATTGAAAGGGACATGATCTTTGCAGATGGATGGTGGAACGGCCATAGTACCCATAAGTTAAAGTTATGGTCCCCAGTTCTTCATTGGGCTCTCTTCCTTAGGCCATTCGGATTCCCTTGGTGCACAAGGGATTTATGCTTCAAACGGTGTATTATATTGTCCTCCTAGGACAGTATTTCGAGTGCAGGATGGTAGGCCACCTTCCAATAGACTCCCCTAAGATGCAGCAGAGGAGACGGGTTGCTAGGCACCCAACCTCCTTTCAGAATGAGGGGGAGGACAAGTTAGTTTATGTTCATCCTCCGTTAAATTATTTCCAAATGTTCCTCTATCCTTGAATTATTTCCGAAGGCCGGTTTCATGGTTCTGTCCTTGCGACATTTCATCAACTTTCTGATGTATGGAAGTCTATGGTTGCTTTGGTGAGGCTGGAGGTTGTGAGCACACATCTTTTGAAGTGCTATAATTAATGAACAATGAGTTTTCAGAAATTCAGCAAGATGTCACAATGGGAATAGGATGCAAGTGACAAGGAATCATTATTAGATGATCATTGTCATCACCAGATAAGCACATAAATGTTGTAAAGCAGCAAGGATCTCTTGAGATGGCTGTGGGCATAAGTCTGTGAAGCAGCCATCATGGGCGATTGATGTATCTAGTGGAGCATAGTATTTGTGAAAGCATTATAGTGTGGCATGTGGATTCATACATAGTATTCTCTTTTGTTCTTGAAAACCAAGCAAGAGATGCGAGTCACATGGATGTGACACTCCATATGATATATGGTGCTGAGATAACTTGAGGGATGGTTGGGGGATGAGAGAGAATGCTGCAAAGAGAGAAATTTCAGAGTTTTATTATGAGAAATGCTGAAAAATTGTTACTGCCCTTCTCAAACAGCCATGGAAGCTGTCACCTACAGCTTAGGACCACTAGAAATATTGCTGTCCCCTCCTGTATGTTGTCACCTGCACTAGAAGGTCCTTGGGCTGGTGTCACTTGCTCCTCAAGGGCTCCAAATTGTTGTTGCTTGTTGTGGGACTGCTCCTTGGTGGCTGCAAATCACATTAGCAACATCTCCTTGCTCTCTAACAGTCTCCTTCTCTCTAATAATGGTTGGAATAGACTTTCACCATCCCCCAAAAACATTTGCCCCACTTTCATGGGCAAGTTTGCTAAGTGGCAGCCTTTTAATCTCATTTTTCAGCATTATCTAACTTATTAAATTAAATTTTGGGATATTGATTCTGAAATCAATTTAATAATTATTCTAGTGCTTAGAAAATTAATTTCACCAGTCAATAATTAAATTGGCTAGGCCAATTTTTCTTCCAAGTATCCTTGAGCACTTATTAGCCTTAAGACCGGCATTAATTAAATAATTAATGCCTAGTCTCTAATGTGACTACTGATATTAGTGGCCAATAACTTGGTCTAGGTCCAAATCTGATACCAAGTACCACTTAGTACCTATTAGATATAACTTATTACAACTTTTGCGTTTGGCATCAATTGATATTTCGAGGCTTGGGTCCCACATTGTGAAATAATTAACGTGCATCTCACATGTGCAAGTCACATTGGCACAATTGATTATCTTTTAATGAAGTGCTAAGAAAAGCAATAAATTTTCACATCCTTGTGACAAACCACCCTCTTGAAGTCCTTGCAATCGTTCTCGAAATATACATCACATGAAAATGTACATTTCATGTATTCCATACATGTCAACAACCTTGCAAATGTATAGTTTCAGAGCCTATGTGCAAACCATACCATATGCATACTGACTCATTGTGACTAATATACTTAATGGTGATCCCAATGGCACAAATACTATCACTATATGGTACCTTGGATGCAAACCAAGTACATTCGAGATCCACTACATAATCGAGTTGTCCACTAGGGGAGTGGAGATGTAACCTTTCCCTTGAGCATCTGGCAAGACTCTAGACCTTCTATGCTTTGCTGAACCTGAAAGAGCGTGATCCAAAATCGGCTCTAATTGGAATACATTAAGGTAAAGTGTATCACTGAGGATAATCTATCATGTCATCCTCCTCCATCCAATTGCAATTTTTCATAGGTGAAACAATGCTGAAACGTCACTAAGAAGCACATGGATACTTTATGTCTAACTTTACTTACTTCAAAATCTCTACTAGGTTCTAGGTCTTTGTCTCTTTGGAGCGCACAGATCCTTTGAACTTTCACATTGCTGCAATTCCAACTTAACTAATGTGCAACATTGCATGCAATTGACTAGCCCCTCATGTGTACCTGGCATGCTAGGAGCACCAGATCCATTAGAAAACATTCTTGTTTGCATACTTTAGACCATTGCAATGTGAGTGTGCATGGGAATTTGCATATTACCAGCCATACCAAGATACATTTTCCTATACATTGCATGCATTACTAGCTGCATTTCCCTCATGACCAGCACTATATGAAGCATTTGCATGACCAACATTAATACAACAGAGTCTCAATCATAGTGGGCTGCATATATGCATTTTCAACATTGCCACTTTGTGCCCCAACATCATACCAACATTACTATACATGGGGTTACACATATTACTAGCCATACACGGATACATTGGGCCTTGCACATCATGCGTTGGTTGTTGCATACCATAAGGATTTGTGCCATACATCCCAATATGTGGTCCTTGACCCACCATAACATGGAAACTAGTGCCACCACCAAAGTAACCTCGCTGCTCCATAATTGAATAAATGCCTTGCCATCCAAAAAACATTGGATTGACACTTCCAAGTTGGCCTTGCATATGCATGAATTGCCCCACTAGCATCATTTGCTTATGCTCAGTATCCATGTTTAAAACATCATGTTGCTGTATTGACTCTTTCTTTGGTGCATCTTGCTATCTTGAAGCTCTTTGAAGATGATTTTCTCTTCTTGCCTTTGTTGCCCTCTCTTAAGGGGTACAATGTAGGGACCGGCTAGGCACAGAGATCGAGACAGACTGTCGTTACACGCAGTGAGAGATAGAGTGAGTGAGAGAGAGCAGGGTAGAGAGTGAACATGTTTTCAGGTACAATGATGAGAGTGTACCTTTAGGTTTTTAGATAGATATATATGTGTAAGTACAAGTGCTAAGGGTGTGTTCACACCCGAAAAGGCACGAGGCCTTTATTCCCAACAACCTCCCACCTAAAGGCAATGTGCCTTAAGAGGAGAAAAGAATTAGCTAAGTCGAGGTATGCACAAAGCTGAAATACATATATCTATTCAACTCCCATCATTTGTCGGCAATGAGCAAACCGCTCTGCTGGAAGACCCTTCATGAGGTTTGCAGGGTTATCATTTGTATGCACTTTGACAAGCTCAATGCTCTTGTTGTCAAGCACATCTCTAATAAATTGGTACTTCACTTGTATGTGCTTTGTCTTTGCATGAAAGACAGGATTCCATGCTAGCATGATAGCACTTTGACTATCACAATGGAGAACATGTAACTTTGTGATGCCAAGCTCTCCCATCAGACGTGAAAGCCATAATGCCTCCTTACATGCCTTAGTGGCAACCACATACTCTGCCTTTGTAGTAGACAATGCAACACACTTTTGTAGCCTGGAGATCCAAGAGACTGCTCCTCCTGTGAAGGTAAACACATACCCAGAAGTGGACTTTCTGCAGTTTGCATGACTAGCATAGTCTGCATCCGTAAAGCCAACGACAGATGCCTTCTTCTTTCCAAAGCAGATGCACAACTCCTTTGTGTCTTTTAGGTATTTCATAATACCTTTCATTGCATCCCAATGCTTCTTGCCAGGGGTTGCCATGTATCTGCTAACTACTCGCACTGCAAAGGCAATGTCAGGACGTGTAGCAACCATAGCATACATCGAATTGCCAACAGCTGAAGCATATGGTATCTTGGCCATTTCAGCCTTCTCATCATCAGATGTAGGGCTGTCCTCTATACTAAGTTTCACATATGGAGGCAATGGAACCCCAATTGTTTTCGCCCCCTCCATATTGAAACGCTGCAAAACTTTGGAGATATACTCTTGCTGAGATAGATAGAGTAAGCCTTTTGATCTATCTTTGAGTATTCGCATGCCAAGAATGTGATTTGCATCACCAAGATCCTTCATGTCAAAGCTGTCATGAAGACTTTGCTTCAATGAATCCAAGGCATGAGTATCCCTGCTAGCAATCAGCATGTCATCAACATACAAAACCAAGATAACCAAGCTGCCATCTGCTGCCTTTTTGGTGTATAAGTAGCGATCCACTTGACTTATATGAAAGCCTTGGGACTGCATGAATGTATCAAACTTATGATACCATTCTCTTGGTGCTTGTTTCAGCCTATACAAGCTCCTTTTGAGTTTACATACAATTTTTTCTTTCCCTTGTTCAACAAACCCTTCAGGCTGCTGCATATATATGTCTTCATGCAGATCACCATGTAAAAACGCAGTCTTTACATCCATCTGTATGAGCTCCATATCCTCAACTGCAGCTGAGTCCAAAATGGTTCTCAATGTAGTCATCTTAACTATAGGAGAGAAAATCTCATCAAAATCAATTCCATGCTTCTGCTTGTACCCCTTTGCAACCAATCTTGCTTTGTACTTTGGTGAGGAAGCAGAAGTGACCTTCATCTTGTAAACCCATTTGCATGGAAGGGTTTTCTGCCCTTTAGGCAACTGCACCAAGTCCCAAGTGCCATTTTTTTCAAGAGATTCCATCTCTAATAGTATGGCTTTATACCATTTCTTGCAGTCCTGTCTGTCCATTGCTTCCTTGAAGCAAGACGGTTCACCATAGTCTGTCAACATGACATAATCAGCTACATTAATTGCACCAGGAACAAACCTGTCAGGTTGTCTAGTAGCCCTAGACGATCTCCTAACTCAATGGTCATTGTTTGCTAGCTATTCTTGCAAATGCTATCTTGGCATTTTAGCCTGCAAATTAGCATTAACAGCTTGCTGTCCTGGCTGTTCCTGCACATGTAATGGCTCATTTTCATAGGCAATAGCTGGTTGATCATTTCAGCATTTACAGGTTCATTTACAATAGGTATTTGCTATTGTACAGTGGGCACATTTTGCTGTCCAAAAGGTATTTCTTCCTGGAGTACAACCCTACGGACCTTCTCAGTCTTTTCGAGCTGTTTGTGCATGCGATCTTCTCGGAAGATAACGTCATTGCTACGTACTACTTTCCTTTTCTTGGGCTCAAGTTTGTTGCGTTTTTCGTTACGAATGTGCACAAAAGTCTCACAACCAAACACTTTCAGATGAGCATATGAAGGTGGCTTGCTCGACCACGCTTCTTGGGGAACTATCCTCCCCAAAGACCTGTTTGGTGATGGATTAATCAAGTGAACGGCTGTCATAATAGCCTCTGTCCAAAAACCATGGGGTAATGTAGCATAAGACAGCATCATACGAACCTTATCCTGTATGGTTCGATTCATACGCTCTGCAACTCCATTTTGGAGCGGATTATTAGGGGCAGTGAGCTCTCTCTTTATCCCTTTGCTGTCACAAAATGCCTGAAAGGCCTTGGACACATATTCACCACCATTGTGAGAGTGAAGACACTTAAGTGTCTTATTTGTCTGATTTTCAGTCAATGCCAAGAATTTTTAAAACTTATCAAGCACTTCATCCTTGCTACGAATGGGATAAACCCATACCTTCCGTGTAGCATCATTGACAAAGGTGACAAAATATTTCTTTTTCCCTAAAGATAATTGTGGCATTTGACATACATCCGAATGTACTAACCTTAGAGGAGAAGATTTCAAATGTTTTCCATAAATACAATGATCACAATGCTCAAAATCAGCATAACGAAGGCAAGGCAAGTAACCCAAACGAGAAAGCACTTTCATTCTTGTTTGACTCATGTGTCCCAACCAACCATGCCACAAAGAAACGCTTGGCTGCTCAATCACGGCAACACATGGTTACGCACACTAGATATATGAAGTGGATACAAAGTACCACTCTTGCAACCTCTGGCAATAACCCTAGATCCCTTACAGATCTTCCATTTTCCATCACCAAAGGTGGTATGAAAACCATCATTATCTAGCTGCCCTGTGCTAATCAAGCTCTCCTTGAGCTGAGGTACATACTGTACATGCTGAAGTGTGAAGACAGAGCCATGCGGAAAGTGTAACTGCACACTGCCAATACTTGCAATCTCACATGCATAGTTGGCCCCAAGATGGACAACACCATGTCGACCCCCTGTATGGGCGGAGAACCACTCACGATGAGGGGTGACATGAAAGGAAGCACCTGAATCGAGAATCCAGGTATGCATGCCATTATCTGTATCTGCAAGTAAAGCATGTGCACCAAAGTGTGAAGAGACATAGAGTACGTCACTCCCACTGTCACCGTCATGAGTGACTACATTCACCTCTTCAATTTTTACACTGCTCTTCTTAGGCTGACTGTCCTTCTTCTCTTCCTTGCTATCATCTATCTTCTTGCCTTTTCCTTTCTCTTTCTTCCATTTGTAGCAGTCATGTTTAAAGTGACCCTTCTTGCTACAATGATGGCATTCAACATCTTTGCCACGTGATTTACTGCGTCCCTTGCCATCATATTTGCCCTTTTACAGTGATTTGCCCTTAGTATGCCAAGCATTGGAAGACTTGATGCATTGTTCCGCCGATTCATCTCTTCCATAAGTAGAGCACTCTCTACATCAGTATACAAAAGGATTACATTAGAATTGGTCATAGCAGTCCTGAATGTATCTCAACTCTCTGGTAGAGTGCAAAGCAAGAAATCAGCCTTAAATTCCTCATCAATCATGAACTTCAAGGCAACCAGCTGGCTGAAAATTGAGTTAAACTCACTCAAGTGAGTAGACATTGCTATACCCTCTTTTATATGCAAATCCATAAGCTTTTTCAGCCAATACACTTTGCTTGCAGCACTCTTTTGTGCATACAGTTCTTCTAGTCTAGTCCATATAGCATATGCAGAATCCAAATCTTCAATGTTGAAGAGCAAGGCATCAGAAATCGATAGCTCTATGGTTGAGCGTGCAAGCTTATTTAACTCATCCCAATCGTCCTGTTCCATGTCCACGGGCTTTGCCCCTTTGGTTTTGATTGGCTTTGCCTGCTTCTTTTGCAACAGGATATTGTAGCATTGCTTTTGCCAAACTGCAAAGTTATGTGCGCCTTCAAGCTTCTTTATGTGCATCAGATTACTGCTGTCATTGCTGCCAACCATGATTTTCAGCCCAAATGTGACAAAAAAAAACAGCAAATGTAGGCCCAAAATTGTCACCCAAGTGACCAAGGTATAAACAAGTACCAATCAGCAATAAATGACCATGTAGAAGCACATATTTCAGATCTGTAATTAAATTTTCAGAAGCACCAAACCATGTGCTACAGCATTATCCAACTGATTACAGCTGTTCCAAGGGCATATGCATCACATTACATGAGGAATCCCAAAATTTCAGCTGCAATCTCTGTTGTACATGTATCCACGGGCATAAAATTTGACACGAACGGTCAAAAGCCCCAAAATTTAGTGCTCGAAGTATCAAACACACATCAGCATTTCATCTGTCATACATGGACAGGCTAGTTTTGCCAAAATAGAGCAATTTCAGCAAAACCCCCAAATTTTACCAAGTATTGATGTCCAAATTGCGTGGAATTCAACCTACATGTACATAAAATGCCCAAATGTTGCACAAATTTTGCCCAAACTGCAAAAGCCCCAAAATTCACGGGGTCCAATGTGCATCAATGTCAAGAAATTGGGTAAAATTCAGCCCAATTTGTGCATGTACATGAAAAGCCCCAAATGTCGGGAACAAAATGTCACAAATTTCTGCAATTTCTGAGGCAAATTTGCTTGTTCTGCATCACAATCCCCAAATCTAGAAAAAGCCCCAGATTTTATGGATCCAATGTTGAGAAATTTCACTCAGATGAGCAAAATTTCAATAATTGTGGTGAAATTTCCAATTTAAATGCGCACAATGTTTGCAATTTTTGACGTAGATGCCTCAATTTTGCATGAACAGTACTCAGTTTGGAGAAGCCCCAAATTTCTGGGCCAAGATTGCACAAATCTGACCTTTTGTGCTTGTACGCGCGAATGCTTGGCAAGGGAAGAAGATTTTTTTTTTTCCAAGAATTTGCCAGAAAAATGACAAGAAGAAAATAAATGTCACGTATGATGTTGACTCGTTAGGTCAGGACTGGGCGCGCTTGCGTTAAGTCGCCCACCGTGAAGTTCATGTCGCTTGCTGGTCTCGTCGCGTGCTGTGAAGTCGCCCGCTTGGTCACGCGACTGACCTGTCCAGCTCGTCACCTGCTCGCCCAGCCCGTCGCATGCTCATCAGCCCGTCAACTGCCTGTTGCTCCTGTCGACTGCCTCTCAACTGCCACTCGTCAAACTCCTGCAACACACCGAGCCTGCCTGCGACCTGTCCGTTGCTCCTGTCGATTGCCTCGCAACTTCTACTTGTCGAACTCTTGCAACACACGAGCTTGCCTGCGACTCCCCTATACTTGTCGACTGTCAACTGCTACTCGTCGAACTCCTGTAACACCTTGGCTGTCTCTTGCTAACTTTGATACCAGTTTGTAGGGACCGGTTAGGCACGGAGATCGAGACACTGTCGTTACGTGCAATGAGAGACAAAGAGAGTGAGAGAGAGCAGAGTAGAGAGTGAACACGTTTTCAGGTACAATGACGAGAGTGTACCTTTAGTTTTTTTTTTGATAGATATATATGTGTAAGTACAAGTGCTAAGGGTGTGTTTACATCCGAGCACATTTAAAAGGCACGAGGCCTTTATTCCCAATATACAAAAAGCACATGAACTGAGAATCTTTTGCCAATTGCATAAACATTTCAGCTGCTGTCCTCAGCTGGTCTTTATATAGGTCATCAAATTCCTCCCACATTTTGGTCTAAACCTACATTGTTAGCTTTGCTGTCCATATTGTAAGCCTATTCCAAGATTAGGCATTGCATTTTTTCCAACACTTTTTGAATTTCAGATTAAGAAGCATCATCCCTACTTGATCCATCTCACTATCTAAAGACATTCTTGTTATAAATGCTCAGTTGAATACATTATTAGCACCAGAAAGCTTTTGACCTTTAACTAGGTGCCTTGGGCCCACCAATTTAAGGGAGTTAATGGCGTCCCAGTGATGGAACCTTGAAACCAGCCTTCCTTCTTGGGTAGGGTGGTACTAACTTGATTAATAAATAATTATAGCAAGCATAAAATTCACATAAACTGAAAATACAAATGTTACCACTTTAATCTTGGACATTGGATAGTTTGTTGGTCCCAAAATTAGCACCCCTTGTGGTATTTCTTTGCACTTGGTTCAAAGAGAATAGGAGACGGAGGGGAGTGCGATACGTCAAACCTCCTACCCATAAGGCAAAATCCCATTCCAACCCCCTAAAACAATGCTAGGCTACCCCCCCGAGCACTTGCATTTCCTACTACACGAGACTATCCCTATGAACAGACCTTTCGCTAACAGAGCCAGTCTAAGCCTCTCGAAGCGATAATCATGATCCCCTTGGAGTAGGTCTTGTAGCTAGCTTGGGGGTAGTTTAGCATGATCTTTTCTTTTATTTTGTTCGTCAATATTTTCAATCAGAGATCTAGATTCTAGCAAACACAAACAGTTCTTTCAAATGTATATCAAATGATGCAATGACAATCACACCATCGTGTAATTCACAGCTTCACATGGCCAAGGTAGACCTTATCTTAAGGTAACCTTACATTCTAATGAGGATTCTCCTCTCCATAAAGAAGTGTTAAGTATATCTCTTACAACATGTTAAGCAAGGCATAAATTTTCCATTTGGGCTATCTTACCCAACATAAGCGAAATTCCTTAAAGAAATATATTGTGCCAATAACTTAATGAGATGACTTATAAGATGCTTAAATAAACATTCACTTTTCATAACAAGCATTAATTAACTTTAACCTTGTCGCGTTTGACCATAACTATATCAAGTGCACATAAAGACATATGTGCAATAACCTCTGGCAACTATTTTCAACATGATTCTACGATTTAGAATCTCAATTAATCTAGCTGCAATTCATAGTGATTAATCGTTTATGCATGTACTAGTATGCTTTCTCGATGTGAAATTTCGCCATAAACCTTATTATTTTATGTGACGAAATAATAACCTAGTAATGAATAGCTTGGTTTGGCATAACGACATTGGGAATTTCGTCTTTGCCCGTGCTCACGTTTGCCACGCCTGATGTTCCGTTGGTAGTAGTAACTCTGGCAATCTCGGGCACTCCCGTATCTTTGGCAATACCTGTTTCAGTTGCGATGGTTCCCATGGTCCTTCGACCTCGTCGCTTTGGAGCCATTTTTCTTAAGTGGATTCGAGAGACAAAGGAGGAATGAATTTGAGATGGGAGAGCGTAAGAGAAGATGGCTCAGTCGAAAACCGAGATAGGGGGGAATTGAGCTACTCTCTCCCTTGCAGCCTCTTGGGGTAACCTCTCTCTCTCTCTCTCTCTCTCTCTCTCTCTCTCAAGCTTTTTCTCGCAGCCTCTTGGGGGGGTATCCTTCTACTTTCCTCTTTCTACCTCTCTCTCGCAGTCTCTAGGGGTTTCCTTGTGCTTTTTCTAAACTGCTCCCCATACCTCCTATTTATAGCTAAACAAGAGAAGATGGGTTGTGGCTGAGAAGAAGAGCTCTTTATGGAGAGGATCTTGGTAAAATCAGCGATCTGAAACTTCTGGGATGCAATTTGATGCTTAAATCACAAATTTGATGGTTCCGTTGGCTCCGAAAGGGGGGTAAAACCACTAAGTCACTTGGTTAGAAATCTTTCAGATCGCTCCTCCTTGTTCGAAGTGCTGTTTACTGTTTGTAAACTGCGATCATGACGTGCACGATTTCGCCAATCATTCTTTTTTTTGTATTAAATCTTCAAAACTGGCTGAAAGAAATCACTTGCTTTTTTTTTACATGACATCTTGTTCTAAAAATTTTCGTATCTTTTTAGGATATTTACAATAAATAATATCTAAAATATACTAGTCTTGTAAAAAAATCTAATATTTTTGGACCATCTATACTATACACATTGACACTAATGATTAATATGGTTTATAACTCTCGTTCACGTTGTAACTTCCGTGATGGGTGGCTACATTCCTTGTCAATTCGGAAAAAATGTTGGGTTACGACTCTCGGTTTTTTAAATTGATATTTTTAATTAAAGAGCTAGTTATTAACGTTAGTTAGTTTTTACTTTAGTTAGTAACCTTACTAACTTATTAATTGACTAACTAACTTTTGAACTAACCAACTAACTTTTAGTTGCGTGGAAGTATTACATGGTGTGACCAGAGTGTTGAAGAGCTAGAGCTTCATCCGAGGCTCCTAAAATTGTATGTGTGCATACTGGCTTTGTTATGATAGAGAGTGCGAGGATCGAGACACACAATGCTTTCACACACACACACACACACACACAGAGTGTGTGTGTGTGCAGAGTAGAGAGGAGAGTGTGAGCACAACACAATGTATATTCAGTACAATGACGAGTGTACCTCTTTAGGTTTTAGATAGATATATATGAAAGTACAAATGTACTAAGGGTGTGTTTACATCCGTGCACGTATAAAAGACACGATGGCCCTTTATTCCCAACAACCTCCCACCTAAAGGCAATGTGTCTTAATAGGACAAAAGAATCAGCTAAATTTAGGTATGTACAAAGCTGAAATACATATACCTATCCAACTCCCATCATCTGTCGGCAATGAGCAAACCGCTCTGTTGGAAGACCCTTCGTGAGGAGGTTTGTAGGATTATCATCTTTATGCACTTTGACAAGCTCAATGCTCTTGCTGTCAAGTACATCTCTAATGAAGTGATACTTCACCTGTATGTGCTTCGTCTTTGCATGAAAGACGGGATTCCGTGCTAGCATGATAGCACCTTGACTATCACAATGGAGAACATGTAATTTTGTAATGCCAAACTCTCCCACCAGACGTGAAAGCCATAAAGCCTCCTTGCATGCCTTAGTGGCAGCTACATACACTACCTCTGTAGTAGACAATGCAACACACTTTTGTAGCCCGGAGATCCAAGAGACTGCTCCTCCTGTGAAGGTAAACACATACTCAGAAGTGAACTTTTTGCAGTCCGCATGACCAGCATAGTCTGCATCCGTAAAGCCAACGACAAATGCCTTTTACTTTCCAAAGTAGATGCACAAATACTTTGTGCCTTTGAGGTATCCCATAATACCTTTCACCACTTCCCAATGCTTTTTACCAGGGTTTGCCATGTATTTGCTAACCACTTCCATTGCAAAGGCAATGTCAGGACTTGTAGTTTCTGTGTGTTTGTGTGGTCTATGTTTGCTATTTTTTTTTTCTTTTTTTTGGCTTTTTTTGTTAAATATTGTTTGTTTTTTTATAAAAATGTTTGTTGTTGTTTTTTATTTCTATTTTTCTTGGTTTTCTGTTTCTTTTGTTTGTGGTTGGCTTTCGTTTGGTTTTTTGTTTGTTTGTTTGTTTTTTTTTAAATTTTTGGTTTTAAAAAAAGATTTTAATAATTTTTGTTTTCAATGATTAAGATGGTGTTTGTTGTTGGTTTTTGGTTTGTGTTTTTTTTTGGTTTTTTAAAAACTTTTTGGGGTAAATTTAAATTTAAATGTGGTTTGTTTATTAAAAGTGAGCGCACCCTCGTTCCAAGTATGCATGCCATCATCCGTATCTGCAAGTAAAGCATGTGTACTAAAGTGTGAAGAGGCAAAGAGTACGTCATTTCCACTATCACTGTCATGAGTGACTACATTCACCTCTTCAATTTTGACATTGCTATTCTTAGGTTGACTTTCTTTTTTCTCTTCCTTGCTATCATTTGTTTTCTTGCCCTTTCCTTTCTTTTCTTCTTTTTGTAGTAGTCACGTTTTAAAGTGACCCTTCTTGCCACAATGATGGCATTCAACATCCTTACTATGTGATTTACTGCGTCCCTTGCTATCATATTTGCCCCTAGTATGCAAAGCATTGGAAGACTTACTAGATGCATTGTTCTGCTGATTCATTTTTTCCATAAGTAGAGCACTCTCTACATCAACATACATAAGGATCGCATTAGAATTACTCATAGTAGTCCTGAATGTATCCCAACTCTCTGCAGAGTGCAAAGCAAGAGCCTAGCCTTAAATTCTTCATCAATCATGAACTTCAAGGCAACTAGCTGGCTGAAAATGGAGTTAAACTCACTCAAGTGAGTAGACATTGCTGTACCCTCTTTCATACGCAAATCCATAAGCTTTTTCAGCCAATAAACTTTGCTTGCGGCACTCTTTTGTGCATACAGTTCTTCCAGTGGAGTCCAAATAGCATAGGCAGAATCCAAACCTTCAATATTAAACAACAAGGCATCACAAATCGATAGCTCGATGGTTGAGCGTGCAAGCTCATTTAACTCATCTCAGTCTTCTTGTTCCATATCTGCGGGCTTTGCCCCTTTGGTCTTAATCGGCTTTGCCTGGTTCTTCTGCAACAGGATATTATAGCACCGTTTTTGCCAGACTGCAAAGTTATGTGCTCCTTCAAGCTTCTTAATGTGTATGAGATGACTGTTGTCACTACTGCCAACCATTATTTTCAGTACAAATGTGACAAAAAAATTCAGCAAATGCACGCCCAAACCGTCACACAAGTGACCAAGGTACAAAAAAGCACGAACCAGCAATAAATAACCACGTAAAAGCAGAAAATTTCAGATCTGCAGATAAATTTTCAGAAGCACTAAACCTTGTGCTACAGCACTCCACAACTAATTGCAGCTGTTCCAAGGACAAATGCATCACATTACATGAGAAGTCCCAAATTTTAGCTGCAATTTTTGTTGTACATGTACCCACGGGCACAAAATTTGATACGCACGGTCAAAAAACCTAAAATTTTTGTGCTCAAAGCATCAACCATATATCTGCACTGTCTCTGACATGCATAGAGTAGATCAATTATGCCAAAATAGAGCAATTTCAGCAAAACCCCCAAATTTTTCCAAGAGCTAGATGTCCAAATTGCATGGAATTAAACCTGCATGTACATAAAATGACCAAATGGCGCACAAATTTCGCCCAAACAGCAAAAGCCCCAAATTGCATGGGGCTCAATGTGAATCAATGTTGAGAAATTGGGTAAATTTCAGCCCAATTTTTTCATGTACATGAAAAGCCCCAAATGTCGGAGGCAAAATGTCACAAATTCCTGCAATTTTTGAGACAAATATCACTGTTATGTCTTGCTCGCATCAAATCTGGACAAAGCCCCAAAATTTTCGGGTTCAATATACACAAATTCCAATGAAATTGAAAAAATTCAGTATGCACAAATTCCAGTGAAATTAAAAAAAATTCACTAAAATGTGAAAAGCCCCAAAATTCCCTAGCAAATGTGCACCGATTTTGCAATTTCTAAGTCAAATTGTCCAGTTCTGCATTTAAGTCTCCAAATCCGAGAAAAACCCCAATTTTTCAAGAGCAAATGTGCATAGATTTGTATTCTGTGCTTATACACGCGAATGTCGAGTAGGGAAAGGGAAGGAAACCTCATTTTTTCTTTTCTTTTAGATTTTAGAAAAAGAAAAAAAGAAAAAACGTTGATGACGCCTGGTCATGCCCTCACGTGTGACCTGTCGGACAGGTCACAGCCTTCACGTCGGAGCGCCCGCTGAAGCTCGTCTTGTTGCCGCATGTCAGCTGCTTGACCCGTCCACTTGGCAGCGCGTTAGTTACCTAACCTACCCGTCGACTTGTAGCGTGCCCTGTGACACCTGCAACTCCTGCTTGCGTGCGACACCTGCAACCTCTCCTCACCTGCGACACTTCCTGCTCACCTGCGTCACCTGCAACTTCCTCCTCGCCTGCGACACTTCTTGCTTTGATACTAGTTTGTTATGACAGAGTGTGAGGATTGAGACACACAATGCTTTCTCATAGGAGAGAGAGAGAGAGCGAGTGCAGAGTAGAGAGGAGAGTGTGAGCACGACACAATGTATATTTGGTACAATGACAAGTGTACCTCTTTAGGTTTTAGATAGATATATATGAAAGTACAAATGTGCTAAGGGTGTGTTCACACCCGTGCACATATAAAAGACACAATGGCTCTTTATTCCCAACAAGCTCTCCATCGACCCTAGAGCCACATAGCATTGTGTCAATCTATCCTTTGCTTCTCTCCTCAAAGTAAATCTCAGCCCTGCAAATGTAATCCCCAAGTAAACATATCTCTAGATGACCTTCACTCTCTTTCTTCCATATGTGAAATGGGATACTAATCGTCAAATCCACTAGGAGGAAGTGTTAAACACAATAACCTTTGTTTTCCCAAGGTACATCGTGAGATCCTTGTCCTAAGTTATAGAAGGCCTATAGTGCATCTAGGTGGTGCTGCAATCCCTTGAGTGTGCTAGAGACGAGGACTATGTTATTGGCATACAATAATATGGGTATCAATGCTCCCTCCAAGATAGCTCTCTTCCCTCCAAGTCCATCAATGTCGCTTGCTATCTCATCAATATAAAGGCCGAATAGTGTAGGTGAGAGTAGGCATCCTTGTTTTACTCCAATGGTGTTGGTGATCTTTGAAAGCCCTCTTGGTGCTCTTAACTGTCCTATAATAACAGACGGTCTTGAGCCACGTTCTCTTGGATCACTTCCCTTGTTATTTGAGATGCATATGCATCCTTTTGATCCTTTTTGAGCCCTTTTGAGCAAGCACCGATTGCGTTTCAACTCGTGCTTCCTCTGGCATGAGATATTTGATGGCTACATGCAATAGTTGCTATATCAATTTTCATTGGACCTTCCATCCCAAAGGACAGCTTCCCTTGATCAGTTGATACATAATGTGAAAATGGTTGCTAGGCAATATGGAATACATTATGCTACCCTACGGAGGCAATAGTTGCAAGCTGCCAATAAATTCTTGGATCGGATACACTCTCTTTTGATGGATTCGCCCCAAAATTCTGGTTTATTTTCCATCTCTACAAGATTGGCACAGCTTGTTGACACTTTTCAAAAGAGATCATACCAATAGGCCAAACTTGCTACACTATTAGAGAGAGTGCAAGTCACTAAGTATCAGTCACATAAATTTATTGTGGCTTTCATGCTTCCTTTGCTAGGGAAAATGTGGTCCTTCTGAGGGGCTCCGAGGTGAAATGGTCATAGATCGGTGAGCAATTGTGCAAATGTATAGAATCTATTTCATGGACTTGCTTGGATCGCAGTCCTGTGTTTCTCTTGCAATTAGTGCAGCACGTTCATTGTTTTGTGATTTGGTTAAAGATCAAGTCCCATCAAATGTTGCTAGCAGTTTGAATATGGATATTACACAAGATGAGGTCATGGATGTCCTCTTGCATTTGCCTAAAGATAAGAGCCCAGGGTGGGATGGTATCACCAATGAGTTTTTTGAGATCTATGCCACTCACTTGGCTGCACCTTTGACAGCCTTATACAAGTAGATTTGGACAATTGGACACATGCTGCCCTCTTGGAAGGAGGGTCTAATTAAACTACTCCCTAAAGTGCCATCCCCTTAGCCTTGAAGCATTGGTGATCAATCTCGTTGATGGGCTCTTTGTATAAGATCTTTACCAAGGTTCCGGCTAATAGATTACATGAACACCTTCCAACCATTATTCACCCTGCCCAATATGGATTTATAAAAGGGCACAATATTCTGCACAACATCTTGAATGTCTAGATGGAGATGGATTATGGTCAATACATGAAAAAGGAAATGGTGATGGTTCAGTTGGACCTTGAAAAAGCCTTGGATCATTTGGAATGCTCCTTCTTGGGTGAGTTGATCCAAGCCATGGGTTTTGGTCTGAGAATGTTTGGACTTATCAATACTACCAATGCAAATTTCTCTTCAAGAGTTCTGCTCAATGGTGGTGTCACAACACCCGTCCGCCTTCGTCGATTAGTTAGGTATGGTTGCCTGTTGAATCTTTTGTTCTTTGCCTTGGCTACCCACCCCATTCTAACGATGTTGTCTTGTCTAGTGGCCAATGGTAAGGTGGTCGGACTCTCTCCCTTCACTGGAATAGTTGGTGGGGTAGGCCTTAGCAAATGACACCTGCATGTTTCTTAAGGCTGATCCAGATAATATACAAAGAGTGATGGCCACATGGGACTTATTTGCGCTTGCCTTAAGACTACACGTGAATGCATCTAAATCGGCCCTTATCAATTACACTAAGAGTGATCTCTAGGCCTTGGGTTGACAAGGCGAGGTGGTTTTTAGAGTTTCTTTTTTAGGCACTTGGGCTAACCTTTGGGAGTGTAGGCTTCGCCTAAAGTGCTAATGGATTGGATCTCCTCGGATATTATGGATAAGTTTGTCTTTTGGAATGGGCTTGGCCTTTCCACGTAAGATGAAAAATAGTGCAAACAATCATGGTGCCGATGGTTTCATATTGCATGTCCTTACACTCTTGTATAGTACGGGGGAGTTTCAGAAACGAGAAAAACGGAGTTTCCGAGTTTTGGAGTTTCGGCCAAATTTTGGAAACGGGGAAGCGACGTTTCGGATTGTACACTAAAATAAATATGCTATTACATGGATATGTAAATATATCAATCCTACAACAACATGTATCGAAGTTTTGTACAAAAATTTTGAGTCTTCATGTCATATGATCAAAATCATGATTCATTACACGTCATGAGTGAAGACTCAATGGTTAAGACAATTTAGTCATCTAACATACAAGTTAGGACCCATGCGTGGGACATGGCTTCTCCTCATAATGGGGGCCTTACGACTTAGAACACCATGGATCATTGGTGGTACCTTATGAGGGTGGGACGTTGAGCATATCTAACATGGACATCCCAAGTTTGTGGACCCCGTGCAGGCTGATATGAAAGTGCTCTTTCCTTTCTTACGCTTTTGGGGTTGTTGGCATATATGGACTATGAGGAATGCATTCATTTTTGATGCTTCATCGGGTGTGCAGAGTCATATAGCCCACTTGAAGGATTTCCTCACTTTCAGCTCCACTTGATTGAGTTAATAGATATTCTCCCTAGACAGGATTTGCTTGCTTGGCACACTGTAGTTTCTTTTGCCCTCCTTTAGTCACTCTGCTTCCTTTGTACCTTGACTGTGATGTCTCAGATTATACGCACGATGGCCTAGAGCCATCCTGTATCTTGTAACTATGTAATCTTGTACCTTTTTTGTAATTAATACAATTACCTTTTATGTGTGAGAGAGAGAGAGATCATGGTTTTTCTTCTACCAAGCACCAGCTCACCAAGCCTCTATGCATGTTTGTATGGCTTTACTGTTTTTGAAGTTGATGTAGTTGCACTACACTCATGCCAGCAAGGTTGGGGTAAGAGTATTTAAACAAAGGTGTCATCGCATACCTCCAAATCATTGCTGTATCTTATAGGCATTGCATAAAACTCCAAATAAGCCCTAGAGCAAGTGGGTTATATAATCGGATTTACTGTTAAAACTTGGGAGGTAATAACTATTGAAGTGCATTCACAATGAAAGTTGGCTGAAATAAAAAAGAATTGGAATAACTTGGTTTTCATGAATGGTGAGACCGTGAGTAAATGCTACATACCATGTGGTTGAAGAGTTCCCTCTCAATGCTATAGTAGGGATTGTGACTAATATACTGGAAGTCTCTCCCATATCGGTTGTAGGGCTTAGATACATAACCTCATGAAATGATGCTGCTTGTACCTCTTTGGATGTTGATGGTGTCACCTAGAAGCCCCTTATTACCATTAGTGTTGGACTTCATGCATGGTTCACTTATGGGGCTTTCCTTCTTGTGGTTATAATATTAGATTTCTTGCATGATTCATTGTATTAAGAGTCCATTGCTTTTAATGTCTATCTTTCCTTACAGAAAGTAAGTTGATAAGAGGTTCTTCCCATTCATCACTAGGCTTCTTAAGGCACTTGATTAGTTTGAGTAAACTTTTGCCTACATAAGAGGATTCCTCAAAATGAATTATCAATGATGTTAGTATGACCTGCATATTGTTGATTAGTTTGCTCTTGTTTTCTGGTCTTTGTAGCCTGATGAAACATATTTTTTACGTGTGAAGAAAGAGTTGGAGGACCTTGGGGTTACTTGAGTAATAGAAATTCTGAAAGACAATCATGGACCTTGGGCCCATTGGGCAAGAAAAAACGTGAGGATATTATATTACAAATCTATTCAAAAAGTGTAATGGATGTATTTTACTCAAAGCTAAAGATATCTGTATACATAAATAGGACCTCATTGAAGATTCCTTTTTGTTAAGTGTTGGCGGAAGATTTACCATCCACGTGTTAAAATTTTATGACAATTTATTAATCTCATTGCAATATTTTGATGCATATATTTTACTCAAAGCTAAAGATATCTGTATAAATAAATAGGACCTCATTGAAGATTCCTTATTGTTAAGTGTTGGCGGAAGATTTACCATCCACTTGTTAAAATTTTATGACAATTTATTAATCTCATTGCAATATTTTGATGCTCATAAGCTTTGATGCAATTGAACACTTATTCATGATTTGTTTATTATACTATAGGGATGAGCCTGCAATAATTGTAGTAACTGCCATGCATGATATAATAAGTTGAAGTTCACTACCGTTTTACCATTTGTGAAAAGTGCAGGGATTCACAAGAGAAATGATCTTATTACTTTTCAGAGAAGCATTTTTTAATAGCAAAAGTACATATCTGTAAGGACAAGTTTGTTAAGGAGTATTTGATTGCTTGCTTTGGTGCTTTATAAATGAATAAAGGAGGCAAAAATAGCTGACAGAGAATTTGAGATGTTTGGCGTTTCCTATTTGGTGATACATCATTGTCCAAGTTTAATTTGTGGTAGATGTAAATGTAAGATTGAAAAGCTTATTCCACCATCCTTTGAGAGCTATAAAGCTCACAATAGCCCACCAGGTAAGATTTCTTGAATTGTCAGGGTTTATCACTGGTCACAAAACATACTAAATGCTTTCCCTTGGAGGGTTTCAAGAAGGGTAGTGGTGCTTGATTATTGAGCAATATTGAGGAGACTAATGGTCTTAACATTGATATCCCCTTTCCCTATGTAGGCTTGAGGGATTTTTTCATGATATACCCCTTGTTGCAAGGGGTGGGACTAACTTTACAATGCAGCCCTTTAGCTTGTTGCATGATGTGCAAAAGAAGTTGGGGTTTTCTTCTTTTGCAGGTTTCTAGGAGGCCTATGCATGCCATCGGCTTTGGACTGTAGCATTTTCTCTATGCTATTTGGCGGTTCTTGTAAATTATCTTAGCATCCTTTTTGTGTAGGCTCTTATAATTCAACCATCCCTAAGCATCCATGTTTATTGTGCGAGATATGATAAAGATACCAGTAACATTTTTTCTATGCTATCTGGCCATTCTTGTAAATTATTTTAGCACTCTTGTTATGTAGGCTCTTATAATTCAACCATCCCTAAGCATCCATGTTTATTGCGTGAGATAAGATTAAGATACCATTTTCCTTTGCACATCTAAGGTTGGTTTCTCTATGAAGTGCATCTGAGGTTGGTTTACTACTCACATAGAATATATTACCTTTTTGTACATTCATTCTCTCATGTTCAGTCGTGTACTTATATTACATGGTTCCACCAAAGAAAAAGGTTAGCAGTAGTGATCACTCAGTTGGATGCCAATGTTTGCATGGTGTTTCATGTAACCTGGACTCTTATCTGCTCGATTACTCGGTTGGTCCTCCTCCGTAGATCACTTAGGAAGGTTGCTGTGTGATCAAGGACCATTGTTCATTTGGCTTGTGGGCTATCCTAGTTGCGTATGGTTATCTCAGGAAAAAAAGGAGGAAGTCTATCCTAAACTCTAATCAGCAAAATTGTTAAGAGCTATAGCAGAAACTTTATACACTCGAGCCATCTTCCTAGTTCTTTTGTAGGCATTCAACACAGCCGAGTGGCATCCCTTCAAGTTTCAAAGAGATCTAGAGAATTAGGTGCTTTCTTGAAGAGCCGTGTTCCTAAAACATCCGTGTGCCAAATGACCATTGGGAAGATTAGACTCTAGGCCCGTAGGAACTCTTCATCCCTGTGGGACCCCTCCCCAAAGAAGATCAGCAGCATCCGTATCTTATTATTAAACCCTGAATAGACGTTCCATTCACTCTTTACTCCCTTTACATAGGAAGTTGAGCCCACCTTAATCGCTGTTGCGAACTAATCCCTTGCCGGGAAGATTATGGTGACTAACTTCATCAGGATGATGGAGATGCAGTCCACCAACCTTTGATCCTTCTCTTCTCTCCAAGTGCCAAGTTTGGAAAGGGGTACTTTACCTTCCTCCATTCCTTTCAACTTTGAGGAAGATCCTTCTGTCACCCCTTTTGAAGTCCCTCCTTTTCCTAAAAAGCTCCACAGCCTTTTACCTCTATTCATCGCCGAGGATTCGATTGGTCCTTTACACGACCTTAACAGAAGGCCAATCTTCTCTTCTCTGACGTCCGATGCCCTTCAGTCCTTGGAGTTCCCTTGGATTAGGGTTTTTCTCCATCCCCACGGTTTCAGGATCCTTGAATTGCCCAGCTGCAGTGCCGATATGCTCCTCCACCTGCAGATAGTCTTGCTTGCCAGCTGTGCACAGGTCCTTTCTTGTTTCTGCATGATTGGCAGGTTAAGTGGTTTGGTAGGCTTCACCAAAGAGCCACATGCTTCTCAGCAGTGCGAGTTGCCTCTTCCATTCGTCTGCCCTGTCCATTCGGTTTCTTCCAGCACCTCTTTCCATACTGACAATCCCTATTGCTTGATCCATGGCTTCTAAGCCGCCCTGTATAGCGTTAGGTCCTGCCAGTCGGGACCATTGCCGCATTTCTTGGCAGCTGTAGTCGTTCCATTCACGTGGTTAGAATTGGGGCAAGTGGCTAGTCACTTCCCATCCCTTTGATTAGGGAGAGAATTGGATTGTCTGCTTTCTTGTCCGGCTTCTCTATTCCTATCCCCCATCATTGGAGTGCTAGGTCTTCCTCTCACCGTTTGCCTGCAAAAGTTCCTGAAAAAGCCTCTCGAACCCGCTCCAAGCTCACTGGCTGAGTAGCAGCTAGATGCCACGCAGATTTAGAGTGGCAGTAAGTACTATCTTCTGAACCATTAACGTCCTTGTGACGGAGATAACAGAAGCTTCATAAGAGTAAATATTATCTGTAACTTTTATGCTTAATATTTACTCTTATGAAGCTTCTTAGCAATCATCTACATGATATACATGACACATCTGTGGCAACCACAAGCAATAATTGTCACTTTGCAACCACATGGACTATGACAACCAAAGATGCAATCAAATTAGTAAAACTATACATTAAGCAATACAAGGCATCCAAAACCCTTGCATCTAAAGGCATCGAAAACCATTGTGTCCATGCGTCGCGAGAGAAAAAATATTACACTATCCATGTGTGAATTGCTTGCTTCATCATCTTTAGCCTCCTTAACACCTTTGTGTTGTTTTGGTTATGCATTGGGTGTGCCAACCTCAATATTTTGCCACTCACGAAGGGACCACATCTTTGTTTACTAGGTACGAGCCATCTATGAAAAGTAACAAGTGGAAGCAAGTGATAGGGTACACAACGGGATAATGAGATTATTTGTATACAAATTGTTTTAAATAGGAACACACTTTTTTGTGAAAGGAATTTACTTTCCAAAAGATTATGGTGTGGACCTTAATTAGGCCTTAGGATGTTGTTCTCTCTCAAATGCATTGCTGTCATTGATGAACTATAGAATGTGCAAGAGTACCCATGTAGTAGGTCTATGGATCCGATATCATATTTCCAATGCATATGCGATTATTAGTAATGCAAACTTGGCAAAGAATATGGATTTAACAACCTCACTTGTTGCTATGTTCTTTGCCTTGTTAGCTATACTTGATGTATGCATTTGCACTTAATGATGTGAATGAGAAAAATTATGCCCTTTAAGAATATGATGAGATGTGCAAGCTTTTCTTGTTTTATGCATTTGCACTTAATGATGTGAATGTGATTAATTATGCCCTTTGAGAATATGGTGTGCTACCTTGTTGAGGCATGCACACACTTCTTTGTTGATTTGTTAGTAAGAGAATGATGCCCAATTGTACTCGATTACTTGGTCATTTGTGTGCACAGTATCCCATAAGTTCATATGCACTTTTAGTATCCTAAATGTTTTTATTTATTTTTTGTGAAAGTTCAGAAGCATTAAGTTGATGATAAATATGAATCTAGATGATGATATGTAATATAGGATGCTATATATTTGAGACATGCTACACCTTAAGTGATTTCTACTTCAAAGATATTTGTGACGATTAGATCTTTTTGGACTGTTGATGCAATTAAGTGTAAGTTCAGTGGGTCACTAATTGAATTCATGTTTTCAGATACTATAGCCAGCACAGTTTGAAAAATAAGGGATCTTTAAAACTCATGTCATTGGCTAATATACTCACTCAATACCCAATGTTGGACTAAATTTCTCTCCACAACAAAGATAATCATGTTCTCATTGAAGAACATGTGATTATGGAACTTATCTACCTCAGTCAACCCTCAACTAGTCGATGGATATGCTAACTCAAGAAGCATAGTCAATATATGAGAAACTTGAAATGATTGTATATTCCATATCGTGATCAAAAGTGCTTTGAATGCTTAGATTATTCATAGGGAATATGGAGTTAAGCACAATTTCCGTTTTTTAAACTTTTCATGTCACTAGAGATGTTTGTTATTTGTGGTATGCTCAAAGTAAGTTACTAATATTTTGCAAAAGAAAAAGATATTGAGCAATAGAAAATTAGATGTGCTTCATATCATCTTATTACAAGGCCTCTAAAAGTGGGTTGTTACCTCAAAGAGCATTGAAAAGCCTACCATATGGGGAACCCCTCATAAGAAGGTTCCAAAATGATTTACACATTCAGGATTTGGATTCTATGCTAAAAATCAATGTTAAGAGAGGTAAAAAAGATAGAGAGAGAGAGATGAAGATATAGGAATGTAGAAAGAGGAAGAGAGGTAGAGTAAGCTAGAGAGATAGAGGGCCATATATAGAGGTAGATGGAGGTAAAGGAGGCAAGGAGAGAATAAACTAAAGAAATTAAGGGGTAGAGCCAAGTGGAGCAAAGTAGAAAGAGATAGAGAAAGGTAGAGATGGATGTAAGACATCATGATATTTACTTCAATAGTTTTAGCACAAAAAATAGAACAATAGTTTTGACACGAAAATTAGAACATGCCTTAAACTAATTTCATGCTTTATTGAAACAAAGTGAGGTCCATACCAAAGGTGGTTGAATGTTTTGCTAATCAAAGGTTAAGAGTTTAGAAATTTGAATTAAGTGCATCCTTGAGACTTACCACATTTGGGATTTTGTTGTGCTCTATATAACTTGACATATTGTGCAACCTTATGGGATTGGCCAAATGCTAGAGCCCACTATTTTCTCCTTTTGAGTTGTGTAGATTTTGTGCCCCCATGTTGGAGTGACCTTGGACTCCACAACTTTATGGGTTTGGTCGAATGCTAGAGCTCACTCTTTTCTCCTTTTGTGTTGAATAGATTTTGTGCTTGTACCTGTAGAACATATCCACACCCTTGAAGAAGTTTGGAAGAGATTCGTGGCTCCTTACCAGATCTACACATTTGGGCATCATCTCTCTCTCTAATTGAAGCTACAAAAACTCTCTGTTGTTGTAGATTCTCCTACAATGAAAGATCACATTAACAAGGAGGAGGAGATTAGGCATGACCTAATATCCTTGGGAAAAGGGTGAATGTAATGAAAATACCTTATGTTAAAGTACTTTTGGGCAAAGTTTAAGCCAAATTATGTAAGATTTTTATATATGGGATATTTTTTGAGTTTTTAAGCACACAAATTTAGCCATATAGCCTAGAAAACCTCCCAAAAATAGCCATTGGGGTTCACCCTAGTTATTACCCTAAGTCAAACATGTCTTCACTTTCTTTTGTCTCAAGGACCTTGCTTAACATGGACCCTAAAATAGTCTTAAAGGAATTCATTACGAAATCTAAAACAATAGCCCTTTATCCTTGCTCGTTGTGACATGTATTTTTGTTCCCTAACATCCCTACATTCTTAGGTGCTATCCTACTTTTTGAGGAGGGCCCTATCAATATGAGAAGATCCTCTTCTATATTCTACCCTTTTCTACTTTATTGCAACTTTGTTCATCCTTCCCATATGTCAAAACCTGAAGGCCCACTAGAGGGACTTATTATGACTATCTTATGCTCTATCATCTTGCTGTAAGTAGCCATATGAATAAGGATGGTTTTTTAACCCAAAAAGTTGCCTCATGTGGTGGGAAGCAAAACTTAAAAGTATTGCAAATGCCTTGATCTATTAACTCATACTAGCTTGGCCCTTATGTTTCATCTCGTGTGAGCTAGAGATACTTTGAATGAAGTAAGAAACACTCACCTTAACGTACACTGACTTCTTGCCTTCGAAGATGATGCTCAAGCTCACAATAGAAGAGAATACCCAAGCTTAAGAAAATGTATTGCTCATAATGACAAAAAATCTAAAACATGATATTTTATATGTTTGAACCCTAGATATGAGATAGTCAATGCCATCTTCATATGAAAAAAGAGTAGAGCAACCTTGGATGGCCATAGATAGAATAAGACTAGGTGCCACCATAAAATGAAGGAAATTCAACATTTTGACATTTCTTATAATTTTTCATAAAATCACGTGCTTGTGGCAAACTCTTTCAGAAAAGAGAGCGAGAAATCTTGCAAGAAAAATCATTAGCTAAATAGTTTAGAATTACTTGTACTTAATTAATTTAAAATTTATTTTAATTTAAATGAATTTATTAATTATTTTTTACTGATATAACTATTTGATAATACATAATTTTAATTTAAAATATTAATAATTTAATAATAATAAAAAAATTATAGTAAATAATTACAATTTTAATTAAGTGATTTTGATTATTTCATTATATTAGACAATGTTTTACATTTTAGAATAATTATGATAGACTATAGGTGGAAGATCTTGATTCGTTTGTTGTAATATAGAATTCCTCACACATTGAGCCAAACATCAAAATCCACTATAAAATCTTTGCGAAAATGCTTAAGGTTCTAATCCAAAGCAATTAGACTACAACCAACATAATGCCATCTATTGTAATAAAAGGTAAATATGAAAATTTGAGTAGCAACTATCCTTGTATCCTACCCGTCATCAACAAATTGTAGGACATGGTCGTATGACAGCCCCTTGAAGATTGACAGCATGGCCTTTGATCTTTGTATCTCCATATTGGAAAATATATCAATACACACAGTAATATGCATAAACAAAGTAATCTTCCTAAGCCTACTAGAGATATTAGGTTTCAATGTTTTCTATATCTCAAAAAAGGTTTTACATCTATAGCTTTTACTAGTGACTAGACTTGGTAAAGACTACTCAAGGCTTGTAAAATCAAGCAAAAGAAGTAATAA
The DNA here is from genome assembly GCF_053477565.2 of Lygodium microphyllum. Classification (NCBI taxonomy): domain Eukaryota; kingdom Viridiplantae; phylum Streptophyta; class Polypodiopsida; order Schizaeales; family Lygodiaceae; genus Lygodium; species Lygodium microphyllum. The sequence continues at coordinate 34,167,575 of NC_141164.1, read as the reverse complement.
TATTGCTCTCCATTGGCCATTATATATAGAGATAACATAAGAATGATCATTAAAAATTATATCATTATTTAGTAGTCATGTTTTTCTCCTACTTTTATACATTTTTTTCCCAATTAAACATGCATAACATCAATAACATCAACAATAGACTCAAGTATGGGCTACCAGTCCTCAACATTAAAAGGATAGATATCTAAAAATAAGAACGAAACTTGTCACAATAAAACCTAATACCAGGTTTAATAAAAGAAAAACATTGAGAATAAAATGGAAAACTTGATGCTCCAAATCTCAAATGCAACTCTCTATGCATAAATGCATGTTGTACTAAAACATCTTTTATGCTTTTCTTGTTTGCTCCAAGTTTAAAATCCTATCCTTCCAAGCAGAGATGAAGGAGCTCTCACATATCTATCTTTTCTTACAATTTTCTCATTGCATGGCAATTTAGCTATCTTTGCTAATTATGGTAGGAATCCATCTTCTATTAGTTTGGAATGAATTAAATGTTAGATACGCTCAATGTCCCACCCTCTTAAGGTGCCACCAATGATCAATGGTACTCTAAGTTGTAAGGCCCATATTGAGGAGAGGGAAAAAGGTGACCTTTGTCGATCTAGCATTTGGGTTAGATAGACCCAACGATAAAGGAAATATTCCCTAGCTAATTAGGGAAGATTTATAATATGGTCGGACATGCAGACCAAATTTCTACATTAAACCCATATATGGGTGTGATTTCAGAGCTTGGGCACCTTGTCGAAGGTCGAATTTCTGTATCCATGGCAAAGAGAGAGAAACAAGCAACCACCAAGGAAGAAAATAGATGAGAACAACAAAACAAGAGAGGAAAATAAGATGGACACTAAATTTTTTGGTAATTTGAATTTAGTTTCAATTTTCATCACCATATAATCCTAAATATGTCATTAATGCAAAGTGGCTAAGACCCTATGTTAGTAATATGAAGGATGTCATAATCACAATTACAAGATGATAAAAATAGATATTCATAATAAAAATTCATAGCAATATTGTATGCATATCTACTTATGAAATTATTTTTTACTTTTTCAAAAATAGAACTTTTGTTACAAGGCTTTTGTCTCGTTGGTCTAGTCTCTCTACATCTTAAAAGGCATTTTCAAGACCTCAAAACTCCCCTTATAGATGTGCACCCATTCACATCACTAATAGTCATTTAAAAAATACTCAATTTGTATAGCATTACTTGTAAATGTGTGACTACAACTTTTGCTTTGCAAATAATTTTTTCTAGCCATCAACTCTTCCACATATGTCTACTCTAGTCGATGAACCATGCGAATAGCAAGCAAAATTAGCAACACCATAATTAACATACCATCTTAAGTTTTAAATCACAACTATTCCAAACTGTGAGAAATTTTGACTACATATTTATTTAAGCAAATATGTATGCCAACTATTGGAAGTGTGCACTTGAAAAAATACTCAATTTGTGTAGCGTAACATGAAAATGTATGGCTATGACTCTTGCATTGTAATTGCAAATAAGTTGTTGTAGCCATCAACTCTTCCACATATGCCTAATCTAGTCCATGAACTATTATTACAATCTAGGGTATACCAAGCAAATTTAGCAACACCATAAAATAACATAAACTCGTAAGTTTTAACTAGTATCACAATTATTCCAAAGAGTGAGAAATTTTCCAAGACAATAAAATAAACCTCCAACTATCACAAGTATTCCAACGTGTGAGAAATTCTCCAACACAATACAATAATCAAACTCTGTTTGTACATTCATATAAATAAGAGTTTTTTCATTTTACTTTTGTGAGCTTATCTTAGAGTGTTAATGAGTCTTCAAAAACTAAAATAGACTCCTAACTATGAAAATTATTCTAAAGTGTGAAAAAAACTACAACCCAAAAGAATAATCAGACTTTATTAATCTATTTCTACAAACAATAAGGATTTGTATTTTACTTCTATGAGCTTATCTTAAAGTATGAGAATATCTCCATTATAATAGAATAGAATCCTAACTATCCGAGCACATTATTATAATACTAAAGGTTGGATTATCATGTACACTACATCAAGTGAGGTTGGATTTGTAGAATGAAGATATCAAATTGCCATGTTTATTTGCATTTTAACTAAAGAACAAACAAGTAAGTTTGTATATCAAGTTATATATAGTATATATATATTTGATTCCACTTCTTGAATAGTAAACATTTATGCTAATTATTTTGTAGATATCAAAGAGAAGAGAGAAAAATATACATTGTAAGGACATTGAAGAAAAGATCTCTTTACTTTCAATATAAATACAAGTTCAAATATTGCAGCAAATTTTTATTTGCTTTCTTCATGACCTATATACATGAGGTTATATAAGACAATACATAAATGTTATTTTTTAAAATGAGAAATATCCTTTTTAGGAGCTCTTTTACCCTTCTTTGATGCTTTGATTTTCGTAGGTGTTGAGGACCCCTTCTCTACTTTCACACTCTCTACCTCCTCCTCTACCCCCTCTTTATCAGTGGCTTTTTTGTTTCCTTGTTCTTCATGTATGCAATTGACAAGTATATAGTTGAAAATCTTTGCTTGTACATACCAAACATGCTCATTGTTATAACAATCATTGCAAAACTGTCACACATTCGAAAGATAAGAATGCTAGTTTAGTGTATTTTGCAATGTACTCTCTTTTGAGTGAAATAATATCTTAAAATTAAACATCTTCCAATTACCTTGATAACTTTGTCATCATTAAAATAAATAAACTTAACCAATCATCTAGCATTTATAATTATTCTCCAACCACAAGAATGACTACTAGCTTGATGAGGGCTCTATAAATAACAACACAAAGCAAAACTATACATTTTATTTGTGGTAGTTTATGGAATTAAGTATCTTGATGTATTGGGTAAAAAGCTTACCACAACTTGTATATACTCTATTTGTGCAAGTAGATCAAAAGGCATGTGAGACTTTTTTTGTAGAACTTCAATTAATATTTTTACAACTTTATATAAAAAATAAATAAAATTTAGAGTACTTACAATAGATAAAGATTCAAATGATAAGGGAGCCTTAGAAAAAGTCAACTTATATCTTAGTATTTTTATGTATTATTTTCAAAGAATTGATATGAAAATAATCATAGGTAAATAATTTAGTATAATAACCTCTTTTGAAAGTAGAAAAAATATCAAACGACTTTTCATGATATGAAATCACAACAAGGTCCAAGGTATCAAAATCAATTTTATTGAGCCAATGGTCAAATGCATTTGCTTCAAGCTCACTTAGCCTCATGTAGTGGGAGATTGAAGGATCAAGAATCTTAACATTTTGTTGTATATCAAAAGGGAGGTCATGCATCATACATCTAGTAAAAGCAATAAAATAGTGAGTACATGGGAAAAAAATGATTGATAAAAATATCATTTTTAAGAACAAATAAAATTAAATATATTATACCTCAATCAAACAAGAAGGATGGAGACATTTACTTTTCTCCTCTTATCCTTAAGGATCTGCACACATTCTGATTCCAAAAAAATAATATCATTTCTTTTGCCTATGTCACCAAGCAAGAAGCAATATACACTAAAACTTATTGGGTTGATCCTCTCAAGCATGTCAAAAAGCTCATCCTCTAAAGGTCCTAGTTGCTTTACTTCTTTTTTTTTCTACTTTCTTCCTCTTATACTCCCTCCATTTCTCTGCTTGTTCTTGTGTAGCCTTTTTCTCCTTCTCATGCCATCTTGTGTCTTTCTCATGTGTGACATCCTCCACTTTAGGACCTATGTCCTCCCTCTTTCTTTATGGTGGCATATTAAGAATATTATATGTCCTCTATAGCCTTCTAGATGCCTCCGTCCTATATGGTGGCACATTAAGAATATTATATATCTTCTCATATGTAGGAGGAACTAGCTCCAAAACCTTGGAGGATTTATATGTCAATCTTTGTAGGATAATCATATTCTTATCCATAAGTGTCACCCTATGTGCATGGACAACATAAACGTATGCATCGTGAAAAAATTCAATCAAGAAGTCTTCTATAGCCTCTCGGATGCAAATAAGGGCACTCTTTGTCCACCTAAAGCTATCAAGACTATGTCTATGCACTCTTTATCCACCTAAAGCTATCAAGACTATGTCTATCACATATTTCCCTAACCACTCTCTGGAATTACTAAGACATCTTACACCTTGTGAAAATCTCCTTTTATACTTTTTTGGTGTCTTGGTTGGCTTAGATGGCTGATGGATCTTCTCAACAATGTTCATAGGATCAATCTTCTGCTTCCTTACAGTACCCTTAACTCTAGCCATAGCTTAATGAAATGAATTGCAACAACATGATAAGAAAATTAATGAACTGCAACAACATTGAATAACAATGTATAAAACATGAAAATCAATGAATCCAATAACATGAAATCATATATATTGTGTTTCCTTCATCAAATAACAAAAAAAAAACACAAAATTTATGAAATGAAAAAAGAAACAATGAACCTTGCAACTAAATTTACATTTCACATGGCAGAGTTTCAAAGTCATTGCAACAATTCAATGTCACGAGTCAAGAGGATCACATCAATTCAGGAGTCACGACTGCTAGCCATTATAAAATGGGGGGATGAGGTGCATCCACACGTCGACCTGATTGTATCTCGCAGGTCTATGAGTTCTCATCATTATTCTCAATGTGCATCATTACACGATTTTAAAGAAAGACAACTTTGAACCATAGTCCATATACTCTCTCCAAGATGGGATGGCTTGTCATGGTGGAGTCCAATAATGCCACACCATGAGCTTACCATTGGGAGACATTTGTAGTTGTACTAGTTGGCCCACAAGCAACAAATATAAATGTAATGTGTGTGTGTGTGTGTGTGTGTGTGTGTGTGTGTGTTAGAGAGAGATAGAGCAACATATGAAATGTGAGTTTAATACAATGTAATTAGAAACTAGGCAACAACTCTTGCATTTCAAACGACATTGAAATGTGAAGCAACTAGTTCGAGTTTAGGTCAATGGAATTAGAAGGAGGGTAACTAATTTTGTGTTTAATACGACATTGAATGTCACATTTGAGCATAACAATGAAGGTAAGTAGTCAAGAAGCATTTAATTTGACAATAGAAAGGAATCCAAAAATGTAAGATTTATGTATGCAAACCTACCTAATTGTTGAAGATTTTGCTTTGGACTATGAATTTCTTCCATAGAGGTAGTTGATCTTGTTGACAAACATGGATCTTGAACTTAGTTTAGCTATGGAGGTTTGAACTCGTAAGCAAGTGATATGTAGATTGATGACTAGACACAAACTTTCACTCAAGTGAATTAGGTTCTAAGATAGATTAGCGTGGACTCATAAGCACAATCTTGAGTGGATAGAGTACAAAGTACAATAGCATTCCATTGAAAAGTGAACCAAGTACATGCCTTTATAGCTTTTCAGCTTCTCCAGTCTCCTCACTGTGCATGTAGGATTCAAGACATCTCTTCCTGGAGCATACATCATTTGTTACTTGTCAACACCCCCCTCAAAGGATGAGTCCCTACACTTGCTGGCTTTTGCCCCCCCTACATGATAATATGGCCTGGGAGACTAGCTCATAGGCAGCCTAGTCAAGTTAAAGCTTGAGACTTTACATATTTGGCAAGGGTTTTTACAAATCAAATCCACTAAGGGAAACATAGAGATCCACTATGGGAACACATTCCTTAGAACAATCTGTCAGAGTTGTTGATGGTAGCAGACGCATCTTCTTCTTCCTCTTCATTCATGAATTGACTTTGGTGGTGGTCATTCTGTATTTTTTGTGCTCTTTTCTTGTGGAAACATTCATTGACAATATGGCCAGTCTTACCATAATAATGACATGTCATTCGACTTTTGTTGTCAGTGTTGAATCCTCGACCTCTTCCTTTGGGTCTAGCAGCTCCTTTGGTGTATAAGAGATTTTTCCTAGATGATGGGATACCATCTTTTGCATTCTTGTTTTTCTGTTTGTTCTCTTCATCAAGAAGAGAGTGCTCAATATCTTTAAGTGAGAGATTAGAAACATTACTTAGTGTTGAAACAAGGTTCTCATATGGTTCGTGATTAACACTGGCAAGTAGCACTGCTATTGCTTCATCCTCATCAATGTTTTTTTTAAGAGTCGCTAGCTGAGTTTTAAGGCTCTTGAACTTATTGATGTGTACAACCATAGATGAACTGTCTTTTACATCCAACTTATAAAACTGCATAAGTAAATTTACCTTCAAGTTCTTTGCTTGTGTGTACCAAAGATCTTCTAAAGTTCTTCCCATGCTTTCTTTGCATCCTTGATGCCAGAAATATGATGTAATACATCATCAAATAGACCATAGGCAATAATACCTAGAGCTTTGTTGTTCATCTTCTTCCATGCCTTTGTTTTAGGCTGGTCTTCTGTAGCATCTTCCTCTTTAGCATTGTCATCTGCATCATCTTCCTCAAAGAGATCCCAGAGGTTTTTTCTCATGAGATGGTACATGGTTTTCTCCTTCCAGGCATGAAAGCCTTCACCACTAAACTTTGCTATCTGTTCTAGTTCAGTCATCTTAGAAGGAAGTCTTACCACGAGAATACTCGTGCAGTGTTTATCCTTTTACAATGAGATTGAGACTTACAAGGAATTAGATCAATAAAAAATTCAAATCATTACAAACTAAGAATAGGCTTTTGAAGCAGCTGAAAATGAGTTACTCTTGAGTAAGCCAAAAAACCTTAAGTGCTAAAAATCATTATTTGAGTATCAATAAATACTAGATCTTTATATTGGGCTTGATGTTACTAGGTAAATTTTGAGCTTCCTTGGCACTTCCAGATCTGCAATAGACTTTAGAGGTGATGTCAGATGACCAAAATCACTATTGATGATGGTAATGAGAAAGGGACAAGGTTGCCAAGATTTTTCAAATTTCTGGCTATGGCTTCCTACACAGTACATAGCTAGGGTTTGTGTAATATCTCTCTGTAGAGAAATTTTTTTGTCAAGCTACATTAGTTGGACATAGCTCATATGTAGAGCTATCAAAGCCCTATGGAAGTCATGGAGATTGCACCGTGTGTTGTGCGTGCAAAGTGTAGGAATTGTTGCAGGCAAAATTTGTGCCAGATTTGGGTATTTTCACAATGTCAGGTCTTGTAGGGCGCAATGTCGACATCTAATGCTATGGGGAGAAGCACCTCAACTTGAAGAACAATCTCTTGAAGGAGCAAGAGCTAAGATGGTCTGGTTTGTTCACATTGACTCCTCCAAGATTAGTAGGTATAGTAGACATCCATGGTAATTCAAGATAGAGTGTGAATTGAGTAAAGTAGAGTTAAAGATTGAAGGCTTTCTGTGGCTATGAGCTGATCTAAGATTCAAGAGAGTTGAAGGAGCATGGAGAAGAGCTAAACTGAACTCACCATGGCTATGATACCATGTTGACAAACATGGAACTTGAACACAATTTAGCTATGGAGGTTTGAACTCGTAAGCAAGAGACATATAGACTAATGACTAGACACAGACTTTCACTCAAGTGAATTAGGTTCCAAGATAGATTAGCTTGGACTCATAAACAGAATCTTGAGTGGATAGAGTTACAGAATCTAAGTATAAAGTACAATAACATTCCATTGAAAAGTGAACCAAGTACATATCTTTATAGCTTTTCAGATTCTCCACTCTCCTCCACTCTGCATATGGGATTTAGGACATCTCTTCCTGGAGCATACATCATTTGTTACTTCTCAACAGATCTTGCTAGAGTGCTCTTGCTATATCTCAATAGTTTGTCATATTTCAAATGAGGTTGTCTTACAATGGGAAGGTGAAAGTGATACTTTACTGGAGGGGTTGATGGGGCTAGACTAATAAGAATTTCCTAAGTTATGAACCATGTCCATTAGTAGCTTTGGTTTCTAAGGAAGAGAATTTTCAAGATAGCTCCATGGCCTTGCATGCATGTATCAATGAGATTATGGAATATAAGAAGAAGGGGCTATCCATAGAAGAGTTCTTGGAGGTGCAAAAGAGGCTTGGCATTGAGGGCATGGGGTATGAAGACACATTGAAGCAGCCATCAGAGGAGAAGCCAAAGAACTTAATAAATTTCTATGATGAGAAACTTCTTGAAGATGATGAAAACCCAACGATATTAGAGATATTTCAAAGATCTTCATAATAGGTATTAAAGGTAAGTGACTTTAATATTTTCAGCAATTGGCAATGAATTTTTTTTGGTTTCCTATGCAGATTGAAATTGAAGTTCCTGATAACTTTCTTGGAAGAGCCAAGGGCTCTAGGCCACTAAAGCTTGGAAAAAGTCAAGGACTTGGTCACCATATTGGAAGCTTAAATAATCAAACTATTGTAACTTATCACAACACATCTCAAGATCTCCAAGTTTTCCAATGGTGGCTTTAAAAGCCATTTGCAAAGTCATTGGATCTAAAGTTTTTGATAGAGGAGTTGAGAAGACAATTTGTAGATAGGGAAGAAGCCATAAGGGTTTTTGGCTACATGCATGGTTACAATGGGTCTAAAGCTAGATACTTTAGAGTCCTTAGCTCCTATTTACTCTCCCATGTGGGAGATGAAAAGTATTTGAAGATTCTCCTAGGCTACAGAAAGCAAGAGTTTTTAAAATGTAGAGTTCTTGTTGAGTGGGATGAATCCAAGGATTTCTCTACAACAGAGATAGATTGAAAGATCCTAAAGAATCAAGGGTTTCTTGAAACCCATCTTTTGTCTTCTCTTTGTTTAGTTTGTAACCATTCTAAAAATATTTGCTTTGCACAAGAGTTTAGATATCCCTCTTTCCTTTTTTGTGTAATTATTTGTATGGTTTTTGCTAACGATAATGTATTGCATAATGTGGTTGCATGTTGAAGCTTGAATTTATGCCAAATTTGTCTCTAAAATCATTGAAAGACCTCTAATAAACTATTTTTTTGACTCTTCCTCCTCCATGTCTTGTGTGCCTAAAGTATTTTGTTCTTTCTTGAGAATTTGATTTTTTCATGCCTTGGGTTGACTAGATAGATAGACTTCCATAGTGTTTGATAAAATATGGAGTATAATTGTATAAAATATATTGTATAATTAAAAACAAAGAGAGTTAGTTAAAATTCTTATATGAGTTAGACAATGAAGAAACATAGCATCTTCTTACGATACAAACATAATAACTTCTTATCATATAGTGAGTGAAGTATTGATTACCACAAGCTTCTATCTCATTGCCTTCTTGAAAAGGTTCAATTGATATTTGAAGTCTTTGAGATCATCATCTTTTCAATCAATTTTATCACAATAAAAAATATTTTATCTAGTGTTTCCAAACTTTGGCTTTTCTATTTGAGTCTGTCTGTTATTAGCATGATCCTTAATTGTATTATCTAGGGATTTCATTGATTATATTTAATGGTTGAATTCCCATTTCTATAGTTAATCTTGCCAAGCTTTCCATGAAAGCCTAGGAACCTTCTAGCTTTCACCCCACCAATAGATGGCTTTTTGGGGATACAATTTCCATCCTTGGACTTTTGAGGATTCGGTTCAACAACAACATTATCTCCATGCAAACCAATTATAGATAAAGCTTACTTGATCTTTGTTATAGCATCTTGTTTAACTAATAAGGGTTTCAGCTTCCAAGCACCTTGCCTAGTTGATAAGGGTCTTAGTTTCCAAGCAAACCCTATGTAAAGATGAATGAGCTTTTGAATTATTTTGTAGATTACATAAAGTGTACATATGTGAGTATTGACCAAAGAAATATCTAAAGATATGTCTAAAGGGGGCTCTATTCTAGTTGCTTGAGCTCAACTATGTAGCTGGGGACATAAAATATAGGAAGGGACATCTAGAGTTTGCTCCTTTAGACACATTGCACATGCATTTGAGTATCTTTAAGTTAGAAATTATGTGCCATTCAATCTTTAGTTTCCAAATCCCTCCACAAATAGCTTTTCTCTTGCTTATTGCCTCTTAATCACATTAGATATTGAAGTTTGATAGAAAACCCAATACAATATATCAAAATCCTCTATGTCTACTTCAAAAACTCCCAACCACTACATATTGTATTTAGATTGAATACTAAATGACATTGAATCATTGCAATAACTTGATGAAAGCTCTCTATTCATCAAAGTAATGGAGGACCTTTTTAATTTTGTAAACTTTAAGATATCACTTTCATCAAGTTTAATCACAAACCTAGCTACTCCTTGTGCCTCTTCTAAAGATAAATCATAGAATCTAATCATCAAACATTGCATGGTAGGCAGATCATTGAAAATATTGTTAAATTCATTGTAAACAACCTATTTCTTCTTGCTCTTGAAGTTGGCCTTGATATGGAAAGGCTTACAAAAAACTTCCATCACCTTGCCATTAACTCTTTGTCTAATAGACTTCATCATAGATGGCCTTAGAAGTAAAGAATTTCATATTTGACCTTGTTTCATATTTTTGATTGCATTAGTTAGAAAATTTATGCATATGCATCCCAACTAATACCAATACTACCCAAAGTCCTTTGCACTAGCTCAAAATCCAAAGAATGATACCTAATATAAAAGAATCCAAGTATTAACCCCAGTACAAAGAAAGCCAAAAGAAGATTAAAACGATGTAAGGCAAAGAGGAAAAAGGTGGCCCGACTGAAGAAATAGGAGGAAAAAATGCCAAAAGTGCAAGGGTAACCTTAAAAGTTCAGAACAATTGCAAAAGAGGAAAGGCACATTTTAAATGCAAAGGTGCACCCTAAATTTTTGTAAGAGAGCACTAGGCTCCCTCCTATACAATTTGTAAATGTAGAGGGGCATGGGTGAAGGCAAACTGTAAATAGGAAGGGAATAGGAAAAGAGGACCTAGGCTAAAATGGCCGATCATGGTGTCCAAAGGGGATTAGGGCTTATGAGGGGCTTGTATAAAAGGAAAAAAGTGAATGAAGAAGCTCATTCTTGTATGTGGCCAAAAGTAGCTCTCCTCTTCTTCTTCTTCTTCTTCTTGTGCTTGAGTATAAGAGAGGGAGTGAGTGTGTGAGGGTAAGGGACCGTGGTGGAGAATCTATCCATATTCTCCTCTCTTCTTCTTCTCTTCTTTTCTCTTCTCTTCTCTTCTCTTCTCTTCTCTTCTCTTGAGTGCGGCAATGGAGCATGGAGATTAGAGCTTGAGGAGATTAAGCTTGCTTGAGCTTGTACCTTGGATCTTGGAGCTACAAGAGTACTTGGGGGAAGAGGAAACTCGATCAAGCATGAAGGTAAGCTCAGTACACATGTAGGTGTGAGAGTGTGCATGGCTATGTGAGAGGTAGCCATTGCACTTGGCTTGAAATACTTGAAATAATAAGTGGTTCGTGGATCTTGGTGATTGAGCATGAGCATCCACATTCTATTTTCATTAGCGAGACAAATAGACTCAAGATTTGAGTGCTTGGGCACTCCGAATAGAGCATTGAAGTAGGGTTTTCCCTAAATTAGTGCTTGAGATAGGTAGGAAGTGAGGGAGTTGCGATCTCCTTTGTGTTGGGAGTAAAGACGCCTGTGCCTAGCTGCATGTGTATTAATACACTGACAGTACCTACCATGCACACTCCAAGTGGCGCGGGTGCCTGTTATCATCACTTTATTATTTATTCTTTTAGTGAAAATTTGAATAAAGGAAGTGTCGCACACTATGATTGTTGGAGTTCCCATTTGGTCCCTCTCTCTTTCTTTCTCTTTCTCTCCCGCCATAACTCTTTCAAGCAAGCTTCGATCCTTCTCACCTTTCAATGGTATCAGAGCATGGTTTCTCGAGCATTCCGACTTGGTTCGTGACTCCTTCATCTTCCTATCGATTACCTACACTCATTGGGTCTCCTTCTCGGTAGCCATATCCGACTCCTTCGAGCTCTGATCACTCCTCGGCTTCTCGAGCACCTACTCGGTCCATTTGGGCACCCTCAGGGCATTCTTTTAGAGGTATTGGAGATATCTTTTGTTATTTTACTTCAGTCCATAGGTTTTATGAAGTAGGGCAGCCATGCCCTCTTGCTTCTTGTGATGCCTACTCTCTATTGGTGACTTTTCCCTTCAAACGGGAGCTCCTAGGGGTCCTTGACTGCTTGCCTTGACCTTGCCTAGCCTTTCCACAGGCCCTAGATTAGTTTGGGTCAACTTGAATACTTGCACAAAAATTCGTTTTTTACTTCAACCCTCCCTTGGTACTCATTGGCAGCTTGAAAACACTTCATTTGGCACTTGGGAACACCCCCTTTGATGCTCGACATTGGTGGTTATCATTGGCATTGATTTGTGGACTAATTTACCTCATTCCAAGATTATTTTCCACAGTCTATAGGCAACCAAAAATAGTGTTATATTAGCACTTTATGTTTATGCTTGGTTGGCATTGACATTGGTTGCCCGCTTGGTCCCAAATGCGCCCCGAATGCTAGGCGAATGCATGCCTATGATGTGAGATGCTTTTGGGGCTGAATTTTCTCAGCCATTGACTTTTTTACACAGTCCAGAGGTAGCCCAAAATAGGGCAGCCCCTTGTCATTACATTTTATGCTCATGCTACATGGTCATTTGATGTCCGATTATGCCTGGTTGGTGCCTATACATAGGGGAAAGTATGCCTATCACTTGTCTATGGTTTTGAGATTGGATTGAGGCACTATTTGCTCAATTTTGGACGTTTATTTGCTACTGGAATATTCAGGGATTAAGCTTATTTTCTTATGTTTGGATATGCCTGTTGGATTCGAGCTATGTCTTGGATGTATACATTGATGTAGTGACTCTCGGGGAGCTTGGATTTGCTCTCAAATCATTGGTTGAGCATGAGCTTGCTTCACATAGCATTTGGATCTTCATCTTTGCTATACTTATGGCATGTACTTTGCTTATATGTGACCGGTCTTGACATGCTTGGCTTATGCCACTATTACATGCCCATTACATTGTTTGGAGTTGGATGCTACTAAGCCTTGCTTTGGCTTGACATTTGATTTCTTGGAGCTTACTTTGGCTATTTCTTGGCTTGCTAGAGTTACAATTTGGATGTCTATGGATACTATGTATGGATACTACACTGCCTATATGCTCATGAGGTTCTTATTGATGCTTGATCTTCGATCTTCTTGCATTGGTGGTATCATATGCCCTTGTTGAGATTCTTTTCTTGATATTTACAGATTTTGTGCCAGTGTGAGCATCTTGATATGCTTGACAGACATTGAGCAAGTGGTTTATGCTACTTGAGCATTTGGATACTTGAGACTGGGATCTTCACTTGGATGTTGCATTGTTGATATGCCATGGTCCTCACAGATGTACTTGGGCTGATTTGGGCTTTGCACTCCCTGAGCATACACCTCTTTGTGTCAGGTCTTGCCAGTGTTGTGTACACTTTGCCCTATTACATAGGGGTGTGCCGACTTACTGACAGATTCTTTTGATATACTTGGGTGTTTGCTCAATGTCTGTATGACTGTCACTTGCTGATTTATGCCCGCTTGATGTTGGTTATGCTTTGACAGTCAGTGGTTGATTTGGTTTAATGATGAGGTTACTCCATTATTGTTGCTTAGGACTCTAAGTGAGTCATGGGATGTATTTCGCATTGCCTTATGTGCTCTTGCTACTATTTTGAACTTGCCTGATGTAGAGAGTGCTCTTCTACAGGAAGAGATCAACCGTAAGAACTTGGATGCCTCTCGTGTGTCACATGCTTTGATTTTTAGAGGGAGAGATGGTAATGGAAAGAATGACTGTGGGGCTCAAGAGAAGGGGAAAGACAAAGTAAATGAAAAGTCCTATGATCGTAGCATTATGCCTGAGAAATCTAGTGTGAAAATCGAGGCGATAAATGTTATGCAGACTAATGACTCAAATGGGGAGTACATACTTGCAGCTAGTTCCTATGATGCTATGCCATTGACCGAGGTTCACTCTATGTATGTGTAGTGCTCGCTTTTGGATTCTGGTGCTTCATTTCATGTTACACCATGCCATGAGTGGTTCCATTCCTACCGCACTGTCTTTGGTTCAGTTCACTTGGATGATGACATGTCACTTGCTATTGTTGGCATTGGGGATGTATGGCTACAGTTCTCTACTGGCAGTACTTTTCTGTTACAGGATGTACATCATGTAACTGCGCTTGCACGCAGTCTTATGTCTGCAGGGGTAGCTTGATGTTGCTAGGTTTCATGTTTCATTTGGGGATTCTGCTTGGAAGATCACACGTGGCAGACTTGTGCTTGCTAGAGGTGCCAAGGCTGGCAGCCTCTATTCTCTTGTAGTTGATGGGTCCTCTGTTGACAATGTTTTTTCACTCAATTCCATCCCACATGTATCTCTTTGGCATGTCCGTTTGGGCCATATGTCCTTGAAGGGAATGAAATGCTTTCTAGTTTGTAGTACTTACCGCCCCTTGACTATGCATGTTTTGATTCGTTTGAGCATTGTCTTTATGGTAGATAGACTAGGAATACACATAAGAAGTTTGGTAGGACACGCATGAGTGAGCCCTTGGCATTGGTACATTCGGATGTCTGTTGGCCCATGCCCTGTTAGTATGGGTGGTGCAAAGTATTTTGTGACATTCATTGACAAATTTTCGCACAAAGTTTGGGCTTACCTCATTAAGCTTAAGTCAGATGTCTTGGCTATGTTTCAGAGATGGCTTGCATTAGTTGAGAACCAGACTGAGCATAGACTAAAATGCCTTAGGATTGACAATGGGGGAGAATATGTGTCACGTGCCTTTGAGCAGCTGTGTGACAAGAGGGGTATTAAGCATGATTCAGTTGACTGCCCCCTATACCCCACCCTAGAATGGTTTGGCTGAGCAGATGAATAGAACCATCCAGGTGCATGCATGCAGTATGCTTAGCCATGCAGGCCAACCACAGAGCTTTTGGACTCAGGCAGTCAATGCAGTTGTGCATGTCATAAATAGATCACCTTCTAGTGGTTTGGATTTCCAGGTTGCAGAGGAGGTATGGACAGGAAAACCTCCATCATCTTATGCGCATCTACATGTCTTTGGATATGAGGCATTCTGCCATGTGCCCAAGGACAAGCATAGTAAGTTGGATCCTCAGAGTGTCAAATGCATTTTTCTTGGCTATGGAGATGCATGCGAGATGGGTTACCGCCTCTGGGATCCGCAGGCCACAGAAATCCATCCGCGGCCATGATGTAGTCTTCTATGAAGACAAGATACATAGGCAACCTAAGAAGGTGGTAGAGATACATAGGGTTATTATAAAGGAGGAGCCACGTGCTCCTATACATGACCAGTTGGATAGCATGCAGAGCAATTGGTATACATGGCCAGGGTGTTAGTAGGATGCTAAACATGTAGTAGAGCCTGCAGTGAGACGGTCTACTAGAGCTAGATGTCCACCTGATCGATTTTAGTCCTTGATGCATTATGTCTTGGTTACAGATGTAGGAGAGGATCTCACCTATGATTAGGTTATGCGTAGGGGTGACAGTCACTCTTGGGAGAGGGCTACATAGTCTGAGATGAACTCCCTGTATAAGAATATGACTTGGGATTTGGTTATATTTATGACTTGGGATTTGGTTACATTTCTTAACGGCAAGAAGGCTTTTCTATGCAAATGGGTGTACAAGTTAAAAAGTACCCCTGGTCACCCCAATCTGGCTTATAATGCAAGACTTGTTGCTATAAGGGTTTTAAACAGGAGCATGGAGTTGACTTTGATGAAGTCTTTTTCCCTATGGTCATGATGGCCACCCTACGCTTGGTTTTGGCCTTAGTGGTGCAGCTTGACTTAGACATGTATCAGTTCGATGTTAAGACTGCATTCTTGCATGGAAATTTGCATGATGAGATATACATGGAGTAGCCTAAGGGCTTTGCAGACCCTGGCAGGTAGCATCTAGTGTGCAAGTTGAAGAAAATACTTTATGGCTTGAAGCAGGCACCTAGGGAGTGGTATCATAAGTTTGATGCCTTTATGCAGCCACATGGCTATAGTAAGAGTGCTATGGATCAGTGTCTTTACACGAAGAAAGCCCATGATGGCTCATTGCTTATTTTGGTACTTTATGTGGATGATATGCTAATCGCGGGGAAAGTTCATGATGAGTTGGATGCTCTTAAATCTCAGTTGAAGAAGAGATTTGAGATGAAGGATTTGGGACAGGCCTCTCACATTCTTGGTATGTGCATTAAGCGCGACAGTCATTAGAGACTACTCTACCTCTCATAGAGGGAGTACATTTATAAAGTCCTTGAGTATTTTCGCATGCAGGACGTCAAGCCTATTGGCTGTTCATTACCTTCTTACGTGGAGGTTTCACAAGTTGATTGTCTGCAAACAGATGAGCAAAGGGCCGAGATGGCCACGATTCCTTATGCATCAGCCATGGGCAGTTTGATGTATGCCATGATAGCCACTCGACCAGATATTGCCTTTGTGGTTGGTGTTGTGGCATGCTATATGGCTACACCTGGCAAGAAACATTGGGATGCCGTGAAGGGTATCATGAGATACCAGAAAGGCACAATAGATATATCTATTTTCTATGGCAAATAGGATATAAGAGTTGTGGGGTATATAGAGTCCGATTATGTAGGACATAAAGATAGTAGGAAGTCCACTTTTGGCTATGTATTCACCTATGTTAGAGGTGGTGTCTCTTTGATGTCCAGGGTTCAAAAGTGTATGGCTCTCTCTACTACTGAGGCTGAGTATATTGCAGCCCACTGAGGCTTGTAAGGAGGCCATATGGTTGGGCCGCTTGGTTCATGACCTTGGGATTGATTCAATACCTACACTACATTCAGATTGAATGAGTGCTATTTAGCTAGCCAAGAATCCGGTCTTCCATGTGAAGATAAAACACATTGAGGTGAGGTATTACTTCATACGTGGGGTCATGGAGGACAAGTTTGTTGACCTTGTCAAAACCTCCACTGACGAAAATCCTGCCGATCTGCTCATAAAAAGCCTCACTACTGAGCACTTTGCCTTCCTCAGGAGATTGATGGGCGTTGGATGAGATGACGTTTTTCCTCATCGTGTTGTACATGTGTTCATTGTACTGCCTTTTCTTTTTCTTTTCAATCCTCATTGGGGCAGATTCGCCTTTAAGTGGGAGAGTGTTGGGGGTAAAGGTGCCTCTCCCTAGCCGCCCATGTATTACTACACTAACAGTACCCGCCACTGCACACTCTAGGTGGCAACAAGCACCCATCATCGTCACTTTATTCTTTATTCTTTTAGTGACATTTTGAATAAAGGAAGGCCCGGTTACATATTGTGATTGTTGGAGTCCCCATTTGGTCTCTCTCTCTTTCTTGCTCTTACTCTCCTGCCATAGCTCTTCCAAGTAAGCTTCGATCATTCTCACCTTTCACTTTGCAAGTAAGTTTTTGGATTTAGGTAAGTAATTGGGATTAGTGTAAATGGTTGCTTGTGATTTGGATGCATTTAGATAAGGAAAAAACAAAGAAAAAAGAGAAATACACATAGGGTTTCTACTGTAATAACAGGCCCAAAATAGGGAAAAAAGAGAGCTCCAAGGCATCAAGGTGGCAAAGAGAGAGGTGGGAGCTAAAAGTTAAAGAGAGAGGGGTTTAAGAAGCCAAGAGGGTAGGGGAGAGCTCATTTGACATTTTTGAGTTAAGGGAGAGAGCTTGAGAGAGAAAGAGCTACAAGGCCAGAAACCATTTTGTGCTTGGCGATCTTCAACACCGCATCTCTGTGAGCCCCGTAGGTAAGCTTTGAGTATGCCTTTGTTTTGGATGATTGCTTCCAAGATCATAGTTGAGAGATTGATCAAGGCATGTGTGAGATTCATCATGATTTTTGTCATTTTAGAACTTTCAACACTGCACTCAAATGGATTCACGGTGGTTCAAAGTCTTGCTATAGCTCGGACAATCCGAGTCCTTAGTCCGCTTGGACAAACCATACCAATTGGAGTCCTAGACTTGGACTAGGACAACGACATTCGGCCTTAGATGGCCACTCGGCCACTCGGATGGACACTTGAGCTCAGTTGGCTAACCTCGACTTCAGACGGCTAAACTTGGTCTTGGACAATGCCAAATTTGGACTCCAAAAATAGTCCACTCAGATGCACAAACATTCGGACTCAAATGGTCCGAGTTAGATACTCAGATACTGCCACTCGGACAAACTATATAGAATCTAGATTCTGGTGAAATTGGATCCACCCTAAGGCAGTAAAGCCTAAGCCCAAGCTAGATGACAATGCCGTAGACCTCCAGATGCGTAGAATGGCTCATAGGGCCACCAGACTCACGAATTGCGACTAATGGTCTAGAAAATGTCTACGATCATTGACCCTTAGCCGCGTGTCTCGATAGAGACTCTATCAATTTGGAAATACATTACTTACGACTGATATCGCAGTTGGATTGACAGTGACGCCTTTGCCCGAAGCTTCGTTGTTGGATTGCCATCCGCATGCGAATTTCTTCGCTTGGGGGACCATCGTCTGCAAGTAGATTCGAGAGATAAGGAAGAAATGGATTTTAAGATGGAAGAGCGTAAGAGAATATGGCTCAATCGAAGATCGCGAGATAGGGGGAATTGAGCTAACTCTCTTCCTTGTAGCCTCTTAGGGTAACTCCTCTCTCTCCCTCCGTCTCTCCCTCTCCCTCCTCCCCCTCTCTCTCTCTCTCTCTCTCTCTCTCTCTCTCTCTCTCTCTCTCTCTCTCTCTCTCTCTCTCTCTCTCAAGCTCCTTCTCGCAATCTCTTAGAGGAGTATCCTTTTACCTCTCTCTCGCAGCCTCTCGGGGTCTCCTTGTGCTTTCTTGTGCCTTCCCATGCCTCATATTTATAGTGAATTAGAGAAGAAGACCTATGGCTAAGAAAAAGAGCTCTTGGTGGAGGGGATCTTGGAAAAATCAGTGATCTGATGCTCAAATCATAAATTTGATGGTTCCATAGGCTCCAAAAGGGGGGTAGAATGCCAAGACACTTGGTTAGAAATCTTTCAGATCACTCTTTCTTTTTCTCCTTGTTTGAAGTGCTGTCTACTGCTTGCAAACTATGATCGCGGCACACACGATTTCACCAATCTCTCTTTTTTTTATTTTTATAGAATTTCCAAAACTAGCTAAAACATCACTTGTTTTTTAAAAAATATGACATTGAGTTCTAGAAATCTCTATATCTTTTTAGGATAATATCTAAAATATCTAAAATATGCTACTTTTTATCCAAAAATCTAATATTTTTGGACCATCCATACTATACACATTAATACTAGTGATTAATATGGCTCATAACTCTTGTTCATGTTGTAACTTCCGTGAAGGGTGGCTACGGTCCTTGTCAATCCGAGAAAAATATCAGATTATGACTCTCGATTTTTTTAAAACATATATTTTAATTAAATAAAAAACATTAATTATTAATGTTAGTTAGTTTTTACTTTAGTTAGTAATCTTACTAACTTATTAATTGACTAACTTTCGAACTAACCAACTAATTTCTAATTGTGTGGAAATATTACATTGGAACACATAGTGGAAATGAAACTTTAGTGGAGATACTACAGTATGCAAAGTATAACAATCTCAATTGTGGTGGCCCACCCTATTCTATGGTGGTGCTAAGTTTGTGAAGCATTGCGACGAATATCAAAGGACCAAAGTACCCATCCATAAGGACAAGATGGAGTTGACCCCGATAATAGCACGATAGCCCTTTGAAAAGTAGGGGATTGACTTTATTGGGTCAATTAGCCATGCAAAGCAGTACTCACAGGAAAAGTACATCATTGTAGTGATGAATTAACTCACAAAATGGACCAAATATCAAGCCATGAGGAAGAATGATGCTAGGACCACAGCTAAGTTTCTTTGGGAGTAGGTGATCTCACAATTCAGCTGTCCCATCAAGCGAGTTAGTGATTAAGACATGAACTTCATTAATGAAGTGATTGTCCATTTACTATCCACATTCTTGATCATCCATAAAAAATCATCACCATACTACCCTCAAGCTAACAGTCAAGAAAAATCCACGAATAAGATCCTAGTAAATATATTGACTAAGGTAGTCTCTGTCTTGCGTAGTGACTAGGATAATAAACTCATGGTAGTGCTATGGGCCTATAGGACAACCTACAAGATGGTCGTAGGGCGATGGCCGTAGGGCAAACATCATTCAAGTTGACTTATGGAATCCAAGTGATCCTGCTAGTAGAGTTTTTCATTCCAAGCTTGAGAGTGGTAGTATAAGAGAGATGGGATGAAAAGGAGGCATGGACATAATGCTTGGTAGAGCTAGAATGCCTTTCTGAGACCCGAATCCTGGAGCTACCCATGAGCTAATCTGAAAAAAGGTAAGATGCAAGAGATACTTTGACAAACATGTCAAACAACGTGACTTTGAGCCAGGAGATCTAGTGCTACTGTACTCTGTAAAGAGCCAAAAGCAAAATATTAAGTTCAGAGGATTGGGTCCTTTCAAAGTCCGCAACATTAGGCAAAATGGCAATGTAAAGCTCGAGACCGTCAAGGGAGAGGGCATAAACCTCTTTAATGGCAGTCGCATCAAGAAGCACTACCCTCCAATGCATCCACTGCACGAGCCTCTGATGTTAGAATGACCTGTGAATGTAAGAGTAGCCACATCACTGAGATAGAGGACGAGGAGTATGAGGAAGCAATAGTACTTGCCTACCTACGCATATCAGCAAGCGACTACCTAGAAGACATATGCCTTTGATACACTTATTGGCAAGGGAGCTAACTTTAATACCCTTACACAACACGATCATTGGACCCTCATTGGTAAGCCCCAACTGTAGCCTACTAATGCTAAACTCAACCCGTTTGGAGAACGATCCTACTTATTGCTAAAAAAGTGACAAATAGCAATCTCTACTGAGAGATTGAAAGCTTACCTATGATCTTCTATGTGTTGCCTAACATCATTAAGGCCGTTGGTAAGGAATCGCTGCTGCTAGGATGCACATTCAAGAAACAAGCACACTGTAATGTTGACTATGACTAGTAGTGCATTCACCTCACCATTGGCAATCTGGCTCCATTCAAGCCTATAGTGCCACCGGTAGAGGAACCTAGTGCAAGGTCTAAGAAGGGAGGTTGTGACTTTTTTCACCCTATCCAAACAAATTGGCCACAACCCAAAGGAGACACACCTAAGACCACTGAGTAGTAGCTCAAATGGTTACCCAAACGACAACCATAGTTGCCTAGAAGCCAAAATCATGCAAACCTGTTGTCAAGCATTTTTTTGAAAACTAAAAACCCTTAGTCAAACCATAGTTAGGTTTGGTTTTTGTTAGCTTAGTTGTTTGTGTGACTGTTTGTTTTGTTGTTTTGTAATTGGATTTCTTGTGTGACTGTTTGTTTTTGTTAGCTTAGTTGTTTGTGTGACTGTTTGTTTTGTTGTTTTGTAATTGGATTTCTTGTGTTTGTCTAGCTTAGGATTTATTTCTGTCATTTTTTTTGGTTTGTTGAGTGTGGAAACTTGATAGCCTTGGTCGAGATTGGTATATTTTTGGACAGGTTGGAGTTGGAGTTTGTTAGTAGCTGCCAAACATTGTAGAACAAGGTTTGATTTCATGTTGAGACTCTTGCACATCACGGGGACTATGGGTTCACGAGCACTTCATGTTGCACTTGTTTGATGCACTGCATTCAAGGGTCGTCTCTTGATTTTCTCAAATATTTCCATGCCATGGGTTGGGATTGTGCACATTTTGCACCATTATTGAGCACTTGCACAGCATGAGGCCCGCTACAACTATATGTAGGAAATCCTAGTTGTATGCACACATGAGAGAGCACCTTCATTGAGCATGCACATTTCTTGCACTCATGATATTTGGGATGTTCATCACAAAATAGGAACCTTTGGTTGAGTTTGTAAGGTGGTTGGGTGAGTCAGAGGGTTGTGAAGGATGTCGCCAATTGTGAGATGGGTTGTTCTTATTTGGTCAACATCTTGAGGACCATCATTTCTAGAGAGATTGTGATATTTTGAATGGGTGGAGTGAATATTGATATTTCTTCTTGCCAAAGGCTGAAGCATTTTTATTTTTGTTGTCCCCTTGCCTATTATCCATTCTTGGGATGTTTGATGTCCTTAAATTACTTTGTGGTCTTGAGGCATTAAAAGTGGGGTATGTGGGGATCTTCGGAGTGCTGAATGGCATGTTACCACCACCATAACTTGTCCCAAACTGTCCCGACCTTTCAGCACCTCTTTGCTGTCCAAAATATGATTGCATAGGTCCTCTTTGTTGCCCAAACACTGGCTGAGATGCCCCTCTTTGCTGTCCATGTTGAAATGAAGCATATCCCAGCGATACTTACAAGAGTACCTCTCAGCCAATTCAATAGATTTGAACAAATCTGATGGATTTTAAGCTGAAACATCAGCTGAGAGTTGGGGATCCAACCCGTACACATACTTTTATAACTTGGCATCATCACTAATCGACTCAACATACATGGTAAGATTGAGGAATTGATTTGTGTATTCTCTAATAGCAAGGCCACGCTGTTCAAGGCCATACCATTAGTGGGCAAGCTTTTCTTTCTCCACCGGCGAGACAAATACTTGCACCATGAGTGCCTTGAACACTTCCCATGAGTTCACTTGCTGATTTTCTCTTTTAATGTACCTCCACCATTGCAAAATGGATCTTTTGGCCATCACTACGGGGCAAGATGTCAAAATAATCCTCAAGCTTGGAGAGTCACTCTTTGAGTTCAGTTGGAGATGATGACTGACCATTCAATTTCGAGTAAATAATCTTGTCTCTCAGCTCTCTTTCATGATTAGGTGGTTGTCCCATATATCCAAACTGAGGCTGATCCATGTGGCGACCCAAAAATGAACCATTGTTAGAGAAATTTCTACCAAAAGATGACTGAACTCGCATAGATGGCATGGGCCCTTGTGATGACTGAAAAATTGCCCCTCATTACATTGTTCATGGGCTCCTCTTGTCTATGTGAAGCCTCTCCCTGTTCAAAAGTGTTGTTAGGGATGCCCACTCTCCCCAAAATGCCTTGGGAGTTCATATTTGCTGTATTCATCACTGATGGGCCCGTCACTCATTCAGCATGCATACTCGATCTATTTGCTGCATTCACTGATGGGCTCGTTCAGCATGCATACTCGATCTATCCTCATGTTCCTTCCCTTTCATTTGGAATTCCATCCACTTAGTGAGCTGGGCAGTAAGGGTGTCCATAATGGTCTTCATTTGACCAATGCCTTCCATTAATTCTCTATGCCTCTGAGCATGCCTTGTCTCATGCAAACTGAGGGTGTTAGTAAGCGCGCTAAGGCTCCCCACGTCATGAGAGTAATCTACATCTTCCACCTCAAGGTTATTTTCAGCCCTCGAGGCACGTGCATCCCTTATTTGTTACTGGAGGTCATCATTTGCCTTAGTTTTTTCCTTATTCCTTGCCATGGTTAGATGCAGTCCTGTTAGACCACCTGTCACTATTTTGCCCGTAACTTGAGCTAGGAAGCTCCAATTGACCTAATTTTTGTTCAAGTTGGAGCCAAGGATGCCCTCTTCAAACTGAGCATAAGCACATTGCTATAGGTTTAATACAGAAAATTCTGTAATAGCAAATCTGTGGTTGTTTTATGCAGTCCTGCACCCTGTTTGAGAGCAGTAGGGGACTATTTTGGCCTGTAATGGATGGGTAGTGCCCAACTAAAGTGTCAGACCGATAGGAGGGGTTGCTGAGGTCTACAAACACTCTTCAGTACTGTTACTCACTCTTTACCTCTGTAATAACTGACTGAAAATGCCTACATCACCCTGTAGGAATTCATGAGAGCTGAAATATGGTCCCCTCGTCTATTGTTTGTTTGCAACCGCTTCTCCCATGGCACCATACATTGCTTCAGCATACATATATATGGTCTAAACCATAACATCACTGCTGAGCATGAAAATGAGCATTCCCATGACCATGTCACTCACATATGAGCATCATACATGCACTGTTTGTTGCATTCACTGTCATAACTGCATACATGACTGCATTTGGCATTGATTCTCAGTCATACATCATTGCAAGTACATCAGTGGTACATCAATATGCCATATAAATTAGTGGTATAATTTCAAGTACATCAATATGTCATAGACATTAATGGCATCATCATGACATGCCAATTCTCATTGTCCCCAAAATATCCCTGCACCTGCAAACAAGTTTGGGCTCCGGATCACCGGGAGGTGGGCAAAGTGCCCCTCGGGCCGGGTTGTGCACCCCTTCAGGGTCTTTGATGGCAAGGGGGGGTTCACACCCTCTTTTGTCTTGCCACCTCGTCTGGCATCGGGCTTTTTCCTCACCCGGAGTATACATGGCAGACATTTATTAATTGAACAATCAGTATGCTATGCATGGGAGCTTTGAAGTAATTCTTTTCATGAAGTGCATGGAATTGAGTTGGGAATAAGGAGAGGGCTTACCAATTAGTGACTCACTACTATCTCACCTCATTTACAATGGATTTCAGAGATTAGTTTATGCTCAAACAATCATCACAAGTCAAGAGATTAGGGTGAGGCAATCAGTAAATAGTAGTGAGAATTTTCAGCATAGAGTGGACCATTTTCATTGCAAGGAAGCCTAAGAGAGGACTGAAATTAAATTGGCAGCATATAAGCATTGAAACCTTCAATAAAATGCATGATTTACTACTTGAATCTCTTCCAACAATAGGCTTTTAGGCTCAGCAAGAGGATGGAATTAAAAGAAAGTTCAAGAGTCAATTACCTCTTTGATTGGTGAAGACGGGCTAAGAATCAATGGCCAATGTCCCATGGTTGCTCTCCAATGCTCCCCTTAGCTCCATGATGACAACTTCAACCAAGAATTGAGTCTTCAAGCTTGATTCTTCAATGGGAGAAGGAGGGGTTGAACTTTAGTAGCTTTATGCATGTCTTGAATGTCATAGAAGAAGAATGCCCCAAAATCTCACCCCATAATGTCTTCCCGTGCTCCGAAGCTCTTCCAAATGGGTAGGCAAGATCCATTGATGGCAAGGAGTCCAATCTTGAGGCCGTGGGACCCAATCTTG
This sequence comes from Lygodium microphyllum, assembly GCF_053477565.2. Lineage (NCBI taxonomy): Eukaryota > Viridiplantae > Streptophyta > Polypodiopsida > Schizaeales > Lygodiaceae > Lygodium > Lygodium microphyllum. The sequence goes on along the minus strand of NC_141164.1, from coordinate 34,142,417 downwards.
AAGAGAACTTGAAGAAATTGAAGGTTCTTGGTCTATGCCTATGGCTGCCCCAAATGTCAAGCTTGCATTCTTGCCTCCATCTTCAAATACGGGCTTCTTGATGCTTGCTTCTTCAAAGATTCTTGTAGGCACAAGTTCTTGGCACCAAGAAAGGCAAAATCCCTCAAGAATCAGTGAGTTGTTTTGAAGAAGAATCCATGGCTATCCATGGCATGCACCTGTTATTGTTTCAGAGGTTGAAGAAAGTCCAAGAAGATGAGAAGGAGGCTTCAGACTTGCAAGAACCAAATGCTAGATGGTGGGGAAGAAGGCCAAGATGAAGGAGAAGCTTGATGTGCTACTGATTTTTCCCAGATTCATGCCTGAAATTTGTATCACAAATTGCGGGCTGTACCTAGGAGGGAAGAGGGCAACTCAAACAACCAAATAGATACTTGACATGAAGCATGAGACCTCCTAGAAGTTGTGGTAGAAGGCATCTGACCATTGGAGATGGAAGGAGGAAGATCTATGTTGTTTCTCCTCCATGGAAGCTTGGCAGGAGCTTAAGAATGAAGAGAGAGAAGACTCCATGTGAAAAGTAACCAAGATTAACTCTTCCCTACTTCTTGTGACCACTGTTTCTAAAAATTCACCTTCAAATTTGGCTCAAAATGACCCACGAGCTGCCAAATCCAGTCTTCCAGCCTCCAAACTTTATCCAAGGACTCCATTAATGCTCTTGACTGCTGTCCTCCCAGTCCTTGACCTCTGGGTCCTTTACTGCTCCTCCACTTTAGTGCCTGTCCCTGTGTACCTGAAGCTTCTTGGATTTTTAAACTGAAAAGGATGGTAACTGAGCATGTAAGGTAACTAAATGGATCAGAACTAAAGCTTTGATACCACTTGTCATGAAGAGGACAGGAGAGGGAGAAGAAGAGAAGAGAGAGAGTGTGCAAAAGAGAGAGAAATACTATAGGAAGAGAGAGAAAGAGAGTGACGAGGAGAGAGAAAGACTAGGAAAGGAGAGAGAAAGATAGAAAGAGAAAGAAAGAAGCTATGAAAGCTGGGAGAGAGAGATGAAGATGAAAGAAGACTTGTATTATAATATGATGCCCAAAAATCAAGTCCCTAACACCTTATATACCAGCCAATGTAGCTAGTATTTTCCCATTATTAAATCCCCCTCTCTTACAAATTATCCCTAGGTGCAGTGTCTGTGGCACTCATATGATATATGACAATTTCATTTTATCATTTTCTTGTGCTTTTTCTTTTATCCTTTATTTACATTCTTTCTTTATTTTTCTCTTCTTTGTTTTTCTTGTTTGTTAGTTTAAAACATTCAATACATTGGGAGGGAGCACGCTAGACCTCATCCCGATTGTTGGGGTAAAAGGCCCTTCGGCTTGCCCGTGTACACTGACCACCCATATTCTTTATTCATATATATGAGATAGTGAAATAAGGCTGTCATATCATTCTTGACAACACCTAATTGTGTGTGCTCTTCTCTTTCGCATCTTCCTCTTCTCCTTCTCCACTGCCATTGCATCCCCTTCACCTGGTATTAGAGCTTTGGATCAAAGCTTGATCATGGAGCTAAGATAAGAGTCTAACTTGGGGTTTTGGCACGCTCAGACACAATGGCGATGTTAAATCTACCAAATTCTAATCACAAAATATTCTACAACAAATCTGAGTTGATTTACAGTAAGAAAATGTCATGCTCTTAGCTTATGTGATGCTCCTGAGGCTTGGTATTTGATGCCCAGATGCTTTGAAGATGTTTGTCCAATGCTTTGAAATGCTTTGGGACTTGGTTTGAGCTTCCATAGCTCAATTTATGTAGGGATTTATTGTTGCACATTGTTTGTGCAGCAAGGTTTTATCAGGAACGCCTTATGCATAATGCTCTTTATTAACATTCGGTGTCTTGTTGGATGTATTGATGCTTGGTCATCATGGTTTATGACTGGATATCCTATTTGAGAGCTATTGAGCCTTGATTTAGATGCGGACACTTTGTTGTTGGTTGGGATTTATGCTACCTTGGTTTATAGGTTATTTTACCTCTAGTTTGGTTATGTTTATGGTCTATGGGTTCTCTCAACTACTCGGGATGATATGCTGATGTATTTGGATGATGCCACTTTGATGTTTATGCTCCCAAATGCTTCTTGAGCAAAGAGTAGAGCTCAATTCTTGGTTCACTGTCATTTTCTTTGTAGCTGGCATTTCACTTGACAAGGTTTATGCATTATTCATCTTGTAGATGTAAGTGGTTGTTATCTAGGGAATTGGGCATGCACTTTACCTTGGGGGTCGGGGGGGGGGGGGGGGGGGGTGGGTGGGGGGGGGTGTAAGGGCTTTGTAGCTATACCATGCCGTTGCTACCGAATGCACCTATATAGGGAGTAGTAGTGACTCAAAGCCTTGGCTTGTTTCGACACTACGTGTGATTCCCTATACCCAGTGGTGAACCCTCTTATGTGCGGCATCACGAGGGTGTAGTCCTGGGATGTGTCTATGCTGTCCCACTTTTTGGATTGAATAATACAAGAGTATACCTTGAGCTCAAATATCGTGTTACCTTTTTGTGCCGTGTTGAGTGCGTAACGAGTGCAGGTTTATCACACTTGGTATCAGAGCGACTCTTGCTCGAGGTGCAGGAGTGCTCACGAAAGCAGGAGAGAAGATCCAATGCCCTAAAGAGAACGAAGTTGTAACGACCCATAGTGTGACGCCCCACGTCGCGTCGCCCCAAGGCACATCGCCCCACATTGCATCAACCCCCATCGCACCGCCCCACGTTGTGACGCCCCCCTGACGTGTCGGCCCCCGGCGTGACACCCCAACCCCGACACCCCACCTTCTGAAGATGTGACGCGGCTTTCCTGCGGCACGACCCACCCCACCACAGGCGAGACACGGCTTCCCTACGCCTACCTCATCGTGGCTTGCCCACACCGACATCACCACCAATCACATGGAGGACGAAAGGGAGAATGTCACCCTCCCAACAATGGAAGAGAGGAAGAAGAGTAGAGGGAAAGAATGGAGAGTGGCCCAAGAGGAGAAGGTGGCCAGATTGGAAAGGCAATTAGATGGCATGTCAGGCATGCTAGAGTCAATATGGAGGAACATGCAGATGAAGGAAGAGGAGAAGGAAAGGAAGAAAAAACTAGAAGTGGAGTAGGGCTATAGAGAATGGGTGATACAATAGCAAGAGGAGGAGAAAAGACACAGAATGCAAGAGGAGATGGATAGAATGGGTAGAGAGGAGACATCTAGGAGGGCGCAAGATACAAGGAAAGAGAAGAAGAAGGTAGTAGAAGCAGGAAGTAAGAAGAAAGACAAGAAGTACCACTATAAAGAGGAGGAAGATAGTGACAGTTCAGAAGACGACTATGGAAAATTCAAGATGCCCTAACCAGCCAAGTACAAAGGATAGAGAGATGGGCTAGTCCTGAAGAAATGGATCGCAGAGGTGGACAGGTACTTGAAGTATTCACGAATAACTAAAGACAGGAAGGCAGAGGTAGCAGTCATTTGCTTGGAGAAGGACGTTGCCAGTTGGTATCTACTGGAGCAAGAGCAGGGCCACATCATCTTTTTGTGGGAAGAACTCTAGGAAGAACTGAAGGACTACTTTATTCCAAAGATGGAAAAATTCAAAGTGAGAGATGAATGGAGGAACCTCAAGCAAACACAAGGAAAGATGAAAGAATAGGTCAGCAAATATAGGCAGATTATGTTGCAGCTACCAAACATGGATGTAGACACTAAATTACATGGATTTTTGTTTGGGATGCAAGAATGGGCTAGAAGAGATGTGGAGAGATAGGAGCCGACAAGCTTAGCAGAAGCCATGAGAATGGCCGAAAGACTAGTGGACTTGGAAGGCAGAAGAACAACACATGGGAATGAAAGCAGGTTCAACAACAACTTCAACAACAACAACTCATGGAACCAAAGTCCCAATGCCCCTAGAGGGGCATTCACAGATACAAGGAGCCAAAACAGCACCACCACCACGGCCGTGTCACAAACTGCATTAGTACGAAGAGGAGCAGCAGGAAGATGGGGAAACAATCACTACAGGCCAAACCCTAGCACATCGTATGGACCCGCAGGATCAAATACATCATGGTGGAGACCCCCAGGCCCATCCATCGGGATTAGATGCTTCAGATGCAGGGGCCCACACTACCAAAAAAGATGCTCGATAGAAGATACAGCATCATCAAGCGGGTCAAGGGTGAATGCGACTAGTGCATATGGAGGAGAAGAAGCACAACCACCGCGCATCCAAGAAATCCCAAATGGAAGTGAGGAAACCATGGACCACCCAAGGGTAGGGACAGTTAGCACCCGACCCCAATGCATGGCAGCCAGAGTAGTGGCAATCCACCATCTATACATCAAAGGCCAAGTAAGCGAAAGAAATAAACCCATCATGGTGGACACAGGGGCAACACACAACTTCATGATACCAGAGTACGCAGCAAAACATGGATTAAAATTATCTAAGGCCCCAGAAAGATTAACAGTAACATTCGCACAAGGAGAAGCCAAGGAAGTGAAACAAGTCTTTGCAGTCCAAGTAGAAGCTGACAAGTGGAAAGCAAAACTCAACTTCTTAGTAATCCCCATGGATGATTTTGAAGTGATATTGGGCTTGGAATTGTAATATCCCCCCCGGTGACCCCTGTGCTTCCCCCCATGCCTTCCCCATGAGAACCCCCCCTCAAAATTTTTAAATTTTTTTTGAAATTTTTTTACTCTCCCTCTCTCTCCCCTTGCCGTGTGCATGGCAGGAGAGAGAGAGAGAGAGAGAGAGAGAGAGAGAGAGAGAGAGAGAGAGAGAGAGAGAGAGAGAGAGAGAGAGAGAGAGAGAGAGAGAGAGAGAGAGAGAGAGAGAGAGAGAGAGAGAGAGAGAGAGGTAGAGAAGGGGGGCATGCAGCCCCCCAGATGGCGGGAGGCGCCGTCTCCCCCCCCCATAAGCCACCTCTCCCCCCACCTTAAAAGAAGCAGCTTCCCCCCCCCTGGGGGGTCTCGGACGAAAGGTAGCCCCCTTCCTCTTCACCTACCTCATCACGCCCCCCCTCCATTTGCAGCAGCAGCAGCGCCCCCTTGTGGGGCTGGAGTATAGCGCCCCCCCTCCCCCCCTCGTAATTTCAGTGCCCCTGGCCATGAAGAAGGAGTAGGGAGAGATAGAAGAAGAAGAAGAAGAAGAAGAAGAAGAAGAAGAGAAGAAGAAGAAGAAGAAGGGAGAGAGAGAGGAGAAGAAGAAGAAGAAGAAGAAGAAGAAGAAGAAGAAGAAGAAGAAGAGGGAGAGAGAGAAGGGGAAGAAGAGAAGAAGAAGAAGAAGAGGGGGAGAGAGAAAGGAGAAGATGAGAAGATAAGAAAAGAAGGAGAAGAGGGAGAGAGAGAGAAGGAGAAGAGGAAGAAGAAGAAGAAGAAGAAGAGGGAGAGAGAGAGGAGAAGAAGAGAAGAAGAAGAAGAGAAGAAGGGAGAGAGAGAGGAGGAGAAGAGAAGAAGAAGAAGAAGAAGAAGAAGAAGAGGGAGAGAGAGAAAGGAGAAGAGGAGAAGAGAAGAAAAGAAGAAAAGAAGAAGAAGAGGGAGAGAGAGAGAAGGAGAAGAAGAGGAGGAGGAGAGAGAGAGAAGGAGAAGAAAAGAAGAAGAAGAAGGATAAGAGGGAGAGAGAGAAGGAGAAGAAGAAGAAGAAGAAGAGAAAGGGAGAGAAAGAAGGAGAAGAAGAGGGAGAGAGAGGAGAAAGAAGGAGAAGAAGAGGGAGAGAGAAGGAGAGGAGTTATGCATGTTTGAAGTCACATTGATTGGCCTTAGATTCCTTGTGAACCCTCGTACCACTTCCTTCTGCCAAGGCAAGAGCGGTCGATTTACCTCAAGGGTTGCAAGACCAAGAACGCACAAGGATGGCACCCAAGAGACGAGTTACAAGGAGCACAAGTGCTGAAGTTGCAAACGGAGCTAGGAACATATCCAATGCAAGCTGAAACATGAATACCACCAACCCTCCACCAATTATAGCTCATATCTAGGTTGTACCAAGATTTAGATTCTTCTCATGCATCTTGAATTCTTAAATAGAGGTAGAATTGCGTGCATAAAATAGGTAAAAGTTGTTAGTGTTACATTAGATGAGAATAGGAAAGGAGACTGAAAAGCAAGTAACAATAGATAATGCATTGAAGGAAAATTGCAAGAAGTGTGTCAAGGTTGCATAGGAAGATTGCATCAATTTTAACGTACGTTGAAGTGCTTAAATTCAAGTTTTGTATAATAGCCTTGAAATTGTAGGATAAAGTTAAAAGTTGTCTTAGAGAGAAGATGGGCAAGTTAGACCCTAATCCGACGTATCACGAAAAACATAAATGCCTGTATTCGCCATTAAAGGGCTTAAGATGGGTTGATCTTCTACCCTAAATAGGTAGCCTTGAATAACAAAGGTCAAGGTGAAATCACATAGATCATTAAAAAGATCTAGAAGATAACCATTAAACTTGTTCCTTGAGAAACCCTAGACCCCAAGGGGGAGAGTAAACCTTAGGGAGGCAGTATATCAAGGCTGAAAATGATTTAAGTAGGGATAAGCTAAGTTCCAATGCAACGGTGGCTTAAGGGACTTGTTGAGATGGTTTACCATTGATGTTTCTAATGAGGGTTGACCTTGTTTGAGATGGAAAAGAGGTTAGTAAGTAGAGTGGTTACTTGCTGGATTAGGAAAGGATGTTTTCCTAGTTAAAGGATGTTAGGTTGGTTGTTTCAGCTTGATTGTTTCCGAACGGATACTTGAGGAATGGTTGTTGTTTTGGATGAATATCCAAGTGATTATATTTTCATGGTGAGAACTGTAAGGATAAATTGCCATGGGAACAAAAGGGATGTTTTCCCTAGAAAATGTTATTAGGATGGTTGCTTCAACTGTGGATGATTTCCTAAAGGGATAATTAAGGAAGGATGGCGCTAGCTACCCCCCACGAACCGCCAAATCCTAACCAAGGGGGTTATGAATCTGCGTTGGGAATGCGGACTGAACCCGCCGCGAGAGGTCTCTCCATGGAAATTACTTGGCGTAGGAGGACGCTTGGGTACTAGGGGGGCTTTGGCCGTAAATCCCAATGCCTCCGGACCTACACAAGTGCTCTACGTGACTCAAGATGGGATCTCGAGACCTTGATACTAGTTACAAGGCAGAATCTTGGTAGGATAAACCTTCGGGTTTTTATTTTCGGGATACGAAAGGATTATTTCTGTGGAGGCAGAAAGGGACATTTAATTTTCCTGTATGGGCGAGAGACAAACATTAACGTGAAGATAAGTTAAGGAACTGTTTGATCCTTGTTTTATCTTGTATTTGTGTCCGTACCCTAAATTACGTAAAGGAACTTATGATTAACATGTTAATTAATGAAGCTGTTTTTATGTGTCAAGGATAATGTGCTGTAGGTAATTAGATAACTAAAACAACCCCCGAGAAAAGCATGGTGGATGTGACCCCGATGGGTCTATCCTACGGAAGGGTGGTCTCGGTTAGCTGAGAGCTTTCCTCAAAGGAAATGTTAACGAGAAACATTAGGAAAAGTCGGATGATGACTTTAGACAATCTTGGTTAGAACCTTGATTCATACCGTTTTAGGGGACCGAAATGGGACTATGTCCTATGGGTAGAGAGGTCGAGCGATGCATCCCTCTCGTTTTCCATTCTCTTTGAATCAAATGTGGTATGAGTCTGCTTTGGTCCAACTGTATCTGCGCAAAGTGAAGCAGTTTGTAGACCGACGCCAGAAGGCTATTAGGAAGACCCGACTACGAGAAACCCGGACTTCAGGTCGCGAACCTAGTGGGAACGGCCGGATACTTCTGTTGCGAGGCAGACTCGAGAGACCCTAGTTTGCAAACCCCGTGTCATTCCTTGGGAGTGCTAGGTGGCGTCTTCTAGAAATATCTCTCGATGGACTGCTAAGATGTGTCCCGCAATTTGAGGAGTAGGCACATTACAGTTGGTATCAGAGCGAACCAACGAGATCCAAGGATTACAAGGGGACTTAATGGAGGAAAATAAACGGAATAAGGGGATAGTCAGGGGAAGGTGAGTGGAATAGAGCAGTGTTTTCTGTTGAAAACATCTCCTTACTCACTTATGGATGCTAGGTTGCAGAGTCATGAAGCATGGAGCAAGTTCTTGGTGTTCCAAGTCATGTTCATGACTGCAATGCGCGCTTCGAATCATCGTCAAAGGCTTGGTATGATGGATATTCTGGACCACATCTATAACCCTTCGCCTCTGTATGCGGAGCAGAGATGGACAGGAGACTCAGGAATATACTACATAGCAGCCCATCGACTCGCCTACCTTTAGATCAACTTGAAGAGAATTAAGTGGATGGAGGATTTAAAGATCGTGAAGTTGTTCATCTTTATCGAAGCTCATGTAAACGCAACTTTTCATGTTAGCGGTCGGCAAGTCAAAGCAGAACAAGTATGTCTATGAAGAGGTAACCCGAGTGATCTCTGCCGACAGGATCAAAGTGTTAGGGCGCTATGAGAAGAACGGGTATCAAGGAAGGGATACCCCAAGCTTCCTATGACTTACCGTTTCCTGAAAATCCATGACCCCACTCCATATTACTATTCCGTCCCTGTAGCCGATTATAACACCATCCTATTCTCCCCAAACTGACAGCTTGTCCTACTTATCCAAAATAAGTATACTCGAAGGGTTATGCCCTCATGAATGAATAAGACTTTTTACAATTGTCTATCTTGATCGTAAATGTTAGCTACATTGTTAAGTGATTAAATCACTTGGCTAAAAGTTGTGCTAGTTGTATTAATGTAATATGGGGAACATTTGATAAGATGTTAACATAAAGAATCTTATTGTCCAGACGCAACCCCAAGCGCAGGTTCCAACCGACTCCTGCACTAAGTCCAGCTGTGGTTCAAGAGAAGAAGTTCCTTCTCAAACAAATTAAGCCACCTGAGTTTGATGGCAAGGGAAGGACTGTTCAAGCCGACGTCGAGATTTGGATTGAGTCCATGTAGGACTATTTTGAGGTAGCAGGAACTGCACCTGCTAACCAAGCCATACTCGCCAAACTTAAGCTTACAGGCGAAGCGAGACTTTGGTGGAAACAATGGTACAGAGACCAAGCGATCTCGGGGGGGGGGGGGAGAGCCACTTGAGATAAGCTTAAGGAAGCTGTGCAAGGGAGGTATTTACCACCTGCCTACTGTACACAAAAGATGAATGAATTCTATGACTTGAAGCAGCTAGGATTATCCCTTGAAGTATATTATTCGAAGTTCGTTTCACTCCTAAAGTATGCACCCCTAATGGATATGACACAACAGGTGTCAAATTTCTGTGTTGGGTTGAATCCACCCATAAACACTCAATTGGAATCAATGCGCCCAACGGACTTGCAAGACGCATTACTCCGAGTGAATCCAATCGTCCAAGAACTTAAATCGGGAAATTGTAGCAAAGATGACTATGGAGATCAGGATAAGAGATGCCATACATGCGGAGAGATAGGGCACATCCGTAGGAGATGTCCCTACAGTCAATGCTTCCATTGTAGTGAGTTAGGACACATCCAAGCAAACTGCCCTGATCTAAGTCCGGAAGACATTGAGCCTCCAAGAAAACGAAGCTACACAGGTGCAATCTATGGATATATAGATGCATCAAATGAAGACGAAGATCTAGAGCCCACGAAACCTTATTAGGAGGACTAGAATTCCTAGAAGCTTAATTGACATGTAACACAATTGAGAATAAATCCTACTCTTGTACCTATGGTCAATTCAAATAATATGAGTGCACTACTTGAAAAATTAAGAGTAGCGCAGCGGATGCATGGTGGGTCTTAACCCACAGGTCATAAGCCCCATTAGTGCTTGTCTTCCCCAATTTCTCTCGAGATGAGGACATCTCGATTTCTCTAAGGGGGAGAGGATGTAATATCTCCCCCCTTGTGACCCTCGTGCTTCCCCCCGTGCCTCCCCTATGAGAAACCCCTCTCAAAATTTTTAAATTTTTTTGGAAATTTTTTTACTCTCCCCCTGTCGTGTGCATGGCGGGGAGAGAGAGAGAGAGAGAGAGAGAGAGAGAGAGAGAGTGTGTGTGTGTGTGTGTGTGTAAGAGGTAGAGAAGGGGGGCATGCAGCCCCCCAGATGGCGGGAGGCGCTGTCTTCCCTTCCCCCCCCCCCCTCCCCCACCTTAAAGGCAGCAGCTTCCCCCCCTTGGGGGTCTTGGACGAAAGGTAGCCCCCTCCCTCTTCACCTACCTTGTCACACCTTCCCACCTCCGTCTGCAGCAGCAGCAGCGCCTCCTCGTGGGGCTGGAGTACAGCGCCCCTCCTCGTAATTTCAACGCCCCCCTGGCCGTTAAGAAGGAGTAGGGAGAGATAGAAGAAGAAGAAGAAGAAGAAGAAGAAGAAGAAGAAGAAGAAGAAGGGAGAGAGAGAGAAGAAGAATAAGAAGGGAGAGAAAGAAGGAGAAGAAGAGGGAGAGAGAGGAGAAAGAAGGAGAAGAAGAGGGAGAGAGAAGGAGAGGAGTTATGCATGTTTGAAGTCACATTGATTGGCCTTAGATTCCTTGTGAACCCTCGTACCACTTCCTTTTGCCAAGGCAAGAGCGGTTGATTTACCTCAAGGGTTGCAAGACCAAGAACGCACAAGGATGGCACCCAAGAGATGAGTTACAAGGAGCACAAGTGCTGAAGTTGCAAATGGAGCTAGGAACATATCTAATGCAAGCGGAGACATGAATACCACCAACCCTCCGGCAACTATAGCTCATATCCAGGTTGTACCAAGATTTAGATTCTTCTCACGCATCTTGAATTCTTAAATAGAGGTAGAATTGTGTGCATAAAATAGATAAAAGTCATTAGTGTTACATTAGATGAGAATAGGAAAGGAGACTGAAAAGCAAGTAACAATAGATGATGCATTGAAGGAAAATAGCATAAAGTATAACAAGGAGCGTGTCAAGGTTGCATAGGAAGATTGCATCAATTTTAACATACATTGAAGTGCTTGAATTCAAGTTTTGTATGATAGCCTTGAAATTGTAGGATAAAGTTAAAAGTTGTCTTAGAGAGAAGATGGGCAAGTTAGACCCTAATCCGACGTATCACGAAAAACATAAATGTCTGTATTCGCCATTAAAGGGCTTAAGATGGGTTGATCTTCTACCCTAAATAGGTAGCCTTGAATAACAAAAGTCAAGGTGAAATCACATAGATCATTAAAAAGATCTAGATGATAACCATTAAACTTGTTCCTCGAGCAATCCTAGATCCCAAGGGGGAGAGTAAACCCTAGGGAGGCAGTATATCAAGGCTGAAAATGATTTAAGTAGGGATAAGGTAAGTTCCAATGCAACGATGGCTTAAGGGACTTGTTGAGATGGTTTACCATTGATGTTTCTAATGAGGGTTGACCTTGTTTGAGATGGAAAAGAGGTTAGTAAGTAGAGTGGTTACTTGCTGGATTAGGAAAGGATGTTTTCCTAGTTAAAGGATGTTAGGCTGGTTGTTTTAGCTTGATTGTTTCTGAAAGGATACTTAATAAATGGTTGTGGTTTTGGATGAATATCAAGGTTGAAAATGATTTAAGTAGGGATAAGCTAAGTCTCAATGCAACGGTGGCTTAAGGGACTTGTTGAGATGGTTTACCATTGATGTTTCTAATGAGGGTTGACCTTGTTTGAGATGGAAAATAGGTTAGTAAGTAGAGTGGTTACTTGCTGGATTAGGAAAGGATGTTTTCCTAGTTAAAGGATGTTAGGCTGGTTGCTTCAGGTTCATTGTTTCCGAAAAGATACTTAAGGAATGGTTGTGATTTTGGATGAATATCCAAGTGATTATATTTTCATGGCGGGAACTGTAAGGATAAATTGCCATGGGAACAAAAGGGGTGTTTTCCCTAGAAAATGTTATTAGGCTGGTTGCTTCAGATGTGGATGATTTCCTAAAGGGATAATTAAGGAAGGATGGCGCTAGCTACCCCCCCCCAAACTGCCAAACCCTAACCAAGGGGGTTATGAATCCACGTCGAGAATGTAGATCGAACCCGTCGCGAGAGGTCTCTCCGTGGAAATTACTTGGCGTAGGAGGACGCTTGGGTGCCAGGGGGCTCTGGCCATAAATCCCAATGTCTCCAGCCCCTACACAAGTGTTCTACGTGACTCGAGATGGGATCTCGAGGCCTTGATAGTAGTTACAAGGCAAAATCTTGGTAGGATAAACCTTTGGGTTTTTATTTCCAGGATACGGAAGGATTATTTCTGCGGAGGCAGAAAGGGACACTTAATTATCCTGTATGGGCGGGAGACAAACATTAACATAAAGATAAGTTAAGGAACTGTTTGATCCTTGTTTTATCTTGTCTTTGCGTACATGCCCTAAATTACGTAAAGGAACTTGTGATTAATGGGTTAATTCATGAAGTTATTTTTATATGTCAAACATAATGTGCTATAGGTAATTAGATAACTAAAATAACCCCCGAGGAAAGCGTGGTGGATATGTGACCCCAATGGGTCTATCCTACAGAAGGGTGGTCTTGGTTAGCCGAGAGCTTTCCTCAAAGGAAATGTTAACGAGAAATGTTAGGAAAAGTCGGATGATGACCTTAGACAATGTTCGTTAGAACCCTGATTCATACCGTTTTACGGGACCGGAATGGGACTATGCCCTACGGGCAGAGAGGTTGAGCGATGCATCCCTCTCGTTTCCCATTCTCTTTGAACCAAGTGCGGTATGAGTCTATTTTGGTCCAGTTGTATCTGCGCAAAGTGGAGCAGTTGTAGACCGATGCCAGAAGGCTCTTAGGAAGACCCGACTACGAGGAACCCAGACTTCAGGTCGATCCTAGTGGGAATGGTCGGATACTTCCGTTGGGAGGCAGACTCGAGAGACCCTAGCTAGTAAACCCCGTGTCATTCTTTGGGAGTGCCGGGTGGCGTCTTCTAGATATATCTCTCGATAGACTGCTAAGACGTGTCCCGCAATTTGAGGAGTGGGCACATTACAGGAATTCTATGACAAGTATGTCATTGAAATGTTCGGTAAAGGTGTAAATGAAATGATGCTAGATATGCAAGGAGAAGGTGTTAGAGTACCCTGTGAAAGAATGCAACTGCATGGTAGGACCCCAATCAAGGTGCAAATGAAGGAGAATAAGCTAGGAGTATCATGCCAAATAGTGAAGCCAACTACAACCCAACGAAAGGGCCAAACCCAAAATGCACCGGTCCAAGGGACCGTTATCAGGCCGCGTATCATGACATGCAGTGCCAAGTAGGTAGAAAAATTAGTCAAACAAGGAGATATGGTCTACCTATGTATGATTCGACCAATTGAAGAAGAAGAAGATGGCAAGAAGCCCAAACAACAAAGTAGGAACACAGAAGTGGCAGAAATACTTGAAGAATTCAAAGATGTCATACCAGTCGAGCTACCCAAGGTTCTACCACCCAGGCGAGATGTGGATCACAAGATTGAGTTGATCCCAGGGTCTGCCCCACCGGCCCGAGCTCCCTATCGCATGAACCATACTGAGCTCATGGAATTGTAGAAGCAACTACATGAACTAGAAGAACAAGGGTTCATTCGCCCTAGTAAATCCCCCTTTGGTGCCCCAATGTTATTTGTAAAGAAGAATGATGGGGGACTTAGACTTTGTGTAGATTATAGGGCCCTTAACAAAATCACCATTAAAAAAAATACCCAATGCCCCTAGTGGAATACCTCTTAGATAGATTGCAATGGGGTTAAGTACTTTAGTCGTATTGATCTTAGATCAGGATACCATCAAATCCGCATAGCCGAAGAAGATATCCCAAAAACAGCCTTCCGCCACCTGATATGGTAGTTTTGAGTGGTTAGTATTAGGATTCGGTCTAAGCAATGGGCCAGGCACATTTTGTGGCCTCATAGATGGAGTCTTTAGACCGGAGATAGATATCTTTGTCATTATCTACATAGATGACCTCCTAGTCTATAGCAAAACCTTAGAAGAGCACAAGCAATACTTACGCCGAGTTTTTGAGAAACTGCGGCAGCATTAGTTATATGCCAAGCCTAAAAAATGTGAGTTCGTAGTGAAAGAGTTGGAGTTCTTAGGCTTTATTGTAGGAGCAGATGGAATCAAAGTGGATCCTAAGAAAGTGGAAGCTGTCCAAAGATAGCCTGTATTGAAAACTGTAAGAGAAGTGCGGGAGTTCCTCGGCTTCACAGTATTTTGCCAGAGATTCATCAAAGATTATAGCCTCATCACATCCCCCCTCTCCCACCTCACCAAAGAAGATCGCTCTTTTACATGGGGGAACATGCAACTGGAAGCCTTTGAGCAAATGAAGAAGTGCATGAGCCAAACTCCCATCCTAAGGGTGCCGAATTTCACCAAACCCTTTGAAATTTCTACAGATGTATCCGACTATGGCATAGGAGGTGTCCTGGTGTAGGAAGGTCACCCCATTGCTTATGAGTCTAAGAAATTTGCCGATGCTGAAACAAGGTGGAGTACACATGAGAAGGAAATGCTAGCAGTCATCCACTGTCTCAGATAAATGGAAGCACTATGTTCAAGACAAGCACACAATAGTCTTTACCGACAATATCTCCCTCAAATACTTCCAATCTCAATCCAAGTTATCGACAAAGCAAGCATGCTGGCTAGACTTCCTAGTAGAATTCGACCTGGAGATTAAACACAAGCCCGGCTCCACTAACAAGATAGTAGATGCCTTGAGCCGAAAGCTGACATGAAAGTTGACCCTGCATGGAATGTACACCCTAGAGGAGGGTATCCTATTTTTAGGCAAGAGATTGTATATCCCCAACAATTTGGAGTTAAAGAAACTCATCCTGCATGAGATACATGATGGCAAAATTGGACGCCACAAAGGGCAAATAAAAACCTTGGAGGCCCTTAGGAAGCAGTTCTTTTGGCCGAATATGAAGGAATAAGTAATAAACTACATCAAAACTTGCCCCACTTGCCAACTAGTCAAAGCACCACGATCAAGACCAGTAGGATTACTACAACCATTATGGTACCCAACTGCCCATTAGGGGAGTTTTGAGGTCTCGAAAATGCCCTGTAAGAGATCCTAGAGAGAGAAAACAATTTAAGAAATAAAATCATTTTATAAAATTTTTAAAAGGTTTATATTTTGGTAAGTTAAAATATCAAAATTTGTTAATAAGTCATTGTCATGATATTCTTATGGTCACATCAAACCTAGAAATCTAGGTCGCCATAAAGTTAGCAAGGTTATCATAATGAAGATCTTACCTCTCCTCATTAAAGTGAAAAGTAATATTCAATTTGAATTTTGGTGGATACTCGATTGCCTCCCTCCATTGTTTCTCTCTTCTTTTTTTCTTCTCCTTAGTAGTCTCTTCTTTGTTTTCGTTCTTGCTTCTAATCATATCCTTAGCTATGGATCAATCACCCAATGATCTCTGTAACTCAGCTATGGATCAATCATCCAATGATCTATGTAGCTCTCATAAAAGACCTCTCCATTATCTTCATATTGAGTTGGATATTGAGTATGAACCAATAAGAAAGAGAACAAAATCTATCACGGTTACAGAGTCTATGAAACATATACTGAGGTTTGAAGGAAAGAAGAATATTGATCTTTGGTTAGATGGAAAGCTATATCCCAAAGATCCTAGCAGAAATAGCACTCCTTCTTTCTATAATAGCTCATCATTAATGAGGTTTATTGGTGATGGCTACAATGGATTTTTAGGTTATACACTTAACCTTGTTGCAGAAAAGGATATCCTTGGACTAGAGAATCATCTTTTGATGAAACACAATATAGAGTTGTTGCAGAAGCTAGAGGATTGTCAACAAAAAATTCATTCATTGGAAAAGCGTATCAAAGCTTATCAACGAAAGCAAACTTTATTAGGCCTTCGAAATCGACAAAGAGCTCTTAAAAATATTGAGAATCTCAAACGAGGAGGAGGAGGCTGTGGTAAAAGAATCCAAGCAGCAAGGTATATTTTTTTTCACTTGAAAAATGTTAAATATGGCTTTATTTAAATTACTTGCATTGATTTGTGATGTTAATTTTGCTTAGATCTCTTCTACAACCAAATACAAGCGAAAGAGATTCTTTAAAAGCAGCTCGGTTTTATTATCATCTTCTTCCTTCAGTAGTTTCAAAGGATATTTTGGAGAAGAAGAAATTTAAAAAGGCAAAGAAACAATGCTTGGAGTCATTTGTAAAGGATCATTCTTTGGATTCTGAGTTAGTACAGAAGACACTGGATAGTATTGGTATCAGCCGAGATGCTTATATGCAACTTTTCCGGCTTTTACAATCAAATATGAAGCAAGGAAAGGTACGCAATTGCATACTTCCGAAGCCATTTGTGGTTAGGACTATCAGACAGAGAGTTAATAACAAAGTGATGGGGATTCTAGGTGAGTCTTTTCATATCAAGGCTAGCTTCAAGGGCAAGAAAAAGGAGGTTACATTCAATGAATTTAACAATATTTTCCTTGACTTGCCCACTCTACAATGCTTAATGATCAAATTTTATGACTTGTCAGTAGCAGAGGCATAGGGAGTGGCTAGATTTGTGATTAAACTTAATGAAAGTGAGATTCTGAAATGTAAAAAATTGGAGAGAATCTCTATCACCTTGATGAATAGAGCACTTTCGTCAAGTCATTGCAATCACTCAACATAATTTAGTGTTCAATCTGAATATAACATCTGGTGGCTAGGAGCATTTGAGGTAGATACTGAGAATTTTGATATATTATATTAGGTTTTTCATCAAACATCAATACCTAATGTTATTCAAAGGCAACAAGCAGGAGAAGAGCTATTCGTTGAAGGATTTGAGAACTACAGGATTGAGTGGCACATAGCTGGTGACCTAAAGACACTCAAATGTATGCATAATGTATCAAAGGGAGCCAACTCGAGATCTCCTTGCTTATACTGCATGTCACCAGCTGCAGAGTTAAACTCAAGCAATTGGAATAGAGCTCCCTCTAGGCACAATAAGGATCCACAGTTTAAACCAATCTTGGACATTCCTTTAGCGAATGCCCATATTTGTACACTTCATGCACTTTGTAGGATAATTGAAAAGCTTGTTCATCTCTATATAGGATTTGCATGGAAGCTGAAGCCATTATCAACTAGAACAAATGCTATAACAAAGGTTGAAAAAGTTCTCTCTGCAATTGGTTTACATGGTGGCAATGTTGTTATTGAACTAGATCTTCAGAAGTCTAAGGATGGTAATTGTGTCCCAAAAAAACCATCTATTGGTGGAGTGAAGGCTAGAAGGTTTCTAGGCTTTCATGGGAGACTTGGCAAGATAAACTCGAGAAATGGTGGCTCAACTATTAAATTTAATCAGTGGAAATCCCTACATAATGCAGTTAAGGATCACATTGATAATGGACAAGCTCGGAATAGAAAAGCTAAAGTTTGGAAAATACTAGACAAAGTGTTTTTTATTGTGATAAGACTGAATGGAATGATGATGATCTCAAAGACTTTAAAAACCAATTGAACCTTTTCAAAAAAGGCGATGACAAAAGCTTGAGTGATCAACACTTTACTCACTATATGGTAAGTAGTTTGTATATGTTTGTTTCTTCATTGTCGAACTCATATAATGTTTTTTAATAACTTTCTTTATTTGTTGACTATTCAGCATATTCTATACAACCATGCTCCATACTTTATTAAACAATATGGATCTCTATCTATCTGGTCAACCCAAGGTATGGAAAAATCACATTATCAAGCAAGAACAAAATATTTCAGACACACAAGACATGGAGGTGGAAGACACAAAGCCAACAGTTTATTAGAGGTATTTCAATGGTTCTATCGACAAATCTGGCATAAATTCAAGCTTAAAGATACAACCACATCAAGCAATACATCATCTTTAGCAAGGACTATACAAATTGTTACCCAAAGAAGAAAAGATAGATATTTAAATTCTTGTGCAAAGCAAAGATTTACATAATGGTTACAAACCAAACAAAGAGTTGGGAAAATATGGGTTTCAAGAAACCCTTAATCTTTGGTATCTTCTAGTCTGATTATGTCGCAGAAGAGTCCTTAGTTTCAGGCACCTCGACAGGGCCTCCAGAGGAGTCCTTAGTTTCAAGCACCTCAACGGGGCCTTCAGAGGAGTCCTTGGTTTCAGGTAGCTCGACAGGGCCTCTAGAGGAATCTTTTGTTTCAACCCACTCAATAAGACCTTTGTATTTCAAAAACTCCTATTTCCAATAGCCTGGAAGAAGCTTCAAATTCTTACTATCTCCTACATAAGAGAGCAAATAGGAGCCAAGAACTCCAAAATATTTAGCTCTAGATCCACTGTATCCATGCATGAAGCCAAAAACTCTTATGGCTTCTTCCTTCTCCACTAAAATGATATTGTCCAAACCTCTGCTGAAAACTTTAGATCCAATTACCTTTGAGATAGCTCTCAAAGCCATTATTGGTAGACTTGGAGAGCTTGACAATCTACTATGATATATTACAATTGTTTGATTGTTTAAGTTTCCAATATAATGGCCAAGGCTTTAATTTTTTCCAAGCTTCATTGGCCTAGAGCCCTTGGCCCTTCTAAGAAAGTTGTCCAGATTTTCAATCTCAATCTACACAACAAACCACAATAGTATAAGATATAAGATATTTATCTATAATGCATAATAAAGTCTAACATAAACTCAATGGGTAACTTCGAATTATATTTCATACCTTAGGATGTTTGCCTTCTTCGAGAAGACTATCATCATAAAGATTTATTGAACTCTTTGGTTTCTCATCTGATGGAGACTTCAATCTCTCTTCATACTCTACATCATCAATATGGAGTTTCTTCTGGACCTGCAAGAACTCTTCTTTTGTAGTAGGTAGCCCCCCCTTTTCGTATTCTATGATCTGATTAATACATGTATGTAAGGCTATAGAGCTGTCTTGGAAATTATCTCCCTCAACATCAAGACTTGCTAGTGGTTCTTGTTCATAACCTATAAAATTCATGTCATTTTTGCCCCAACCTGCAAGGATTGCTAAGCAATAATCTTCTCTAAAATCAAAAAGATGCTGAATATCATTTAGCAACACATATCTCTTCTTGTTGATAAGATAAGTGGAAAATGTTGGAACACATGCAAGAGGACCTTCTTCATCAACCTGTGCACTTGGCTCGATCTCCTTTTCTTCCACCATTGTGATATTGTCACTCTTGAACAAACCTACATCAAAACCTTGGATAAGTTGATTCTCAATATCTTCTTGGAACATCTCCTCCTTCTCTTCAACCTCCTTATCCATACTTGCAATATCCTCTAGCTTTCCCTATTGGTCTATATCTAGAGAAGAATTTTCCATGTACTGAAGATACACAATAAATCCAACGTCCTTGTGGATCAGAAGGCATTGGTGTTGATACCTGTGGAAAGGGCAACATGTTTCTCTCTTTCTGAATTCCTCATCAATGAGGTTGAACCTGCCTAGCAAAGTTGACCTGGATGTATTGGTGGCTCCCATGACATCACTATATTAATGAACAAATCCATTGACTTCCAAACCTTGCACATGTCTATCATAAAAATATATGTACTCCTTAAGTTAATCTTCAAGATCCTCCAATAACTCCTTCAAATCAAAAGGAACATTGAAAATTTCCCTGATATAGCTAAACTTGGAAGAATTTCTAGTGGTGTGTAAGAAATCAAAGAGCCTATCATTAGAAGTCTCCATTAGCTCCTCCTCATCCATTCCTTCCAGAGACAACTTTCTCTTTGTCATCTTGACCAACAAAATATTTATCCTTGAAAACATAGCAGAATGGCAACAATGTTCAATAAAACAAGATGGAACCATGGAAAGAGGCCCCAAAATTGCATTTTTCAAGACAAAAAATCAAAAAATGAGAAATTTTTTTAATTGACCAGTGAAACACGAAAACAAGGTGTTCGAGGCAAATGCCGGTGAAGAAATCGCGTTTCACCGGACACTACTTAAAGACGAAGGTTATTTGAATATCTCACCGGGGAAACACGATAGTTAGCAAAATACCACTAACCAGAGACATTATTTCCACCGGTCAAAAGATGCAAAACAAGAAGAGAAACATGAACTATGAATTAATTCTATTAAAACACAGAAAATTATGATAAAATCCTTTCTAGAAGTGCTATGCTCCTTTTAAAAGATACAAAGCACATAACATCTGTAATTTTTCAAGTGTTATTAAAATTTCTTTCTATATTAATCAAATTGATTTTGTTCAAATACTTGTAATAACAAAATTTTGTTACCTATCAGAAATTGTTGAACTGCTCTTCAAACACGAAGCAAGGACCTTGAAGGGAAGTCGAAACAAAATTTCGGGAGAAAGGAAGACAATATCGGAGAGAATGGCTTCGAAAAGCTTTTATATTGACTGTCAAACATGTGTTGATAGTTCCAACGAAAAAGTTTGCGTAATGATGGAAAAATAAACGCGACCGCAAATTTGGACGAAATTTTCAATATTTTTGCACGCATGAAATACCTCAGAATACGTGCACACGTGTCTCACTTAACACACCGTATCAAATTTCTCAGAAGACATTTGCACTTCCTTTTTTCGAGAATACGTCGCACGTGTTTTACTTAACACTTCACCAAGTAATGCATGTACCATCGAAATCCCCCAATAAAGGAAAGCAATAGCTAAATTCGTTTCATATTTTTATGGTCATGGAGCACATTTTCATGGTCATGCAGTAGGGCCTTTGAGCACATTTTCGTGGTCATGCTGTGGTTGTGAAGAACGTATTCGCGTTTCACCAAACCTATTGACAAAATTGGTTCTAAACGGATTTTTCCCAGCAAAGCGCCAAAGAAGGTATGGTTTTCTGCATCTTCCTTCTCAATGCCCAGACGTCCATTCAATGCATTTTTTTGATACTTTTCCTTAAATTTTTATATTATTATGAGCTTATGAGCACTATGAACGAATTTTTTCCATAGTGTGAGCATTCCTTAATGTTGTGGAGATTTAAGGCAATCCTTCAAACTTTTTCCTTAATGCTGTGGATATTTTAGGTAATTTTAAAAGCATTCCTTAGATCAAAGCTTTGTTTTTCTTCGTTTTGTTGATTACTTTGCTATTTATGAGTTGTCCAGTGAAACGCGAAAACAACATGCTGCAAGGAGGCCTCCTATTTGAAACTCGCGTTTCACTGGACACACTGTACAAGAAGTCCGGTGAAACGCGAAAACAACATGTTGCAAGGAGGTGCCTTGTCTGAAACTTGCGTTTCACTGGATACACTGGACAAGAAGTCCACTGAAACACAAAAACAACATGTTGTACGGATGCCTCTTGTCTGAAACTCGCGTTTCACTGGACACACTGGACATGAAGTAACATCTCTTTTTTTGGGCAGATGGCTAGGACTAAAGCAACAGCAAGGAAGGGGAAGATTGATCCTAGGGGTTTAACATCAAAGATTCATGAATCTTCAAAGCCTCCAAAGCTCTCTAGAAAGTCAAAGCTAAGGAGAAAGTTTTCTCAGAATGTCAGGTGCCTAAGGGAGATTAGGAAGGCAATAAAGGCTCTTGACAATGCAGTTCCAAAGTTATCTTTTTAGAGGCTTGTCAGGGAGATTTGTGACAAATATAGTTTGGATAGTTTCAGATGGACAAGAACAACCCTTAATTGTATACAAGAAGCCACAGAGGATTTTTTAGTTGAGTTTTTTCAAGATACCTATATTTGTGATGCTCATGCTCATAGGCTCACACTCATGGACAAGGACATGGTAATTCTTAGGAGGCTAAGATATAGATTTTCAAAGATCCTTGAGCCAATTCCCCTCACTGATGAGAAGACATTAAATATCCTTAATGTGCCCCCAGCGAGAAAGAAAGATGATTTTGGTCCCAAGGTTGAGGATGTCACCCATGAGAGGGATACAAGGCAACATAAAAAAGAGGAGAAAACTAAAGAGGAATTTGAAAATGAGGTGGCCACCCTTTTTGAAGCAGCTAATCCAAAAGGATTCAATGTGTTTTGTTTCTTACCTGGTGACTTAGGCAAAAGAACTGAGATTATCTCCTTTGATGCTGCATGTGTTCAGATTCTTAAGGATAAAAGAAGAGAAATAAATGACAGTATTATTCTTGTTGGCCTAAGGTATATCCACCCATAATTACTTCTACTTTTTGATATTTTTTTAACAATAAGATTTTTTTTGTTTATACTCACTATTTCTATGCCTTTTCTAGGTGTGTAATGCATGAGTTTCCTTTGGATATGCAACAAAAAATTGAGGTTCTTGATCCATCTATCTCATTCTTTATGAGGAACAAGCTTGATACAAGTTTTGTTGAGCAGTGGTTCAATCTGATTGACTTCGATACTTTGGAGCTTCTTATAATTCCATATAATGAAAAGTAAGTGATTCAATATTCTATTAGAGTCTTTAAGATTTTATCCTACTAATTTGTTGAGATATGATTTCTTTTAGTTCTCATTGGAGCTTGATTGCAATAGACTGTTTGGATAAGCAATGTTTTTTAATCAACTCTATGAAAGGAAGCCATGTAAATGCTAAATTGTAAGTTATATTATCCAAGGGCTCCTTGATATTTCAATTCTTTTTTTTTTGTAAGTACTCTAAATTTCAATATATTTTTTATATAAAGGTGCAAAAAGATTAATTGAAGAGCTAGAGAAAAGACCCCCTATGCCGTCTGATTTGCTTGCAACAATGCAAAATAGACAAGTTGCGGTAAGTTATTGATTAAAATAATTGAAACATAAGTTTATTCTATGAACTACCATCCTTCCTCTTTATAGTTTTACTTTGTGTTGGTGGTTGTAGTGTCCTCATCAAGATTATAGCCATTCTTGTGGCTGGAGGGTGATTGCAAATGCTAGAAGAATGGTTAACTTTGTTTATCTTAATGATGATAAACATGTAAAGGTAATATGAAAGATGCTAAACTTTAAGATAGATATTCATTGCAAATAGTCCATTGATGATAAAAATATAGTCTATTGTAAGAACAATAATGAACTAAAACTCTTTTTTCTATAAATGTGTGACAGGTTTCGAAGGATTGCTATGCATATGAGCATGTTTGGTATGTCAGAGCAAAGCTCTTGAAGTATATAATGATCAATTGTATACAACCAACAATAGAGATTTGCACCATGAAGGAGATGCGGTGCCTATAACCACGGAAGGTGAAGCCACAACTTCAACACCTTTACCCACACCTTCTATACCCAAGACATCAAAGAAAGACAAAAGGACTCCTAGAAATGATAGTCTCCAAAAAAGAAATAGCTTTGCCATATCGCCTTGTAAGCCTTCATATATAGAAATTTGCCCTTCAGTCCTTGTATATCTCATAGAGATGGCAGATAGATATCTGCTACAAAATTTGTACATATATTTTATATTGATGGTAAAGATATCTTTTCTTGAATGTCCTTGCAGTGTATATTATTTTCTCTCCTTTTCGATATCTGCAAAAAATAAATAACAAATGTTTGTTAGTTAGGAAGTGAGATCTTGATATACATCTAAGTAGATATAATATGATGTGAAAACTTACTCGTTTCTTGTCAAGTTGGAATACAAAGGAGCATGGTAGTTCAATGTCTTCATTTTGTAAATCCATCCTCACTTGATGTAGCGTACATGATTTTCTGATCTTTAAGATTGCAATAATATCCTCGTTGAACCAAATATCAAGATCCACTATAGGATCTTTGCTGAAATTATTAAGATTCTGGTCTAAAACAACTAGACTACTATCAACAAAATGCCATCGACTATAGTAAAAGCTAAGGATAAAATTTTGAGTAGCAATCATATATTTACAAGCTATAGAGTCTTGATCTATCTTACATATAATTTTTCCTTCTGTCCTTGTATCCCATCCTTCATCAACAAATTGTATGATATGATCATATGTTAGTCTCTTCACTAAAAGCATGGTTTTTGTTATTCTTATCTCCATATTAGAGAAGAAATCAATAAATATATTAATAGGCATAAACAAAGTAACTTTGCTTAGCCTACTTGAGATATTAGATTTTAGTGCTTTCTGGATCTCAGAAAATATCTTACATCTATAGCCCTCACTAGTAGCTGGACTTGGCAAAGGCCACTCAAAGCTTGAAAAATTTGGCAAAGGAAGCAAGTTTATTGATCCCCATTGGCAACGCAGCATAGGAATAACATAAGAATGGTCATAAAAGAATATTCCATTCTCTGCAAGCTCTGTATTCTTTCTACCTCTATATATTTCTTCTCCAATTGAACCATGTATAACATCAATAACATCAATAATAGACTCCACTGGTTGCCATTCCTCAAGATTAGAGGGATAAACATCTACAAGACAAACAAATATTATAATGGAAAAACCTAAACCATGTTTAAGAAAGGAAAAATTTTAAGAATCAAATTCTTACAATTGGGTCTATGCATTGGAAGCTTTAAAGATCCAGGTTTCAAACACAGCTCTCTATGCATGAACACATGTTGCACTAGTACCTCTTTGATGCTATTCTTATTTGCTCAAAGCTTAAAATCTCGGATTCTGCCCTTCCAAGCAGAGATAAACGAGCTCTCATGTCTTTGCCTTTTTCCACGTTTTGCTTGTTGTATGGTGATCCAACTACCTTTGCTAATGATAGTAGGAATCCATCTTCCATCAGTTTGGAATGAGTTAAATACTGATATGGATGTGATTTGGGAGCTTGGATGCCTTGTTGAAGGTTGAATTTCTGTATCCATGGTAGAAGAGAGAGAGAGAGAGAGAGAGAGAGACACACACACACACACACACAGAGGACTAGGCTACCATAACGGAGGGAAAAACAATAGAGGAATAAAAGAAAGGAGGAAAAAAACTAAGTGCCATGCTTTTCACTAATTTGAATTTCGATTACATCAGTCATTATAATTAATCTAAAAACATCATTAAATAAAAGTAGCAGAGACTTTATGCCATTAATGCAAAAGATGTCATAATCACAAATATAAGAGACTAAAAATAGATAATAAAAATATAAATTCGTAATATTATTATATTTATATATTTTTATAAAATAATTTTTTATTTTTTTTAATAGAAGTTCCGTTACGGAGGCTTTGCTCTTATTGGTCTAGAGCACTCTCTCTCCACATCCTAAAAGGCATTTTCAAGACCTCAAAACTTCCCTAATGCATGGGATGTCATCAGCTTGGATTTCATTGTGGAACTACCCGAGTCCCATGGGTACACAATCATCTTTGTAGTGGTGGACTATTTTTTCAAACAGGCCCACTTCATCCCGACCAAACCACTACTAAATGCCAAGGAGATAGCACGTCTCTTCTTCACACATATATTCAAACTTCATGGCTTACCACTGGCCATAGTATTAGATAGGGATGGAAGATTCATGAGCGACATGTGGAAGGAACTTTTCAAGACCCTGAAAACACAATTGAGATTCTCATAATCCTTCCACCCGAAGACAGATGGACAGACAGAACGAGTCAACCAAGGCATCGAAGACTATCTCCGAAGTTATGCCCCAGTGGACCAGAAAGATTGGACCCTGTACCTTGATGTCTTGGAATTCCACTACAATAGCTCTATCCATTCGGCAACGGGGTACACTCCCTTTGAGTTAGCCACAGGAAAAGAAGTCATCACACCACTGGCCTTAGCATCCGAAGCAGCCAAAGCAGAAGATCAAGATGCATAAGAGTTCCTAAAGAAATGGAGAGACCGAAATGCAGCGGCTAAGCAAAGCCTCGAGCAGAGCAAGATCACCATGACCGAGCAAGCCAACAAGAAAAGAAAGGTTGTACTATTCGCCAAAGGAGACATAGTCCTAGTCAGCTCTAAGAATATGTCACTTCCCAAGAATATGACTCCCAAGTTCAATCACCACTACTATGGACCCTACTGAATCACTCAAGTGCTGAACGAAGTCACCTATAAACTGGACCTGCCAGACAGTGTTTGTGTTCATAATGCGTTTCATGCTCGTCTTCTGCACAGGTTCTATCCAGACAACCAATGGGGACGGTGCATACCAATGCTCCATTCCAACGGTCCCTTCGAAGTAGAGCATTCCTCCAACGCCAGGAACAAAGAGGCTTCCCCGAATACCTCACCAAGTGGCGCGGGCGTCCACTCAAGGAGGCCACTTGGATCTCAGAAGCAGAGGCTCGCGAAGGTGAAAAAGATGCCTTCGCCCTTTGGCTCGAGGAGAACCCCTCTGCCCCTTGCAACGACCCTTGAACCTCTCCAAAAAACCAAAACAAAGCGGTTCTTAATCATAGACCCCAACGTGTCTCCACTCCTCAAATGTAATTGAGTCGAGGGTGGACCCGCATGGTGATAATCATCAATAACTCCAAACACAAAGCCCCAATAATCCAGTCTAAATGGGCAGACATTGGCTAGCTTACTAGAAAAGGCTATGTTAAGATCCCCAAGTCTTAGTGCGGCAGACACTGGCCAGTCTGATAGTATAGACTGTGTTAAGATCCCGCAGTCCCTTAGACTGACAGACACTGACCAGCTTGATAGGAAAAGCTGTGTTAAGACCCCGGATGAGTCAATAACAAACGCTACCTTTAGATTGCTGAGGACAGCAATCCAGTAAAGCGGGGGTGAGTGTAAGGGCTTTGTAGCTATACTATGCCGTTGCTACCGAATGCACCTATATAGGGAGTAGTAGTGACTCAAAGCCCTGCCTTGTTTCCACACTACGTGTGATTCCTTGTACCAAGTGGAGAACCCTCTTATGTGCGGCGACAGAGGGTGTAATCTTGAGATGTATCTATGTTGTCCCGCTTTTTAGATTGAATAATACAAGGGTATACCTTGAGCTCATATATCGTGTTACCTTTCTGTGCAATGTTGAGTGCGTAATGAGTGCAAGTTTATCGCGGGGGGGGGGAACATTCCTAGTCTAAAACTATCCATCGCATGAAAAATGTGGATCCAATCTCCTATCTACAAGTCAACCAAACACCCCTTCCTTTTGCACACCAAATTGGCCGTCTTGGCTTGTGTAACTAACCTTATTCACATCTATGTATGTAGAGAGAGAGAGAGAGTGTGTGTGTGTGTGTGAAAGGGATCACCCCATGAATTCGTCTTCTTAGTTCCTAAGAAAAAAAAATTGTATCGTAAGGTGCCTTGCCACCCAGTAGCCACCCTCCCGCTCGGATAGGCGACCGGTCCACAGATTAAACTCTGCCAGTGTATCGCTAGCCCGGCCTTGAGCTTCTGCGCAGCTTGCCAGAAGCTGTTGCCAGCCTACTGAAGTTGCCGCCCGACCTGGAGGAGCCATCGCCGGCAGCTTCCAGCCTGCTGCCATGAGCTTCTCAGCAATACGTGTATCATCATTTGGAGCCGATTCCACCCGCAATTTCTATTGCGCAGGCTGCATTCGCAACAGCCACAGGAGGTGGACAGCTTCTTTTTACCGTTAGTTGTAGTCGAACCATTGCCTCAGGAGCTGATGGCGCTGGAGCGGTGGGCCTAACAAAGCAGGAGGATACACGCATTACCATATCGCCACTTCTTTTGATCCTTCAGACGCCACCATGGCTGCGAGAATTTTTACCATGAGCCCCACCTCGTCCAAGCAATCTAGGAGGGATGCCAACCCACACTGCATGATGGCGAGGACTGCACTAAGGTCTCAGAAGGTATGGCTGAGGGACGTGAAGAGGCCTCGGAGCCTGGAGGGCTCACATGAATGCCTAGAGAACAACGCGCAAGACAGAGAGAGAATGCGTGTGTTTTAATGAGACTGGTGTATCACTTTAAAGCGTGCCATACACCGAAAACGAGGGCCCCGGGGAGAGAGAGATGTATCCGTGACCGTTTTGTAGATTTGGATGGCACGTAGCCCTGTCAAAAACGTGAGTACATTGAACACACTGCATTCAGGCCTGAGGCTACCACTGCACAGAGAATAGGACGAGAGAGAGACAGCACAGATTTTTCTATTTTTGATGTATCACTTTAAACTGTTCTATACCTTCAAAACGGGAGAGAGAAATAAAACAATTTGGAAAGAGAAATAAAGAAATTTGGAAAGGAATTTCGAAGGCTTGGGAGTACTCTACAAATGCCATGTAGGGTTGGTTTTTGACTCGCTGGAATTTTCAATTATAAGATAGTATGGATAGTATAAATAGTATAGACTAGCGTTCCACACGCGAAATGCCACGTGAAATGCGTGCTTCTCACGTACAGAATGCCAGGCCGAAGCGGCAAGCGAAGTTGTCGTATCTCATCACATTGCAATTTTGCTTAACAATCTATTTCTCATCTTTCTCTTTCCTCTTTTTCCTCTCTGTTTCTATTTTTTTTTTTCACTCACTCTCTCTCTCTCTCTCTTTGTCTCTCTCTCTCTCTTTATGCCTTCTATTTTAGTTTATTTTTTCTCCTCTCCTGGTTTTTTCCCTCTCCCTCATTTTATTCTCCCCCTCTCTCCTCTCTTTTCCTTCTCTCCCTCTTTTCTTTTTTCCTTTTTTTAAAAATTCTTCTCTCTTCATTCTCTTATGAATTTTTTTTTTCTCTTTCTCTCGCTCACTCTCTTTTAAATTTTATCTTTCCTCTCTATTATTTTCTCTCTCTATTTGTATTCTTCTTCTTCTTCTCTCTCTCTTCTTTCTTTTCCTTCTCTCTCTCTTCTCTATTTTTCTTCTCTCTCTCTCTCCTTTCACTTTCATTTCCCCCCTTAGTCTCTCTTAAAGTACATAAATTTTATCTTTTCCCTATATATAATTCTCTCTTCTCCTCTCTCTCTCTTTGCCCCTTTTCTTCTCCTCCCCTTTCTCTTAATTTTCCTTTTTTTCTTCTTCTCTCTCGCTCTCTCTCTCTCTCTCTCTCTCTAAATATTTAAATTTAAAAAAGACTAGAGCTCTAAGTGATGGGAGTTCTTGCATCCAAAGCAAATAACCTACCTTTCTTTTGACTGTCAGCAATAAGCTTGCAAGGTTTTCCATTTCCAAATCATACTTATTAAATCT
Source organism: Lygodium microphyllum (assembly GCF_053477565.2). Taxonomy (NCBI): domain Eukaryota; kingdom Viridiplantae; phylum Streptophyta; class Polypodiopsida; order Schizaeales; family Lygodiaceae; genus Lygodium; species Lygodium microphyllum. The sequence goes on along the minus strand of NC_141164.1, from coordinate 34,113,327 downwards.
CACTTGCAACCTTTGATTGGTCATTTTGCCAACAGAAGCCAAATTTTTAGTGATAGTGGGCTCATATAAGACATCCCCAAGCTTATTTTCTATTCCATTTCTAATAATCAAAGGTACCCTCCCAATATGAGTTATCTTATGCAATGTGTTATCTATTGTAGCCACATACTCTTTAGTTTGCATTTTTTGCTTTCTATTAAACCATAGTGCATGGTAAATCATAGGATTTGTAGTACTTGAATCCAAAAACCAATCATCCTCTCTAGGCGAGTGTGTCATACTGCCAAGTACATCCTCCATGGCAAAGAGATGACCTCTAGGAGATGAACTACTTGTAGAAGCATAGCCATTACAACTATATCTACTTGCATATTGCCCAAAATGGATCCTTTCTTTACCCTTAAACATGGTATTTTGCTTATGAAAGCAATCTCTCTCAAAGTGACCACATGCACCATCTCTATGTGGACTAGAGTGTCCTTTGACTCCCCCATCTCTCTTCTTTTTTTTCTCTTTCTTCTTCTTCTTCTCTCTCTTTCTCTCTCTCTCTCCCTGCTTTTGTTCTCTCTCTTCCCCCTCAAGCCTCTCTTGTCCTTCTCTCTCCCTCTCATCTTTTTTCCTTTTTTCTCTTCTCTCTCTTTATTCTCTCTTTAAATTTTTTATTTTTTCTCTCTTTTAAATTTTATCTTTCCTCTCTCTATAATTCTCTCTCTCTTTGTTTAAATTCTCTCTCTCATTTTCTTCTCTATATCTCTCTCCCCGTTTTCTTTTCCCCCTCTTTTCCTTTGTTATTTTCCTCTCTCTCTCTCTCTTAAATTTTATGTTTCCTCTCTCTATAATTATCTTTTTCTGTTCCCCCTCTCTCTCCCCTTCTTTATGTTTTGCTCTCTCTCTCTCTCTCTCTCCCGTTATTTTTCTTTTCCTCTCTCTTTCTCTTACAAGTTTTTTCTCTCGCTTTCTTTTCTCTCTATATTCTCTCTCTCTCTCTCTCTCCCCCTATTTTCTCTCTCTTTCAATTATATGTTTCTCTATGTCTCTCTCTAAGTCAAAAACTATATCAAAAAATGTTTAATTTAAAAAAGACTATTCTCTTTTCTCTTTCCCTCCCTCTCTCTGTCTTTTTCTCTTCCTTCTCCTTCTTTTTTTGTCATTTTCCGTCTTCTTCTTCTTCTTCTCAAAATGTGTGAAAAACTGTATCAAAAAAATATTTAATTAAAATAAAATTTTAAATTTAAAATATTAACCTAACACACACACACACAGATGTACA